>NC_091769.1:70941102-71244132 GCF_029378745.1 Bos indicus
GATGGCAGGTCTTCAGTCAACTGTTCAGTTCAGTTCAGTTGCTCAGTCATGTCTGACTCTTTGCGACTCCATGAACTGCAGAATGATAAGGCTTCACTGTCCATCACCAACTCCCAGAGCTTACTCAGACTCATGTCCATTGCATCGGTGAAGCCATCCAACCATCTCATCCTCTGTTGTTCTCTTCTCCTCTCACCTTCAATCTTTCCCAGCATCAGGGTCTTTTCAAATGAGTCAGTTCTTCGCATGAGGTAGCCATAGTACTGGAGTTTCAGCTTTAGCATCATTCCTTCCAAAGAACACCCAGGACTGATCTCCTTTAGAATGGACTGGTTGGACCTACTTGCAATCCAAGGGACTCTCAAGAGTCTTCTCCAACACCACAGTTCAAAAGCATCAATTCTTCGGCGCTCAGCCTTCTTCACAGTCCAACTCTCACATCCATACATGACCACAGGAAAAATCATAGCCTTGACTAGACGAACCTTTGTTGGCAAAGTAATGTCTCTGCTTTTGAATATGCTATCTAGGTTGGTCATAACTTTCCTTCCAAGGAGTAAGCGTCTTTTAATTTCATGGCTGCAGTCATCATCTGCAGTGATTTTGGAGCCTAGAAAAATAAAGTCTGTCACTGTTTCCACTGTTTCCCCATCTATTTGCCATAAAGTGATGGGACCGGATGCCATGACCTTAGTTTTCTGAATGTTGAGTTTTAAGCCAACTTTTTCACTCTCTTCTTTCACTTTCATCAAGAGACTCTTTACTTCTTCCATTTCTGTCATAAGGGTTGTGTCATCTGCATATCTGAGGTTACTGATATTTCCCCTGGAAATCTTGATTCCAATTTGTGCTTCATCCAACCCAGCATTTTGCATGATATACTCTGCATATAAGTTAAATAAGCAGGGTGACAATGTACAGCCTTGATGTACTTCTTTCCTGATTTGGAACCAGTCTCTTGTTCCATGTTTGGTTCTATTGCTTCCTGACCTGCATACAGATTTCTCAGGAGGCAGATTAGGTGGTCTGGTATTCCCATCTCTTTCAGAATTTACCACAGTTTGTTGTGATCCATACAGTCAAAGGCTTTGGTGTAGTCAATAAAACAGACATAGATATTTATCCAGGACTCTCTTGCTTTTTCAATGATCCAATGGATGTTGGCAATTTGATCTCTGGTTCCTCTGCCTTTTCTAAATCCAGCTTGAACATCTGGAAGTTCATGGTTCACGTACTGTTGAAGCCTGGCTTGGAGAATTTTGAGCATTACTTTGCTAGTGTGTGAGGTGAGTACAATTGTGCAGTAGTTTGAACATTCTTTGGCATTGCCTTTCTTTGGGATTGGGTGAAAACTGACCTTTTCCAGTCCAGTGACTACTGCTGAGTTTTCAAATGTGCTGGCATATTGAGTGCGGCACTTTCACAGCATCATCTTTGAGGATTTGAAATAGCTCAACTGGAATTCCATCACCTCCACTAGCTTTGTTCATAGTGATGCTTCCTAAGGCCCACTTCACTTTGCATTCCGGGATGTCTAGTTCTAGGTGAGTGATTACACCATTATGGTTATCTGGGTCATGAAGATCTCTTTTGTATAGTTCTTCTGTGTATTCTTGACATCTCTTCTTAGTCTCTTCTGCTTCTGTTAGGTCCATACCATTTCTGTCCTTTATCAAGCCCATCTTTGTGTGAAATATTTCCTTGGTATCTCTAATTTTCTTGAAGAGATCTCTAGTCTTTTCCATTTTGTTGTTTTCCTCTATTTCTTTGCATTGATCACTGAGGAAGGCTTTCTCACCTCTCCTTGCTATTCTTTGGAACTCTGCTTTCAAATGGGTATATCTTTCCGTTTCTCCTTTGCCTTTCATTTATTTTCTTTTCACAGCTATTTGTAAGGCCACCTCAGACAACCATTTTGCCTTTTTTCATTTCTTTTTCTTGGGGGGTGGTCTTGATCACTGCCTCCTGTACAATGTCATGAACCTCTGTCCATAGTTCTTCATGCACTCTGTCTATCAGATCTAATCCCTTGATTCAATCGGTCACTTCCACTGTATAATTGTAAGGGATTTGATTTAGTCAACTGTACTCCATTATAAAATAACAATTAAAAAAAAATCCTCACTTCTACAATTCATATTCATGCATCTCCTTTTTGTTTCCTGAACTCTGTAGTTCTTGCAATTTTTTTCCCCTTGCTTTTATTAGTTTCTTGTTATTCCACCTGTTTCACTCTCTGATCCCTCTACTCTTCACTTCCAAATGCTAAATTCATGTTCTCTACTTTTCTCATTTTTTCCAGAAGCCTCTTCTCTGCCTTATTTTACAGCCTCTGAAGCCTTCTCTAAATTCATCTTGGCAGATGTTGCTGGCTCAGTTGTTCATTTATGTTAAGTGGCCCAGCTGTCTAGGCCTCATCTCATTTTGTTGTGAATTGGACCGTTTGCATAAATATGTTTTAGTTTTGTTCTTGCAAAGATTGTATAACATTCTATTTTTAAAAAGATGCAAACGTAGGACTTATTCTCTTAAAATACCTAACTAGATTTTTCTGTACATTGCCCTATCTTTTGGTTTTATCCATTAATCACTTGACCTACTTACCCATCCATCCATCCATCCATCCATTTTCCATTCTTTCTTCTACCATTTCTTTAACTGTTTCATCATACCCTTCCTATTTCTGATTGAAAAGTTCATCATGGGGATTTAATCCCACCCCTCTTGCAATACTTTTTTCTCGTGTGTATTCGCCACATACACATTTCAAATGTGTTGTTACTTTCCCTGCAACTGTTAAAACTTCACAATGTCCTTTTACCTGAGCACAAATTGCTTGTTTTCATAATCATCTTTGAAGAACTAGATCTTCAGCCTTGGCCTGCTAAACAGAATTGCCACAAAAATTATTTTTGTAAACTCAGTCTTTTTCTCTGAAATAGGCTTAAAGTAATCTAGTTATGTTGATGATTTGGAGCTCTCCTACTTCCTGGAATTTACATAATTACAGATGACACCCCTTGAGTCCATCCTGATTCCATTAATAACCAGAGTTCCTACCTCACTCTCTCTTTCTGGGGAACTGCTCTCATCAATGTTGAGTGAATTTACACCACAAATCTCCTCTCAGAAGCCTTCCTGCTGTCCTCCCTTTACTGATCTGGCTTGCCTTTTCTTATCTTCTACTAGGAGACAAAATTGACCAACAGCCTATTCTGCTTGGCTTCTTCCTGGGCTACTCTGCCCTTCTTCTTCTTTTTATTTTTTTTTAAAGATATATATATATATATATATATCTTTATATATATATAAAGAGAAGGCAATGGCACCCCAGTCCAGTACTCTTGCCTGGAAAATCCCATGGGCGGAGGAGCCTGGTGGGCTGCAGTCCATGGGGTCGCTAAGAGTCAGACATGACTGAGCGACTTCCCTTTCACTTTCATGCATTGGAGAAGGAAATGGCAACCCACTCCAGTGTTCTTGCCTGGAGAATCCCAGGGACAGGAAGCCTGGTGGGCTTCCATCTATGGGGTCTCACAGAGTCGGACACGACTGAATCGACTTAGCAGCAGCAGCAACAGCAGCAGCAGCATTGCCTTGAGATAAATGCAATCAACTTATTATATTATTAAGTACAACTAGTTTTTCTCTATCTTTCAGAGCCATTAAAATATTTTTTAAAAGATAAAAGTAGAATATTTTGAAGGTATGAGTGACTCCATGTCAAAAATCTTTGAATAGCATTTCCATTTGAATAACCATATTTTGATTCTGTGTGATGGTTGGATAAAAGAGGATGAATAACTTTTGTGAATTTTGACTTGTAGAAGATAATATTTTATTTTTTCATTCATGGTAAATTTTTAAGGGAAAAAGGAGAATATTTTTCTTTCCAGTGAAAGCTATATAGCTTTTTTATTCATAATATAATTTTATATTGACTAACCCACTGAAACAGTGGGCCTTCTCTTAGAAAGAATGTATAAAATTCTTTCACAGAAGAAAGGGAATATTGCCATAAATGACGTCACTGAGAAAGAGACACCTGGAGAGCAGTTCATCCTTTGTGATCCCTGGAGCCTGGGCATATGCTTAAGTGTAAAATTGGGAGGCCTGAGAGCACTCATTTCCTGGAAGCTGAGAAGTGGCTTCAGTCTTCTGTGTTGACAACAAAGCCAGAATCAATAGGCTGTTTTATTAATTTATTGTAGGTTGAGTTGCTTTTGCCTCCGGGCATTCCTGTGTTCAACTGGAGTTTTTGCCAAAAAAGCCAGGACTCCCTTAATCTCTTCTTTCCTCATTAAATTCACAGCTTTGGTTAGTCACAGATCTTGCAGATTTTGGCTGTGTCTCTTCTCCCCAGTTTTGTCTCAGCACCATATGGCTTTTGACAAAGTCAGGTCACAGGTCCAACCTAAACAGTTTAGGATTATCAAAAGCCCAGGTCACTGAGGAAATAACCCTAGTGTGTCCCTGCAGGTCTGGCAGCTGGGAGTGGAAATAGGGCACGGCAGGCAGTACAGTGCGGGATGCGGGCCCTGTGAAAGTGGGAAGGAATATTTGTGGATGTGGGGGCTGAGGGGGGATTCAAAGACAAGATGTATCTGATTCTGAGCAATATTTTCCAAGTCTATGAAAAATACTTTGCTCACATTCATTTCTTTCTAAGAATAAGGAACTTTCACCTGGATTTAGAAGAAATGGGGATTCAGAGTCTGGTTTCAATTAGCATGTTTTAGAATACATAGGGAGTGTTTTCCATACTGTTTCCATAGCTAACATTTGATGTTCAGGACATCACTGTATCATATATGTGTGGACATGGGAATGTGAATGTCGAAATCCTCAGGGTGGGCTGGAGGTGGTTGCTGTTTGCCTGCACTGGGGTTCTGTGTTCCAGACTTTGGCCAAATATGCACTATTTGGGGCTTGCAATTTCCTTCCAGGCAAGATTTAGGAATGTCTAACATAAGGAGAAGCAGGGAGAGGAGTAAAGTGGAAGGAGCCAAATATCTTCCTGTCCTGCACATCAAATGTCACTTGACTCCATAAGACCTAGAGAACCAGAGCAGGCTGCCAACTTTCCTACCAAGATCCACAACAAATTGTGAATCCTGAGCCAAGATGAATCTAATGTCGGATGGAAACCAAAAAGGCCAGATGCATCTTTTTCTGGTCTTCTTGTTGAAGAGACCAATGATATATCCATCCAGGGCATTATTTCATGCACTAGCAGAAGATGTGGCCTTAAGTTTATATCAATATGAGATTCATAAAAGCCAGAAGCAGACAAAGCCAGCAAATAAAAGCAATTTTGTTTTTTAAATCCACTGATGAATTTGAAGTTGAGAAAGGAAAATCTGCTATAAGTGCTATTGTTTTGAGTCACTGTTAGTTTTCAGTAAAGTTATGATAATTAACCAGACTACCTTCCTAACAAGTTGATGAGTGAACCTCAATTATGTATGCTCTTCTTTTAAAGGTATGGAAACTGATGAATAAAGGGGTTGGCTTTCCCAAGGTTACCTTTAAAGGTCAAGCCTCAAGCAAGTCATTCAGCTCAGGCTATTCTCTGCTTAGAAACCTGCAGGGGCTCACTTCTCTCCTGGACTGCACTAGCCTGACAACATCTGGCTCTAAGCCACTTTTCTAATTGGATTTTCCACTTTTAACTCTTCCTTTTCTGTCCAAGTTCTGTGTATCTAAGTCACGTTGGTTTATTCACTCTTCTCCCAGGTACTAAGAATTCTTTGGACCATGGATTCTGCTCATGTTTTCCTTCTGGAATTGAAATGTTCTACAGAGAATAAGATGGTTAGATGGCATCACCAGCTCAATGGACATGAGTCTAAGCAAATTCCAGAGGATAGTGAAAGACAGGGAAGCCTGCACAAATAGTCAGACATGACTTGGTGAATGAACAACAACAAGCTTCCTGTTAGGAACCAGATCAAATGTTCTGACTTCCACAGAGCTTTCCCTCATTGGCCCATCCAGTCTAAATTTCTAGCACAGTGGGTTAGAGCATGGGCTTGGGCTAGACAAGCCCAGATTCAAGTTCTTTCTCCCTTACCAACAACCTATATGACCCAAGTTTCTCTGTCCCTCATCTGTAAAAAGGATAATATATTTAGAACCAACAAATAATATTAATAATCTTGGGATGAACTCAACAAGTATCAGTTTTATGAATTTAAATTCTAGGAATAGAAAGGAACTTTAAATCATCAAAGTAGCTAGATATATTTCTTTTTAGCCTATTCCGGAGAAAAAAAGAAATTAGGCCTATTAAAATAATTTGTAGCAATTTCATTTAATTTCATTTGTTCATTGACTTACTAACCATTTATTGACTAGCTGGTGTATGCCATGTATAGTACTAGGAATCTGTATGTAGCAGTGAATAACATACATAACTGATTCTTTCATGGGATTTATAGTTTAGTACTCTTGCCTGGGAAATCTCATGAGCAGAGGAGCCTGGTAGGCTACAGTCTACAGTCCACAGGGTCGCTAAGGGTAGGACACGACTGAGCGACTTCACTTTCACTTTTCACTTTCATGCACTGGAGAAGGAAATGGAACCCACTCCAGTGTTCTTGCCTGGAGAATTCCAGGGACGGAGGAGCCTAGTGGGCTGCCATCTATGGGGTAGCACAGAGTTGGACACGACTGAAGCAACTTAGCAGCAGCAGCAACAGCAGCATAGTTTAGTTAGGAGGCCAGACAGTGAATAAAGTATCAAATATTATGCAAGAGAAATGTAGAATATTGGAAAATAACAAAAAGAGGAGCTGAATATCTTGGATTGAAGTTATGAAAACAGCCTCCTTACTGGCCTTTCTGTCTCTGTTGTTACTACTACTCCTTTAGAGATACACTGGAGCCAGAGTGATCCTTCTCAAGATAAATCTATAATACTTATAACTCTTCCCTTATTCAAATCCTTCCATAGTTTCCTAGTACTTGTGCAAAGCTGTATTTAAATGGGACATGGCACAAGTTTCATCTGCTTTTCTCAGACAAGTTGTCTTTTCCCATTTTTCATCTGGTAGACCTGACTGGCACAAGAGAATAATTGCCTGTCCTTGGGGGCTTAAGGGTACCATCCAAAGCTTTCCATGATAAGTTCTAAATTGCATTGAAAACCCCTGAAGAGTTAGGCAGATTTTACAGTCCACTCCACAATATCTGAGTTTTTTTTTTTTTTTTTTTTTAATAGGAAAATAGTGTCATGGGTTTTCATACCTGCTGTTCAGTAAACTGTGCTTCTAAGGCTGGAAGTGTTGTTGTTCACTCACTAAGTCATGTCCAACTCTTTGCGATCGCATGGACTGTAACATGCCAGGCTCCTCTGTCTTCCAGAGTTTGCTCAAATTCATGTCCATTGAGTTGGAGATGCTACCTAACCACCTCATCCTCTGTCATCCCATTCTCATTTCATGGCTTCCATCTTGCCAAGCATCAGGATCTTTTCCAATGAGTTAGCTCTTCGCATCAAGCTGGAAGTACTCCTCAGCATATCCTCCTAGGGCTTGAGATTGAGAGAAAGGGATAAAGTTGGAACTCGTAGCATGAAAGATGGTGGACTTCATGGGTTGATCTCTACTGTTGTTTCCCTGCCTCTGCTCCCCTGACTCCCATTATGAACCAGCCTGCCTGACTTCATGATGTTCTTCCCTGCAGTGCTCCTCTCTGTGAGTTCGCCTGTACAGTCTGATGCCTCCAATGCCCCTCCTCTCCTTTTCTACTTGACAAATTCCAACTTACCCTGGAGACTCAGACTCCCAGAAAACTGAACATCTAAGCTTTCTCCAGCATTCTCAGGCCAAGTTAAATGCTTCGGTCTTCATGATGCTATTGTACCTTCTTCACATCTACAGTATCACACTCAGCTTGCTGCCTTAGTGATTTGGTTACACATTCTCCTTCTCCATTGATGAGGAGCCTTTGGAAACCAAGGGATGTGCATCTTTGTGTCTCCAGTTTCTAACCAGTGCTTGAATACATAGAAGTAATGATAATAGCTGGCATCATTGAGCTTTTAGGTCCCAGATATTGTTTCACACAAATAAATTTAAAAAATATATCACTTAATTGACATGGAACTCCTGTAGTGTATTATCTCCATTTTATACATGAGAAAACTGAGGTACTAAAGGAAAAATAACTTGTGTAAGATCGCACAGTCCATACATCATGATCCCAGCTTTTCCAGCTAGCAGTCAGTGGACCTGGTTTCAAAGAATCTCGAAAGAAGAGGTTTCACGTAGATGCTGGTTGTGCTTCTATTTGTTCTACGCTGTGATGTTAGCACTGCTTATCGGCGGTGTTTTCATCACTTTGTCCTCTGATCATCTACCCTTCGCCCTGGTAACAACAATGATTGCTACCGACATTGTGTTTTTCATCCTCACCGGACTGATGTACTTGTGTGAAGCAAACAAGGTATCAGCTTTCATACAAGAAAAATGTTTAAGGAGGAGAATTGCTCAGGATCCTTGTAAGGCTTTAGAAAGAAAAACAACCAACAGTTGCCACCTGACTGTAATATCATCTTAAACCTGGAAATCCTTGGGACTTGGGTATTTTAATGATTTAAATAGAAATAAACTCTGGCCTTTTTAAAAAAAAAAAAAAGTTTTTATTTGATTTTGGAATGTTTCTATTCCCTATTGCCTCTCTTCAGTCTTCTTACAGAAGCTCCTGTTCTTTCAAGTTCCAGCCAGATGAATGGACCAGTTTCCTACTCCCTGTTGCCACAGCATGCTTCCAACCATCACTGAAGACCCAGCCCCTGCCTCTCACTCTGGCTTTTCACGTGGACTCCTGCAGATATTAACTGACCCATCCAAGACCATAAGTGTCCAGCTCATGGCCAACCTCCCTGGCAGTGCCCTGATCTTGTCCATCGTCCTGTCCTGTAACTTTTCATGACTGTAAAAAAAAAAAAAAAAAAAAAAGATCGCACAGTCCTGCATTGGCAGGCGGCTTCTTTACCACTGAGCCACCACGGAAGCCCCTCATTGTGGTTACTGATGTTAATAGAGCAAAGCAATGATGTAAACTGCAAACAAAAATTTATATTTGACTCTGGGATATTGATTTTAAAAAGGAAAGATACTTTGAATCACTGTCAGTAAAAGGGTAAATTTGTTTAAATTTTCTGGAAAGGATTTTGAAAATATGTATCTGAAGCCTACAAATGTATATACCCTTGGATCTGGCAATTCTACTTGTAGGAATTTATCTCAAGTAAATAATAAGCATGTGGGGATTTAGATTCAAGAATCTTCAATAAAGTATTTATATGAGCAACTCAGAGTCTAACAACAGAGAATTTTTAAAAATACATTATGATTTAATCATATAAGATGGGCCATCAACTACTAAATAACAGCAAAATTGGATATTATGGGCAATATATTAGATTTATAAAAATGGTAGATTTAGTATAATTCATTTTTCTTAAAAAATAGAAAAAATCTGGAAATCATATACTAAATGCTATCTTTGTGGAGTAGAATTACTAAGGTTTTAAATTTTCTTTCAGTTTATCTGTATTTTCAAATTTTCTACATAAGCCAAGCCAATTTTCTACATAATTTTTGTTTATGACATCTTAAATTTCAAGACTAAAAAAATCCCCCAAATTGACAGCAGTTGGCTCCGTCCTGTGTACTCAGTGATCACTTGCCTTGGTACTGCTTGCTCTGCCATTGTTTGGTACATTGGAGTGTCTGCAATTAGCAGAGAGATGAACTCGCCAGCCCTGGGCAGGAAGGCTTTCATGAGATGGTGAACAGGCACTTACTCTGCTCTCTAGGGTACAAAATGATGTGGGGTAAATCTGTAGTAATTACTCAAAGCCTTGCTAACAAAGGGTTGGAACCTTGCCACATGTATCTGCATCATACAGTTTTCCTTTTTGAATACTATAATTTTATTTAATCTTAAAAAACAAATTCTTCTTCTTCTAAAACTGTCCAGGGCTGGTCCATATTGGTTTAAAGTGTTGGACAACATGCATGTTGGTTCTTCAATGTCATCATTTATAAAAGAAATTCTCAGAATTGTCAGTCCAGTAAAGGAAAATAAGCACTAATGTGTGGCGTCAGAAAAAGAGACAAGAGCTCAAACAAAAGAACTGTGTAGGATGGCATGTTCCAAAGACCCCTGAAATAGCCTGTGTCAGTGGTACAATCATCTTTAAAAAGTGAAACCTTTCTCAATCTGGAATCAAAAGCTTTTCTTTCCAATCAGCAAAAACTTTTCAAGCACCAGCCTTGCACCAAACACTGTGACAAGTAACAGAGCAAATAGATGATGACTGTTACCTTAACCCAGGGAGAGGGATGAATGAATTTACTAGTGTGCTTGAGGGCATCTGAAAAATAACAGATACGTTGGGATTAGATAAAGGTGATGTTAGGCTTTGGCTTTAGTAAGACTAGGGTTTTTCTGCCTCTGTGTCATATGATTTTGAAAAAGTTCCTAAACTTCTCTAAACTTCAGAGTGATGACAATAATGACATTTACTTAACTGGTATAATGTTGGGGAAGACCAGAAGAGACTATGCGTGAAACTGTATTTTGGTATGTGCTCAACAAATATTAGCTTTACTAAAATTATTTTATTATATTTTTGTATGTATGGTCCACCCTTTTCCCCATGAGAGCTCTGCATCAATAAAGTGACAAATTTCAGGTAAGAGCCTCCCTAGCTGATAGCTACTAGCCCAAAGGGACCTATTTCTGCTGCTGCTTGCTCTTTCTTCCGCTTAACAGGTTTCCAAAGAAGCCAGTGAGTGCCTCCCTCACAAATGGGCAAAGACAAGGGCATGTTTTTGTTTGGGGCACAAAGCTGATGAGAGATAACTGTTGTGAGGTCCCAGAAAAGTCATGTTCTAGTAGAGAGGAACAGGACATGACTACCTGAGAATGGAAGAGGTGTCAGTGGACACTTGAGGACTGTATAATTTTGAAAATGTACTGCCTTTTCATTCTTCTGTGTAAGCCTACCAAAGCAAGAGTCACAAATGGAAACTGCTTGTTTATGAATGAGAGTGTTCCCTGAAGAACATTTGGTTTCCAGCTCACATGAAACTTTTAAAAGCTATGCATTTATTATTTAAACAGGATGGCAAATATAGGTCTTCTGTTTTTACAGCAGGTGTAATGAAGGACATTATGACATTGAAGTGCTCCAAAACCGGCTGAGGGGGTCACCCAAAAGGAGCTCATTCCTTCAGGAAATAAAACTGAATGACTTCAGCTGCACCATTTTGTTTCTCTCTCAGAAGCACTTGTGTTTCAGATGAAGAGAGAAATGCAGTCTGTGGGTGACCTTTTAGTAAGTCCAGCCACCACACCTCATTTGTCACTTAAGTGAATAATCCAGGGCTTGTTTAGAGTACAAGCAAGTTTCTGACAGTGAGGTAAAATGTCAGACACAGTCTCACGGTCTGCATTTTAGCCTCCGCTTAAAGACTGCCCTGGTGCAAGAGGACAGTTGTGGTCCTATACCTGTCATAAGCCCAACTGCAGAATATCTCTGCCTAGAGCATTTTGTACCTCATAGGAAAGTGTCATGTCCTCCACCTACATCCTTTACATAGCAATGCCCGGAATAAAGAACATTTAAAATGTCCCAAAGTCAGATCACAGTTTGTGAAGTTAAGTATTTACTAGTTCAGTTAAATTGAAGAACTCTTAAGTTTTAGCCAGAGACCCAAGTTATGGAAGCTTAGTCAAGCAGTATTTCACCACAGTGAAAAGTGCTGGGTTTGTGTAAGAAATTCCCTTACAGATCTCATTGGTTGTCACTTAAAAGGGATAGTGTGAATAATCTTCTCTCAGCCTGACCAGCTTCCTTGTCATCTCAGCAATTGGATATGGGATGAATGCAGGGACTAGTTGCCACAGCAACAGCATCTTCCAGGAAAGGTGATGAGAGAAATCATTTCTCTCTGAATGCTAATAGGTTGTCACTTTCATCTTAAACCGGCTGTTTCCCACTGTTTTCCTGATTGCCGTGAAGCCAGGGAGATTATTTACAGATTAAGACTGCTACTTGATCTGATCATCTACGTCCTAATTTATGCTGTATCTTTCAGGAGAAGAAAAAAAATAATAGAAGCAAATGATAAGGGTTATGTTTTCAGAAATTTAAGGCTTATGACTTTTATTCCAGAGAAGTGAGATTTTTCTATAGTGCCTAGAAATCATTCTTTAAGCAAAAATCATCTAGTGTTGAATGGGATACAGTCATTGTGTGAAAGTTACCAACCCTGCAGAGGCTGGCCCTGCTTGCCTGCTCTGAGCTTGGAGCCAGAAACCAGAGGTAGCCCTCTCACTAAAGGCAGAGTGAGGTTGTGAAGGAGCTCATCCTATGACAAAATGTACACACGAGACTACTTTTTAAATCCTGGAAGTCACTTGGAGCAAAAGAATTTTATTTTTTTCATCATTTGCTTGAAAACACAAAGTTGAAGACATATTCACTAACAGAACTAAGGAATTATGCAAGTTTCTCCCACTTTGACTATTGTTGAGTAAACTGATAGTGTAATGCAATAAGGAGTTAATGGCAGCGTGGATCACTCATTTCTTAGAGCATAGACATTATTATTGGGAAAGCATGAGATGAATTACATGCAGTGTCCAGTTCTCTGGATTAGCTAGGGTTGAGCCCTAGGTCTATTGTATACTCTCTGAGTCTCAATTTCCACATTGGAAAAATCAGGAAAAGAACAGTCCAGTGTTAAAGGGTGCTGATTAAATCACATGAAACAATACATGGGAATTGCTTAGCATGGTGCTTGGCATATGGTGGCTACAAAAGAATTATACATTATTATTACTATTTGCTGGACATGAAAGATCTCTGATGCCCTTGTACATTAGGTAAATATACTGTCTAAAGCCAGAGAAGGCAATGGCACCCCACTCCAGTACTCTTGCCTGGAAAATCCCATGGACAGAGGAGCCTGGTGGGCTGCAGTCCATGGGGTCGCTAAGAGTCGGATATGACTGAGAGACTTCACTTTCACTTTTCACTTTCATGCATTGGAGAAGGAAATGGCAACCCACTCCAGTGTTCTTGCCTGGAGAATCCCAGGGATGGGGGAGCCTGGTGGTCTGCCGTCCATTGGGTCGCACAGAGTTGGACACAACTGAAGCGACTTAGCAGCAGCAGCAGCACTGTCTAAAGCACAGAATTATGAAGAGGTGCTTAATAGTTTCTACCCCAAATATTAGGATCCATCAGACTGCAGGAATACCTGACCAACCCCTATATTCTGTCCTGTGAATGGCTTGCAAACAAGATTAGATTGATACAAGTATGCTTTAAGTAAAATTTGACTTTGAATACTTAGCATTCACTAAAAACAATGTTGGAGCATTTTTAAAGACATCAAAGAATGTCTATGACACACTGTTAAGTTAAAAAAGAGGGTTACAAGACTATATATAGCATGGTCCCATTTTAGGAGGATGGAGAAAAATACAGGAAAAGAGTATTTATACATATAACATATATACTTATATGTGCAAATATTTATGCACACATATACAGACATAATCACTGGAAGAATATTCTCAAAAATTTTAATGAATATTTCTGAGTCTTAGAATCATGAGTGATTTTTTAAAGTTTTTATCTTTTATGTATTGTATTTCCTACAATGAAATGTACTGCTTTTGTAGTTAAAAAATAGTCACTCTAGAAATGAAACTGAAACTGACCCTAAAATGTGAGTTAAGCAGAACTTCCTTGTCTTTCCTATTATGATACCATGCCTGTGGCTGGAGAACAGAAGCAGAAATCCCTGTGGGGCTGGCACACTCGCTGGTGCCTCGTTAGAATTACCCCTTATATTCTGGGAACACTGAAGTCAACTGCTTCTGCTCTTCGGCTTAGGGCCCAGGAAGACTGAGACACAGGTGTCACCTTGTCATCCCGAGGTCTTTCTCAAATATTTCCTCTTTGAACAGAGCCCCAATTAATCTATTTGTGCTGATTTCTCTATACGACAGCTGTTGAGTCTTGGCCCTTCCTGACTGCTCACATGATTGTGATTGCCCAACTCTGAGCCCAGGGAAGTCTCTCCCCCCTGAATCTGCAGCCTGTGAGGATGGAGCTGTGAAGTTAGCAGGAAAGGGTCTCCTTTCCTCTCACCTTTGGGTCTGTGTGGTTTTCAGTGGAAACTAGATGAGCTTCCTTAAGAAGTAATGCATTAGACTCAGAGGCACACTTGGACATAACAGGAGGTTATCTGTCCAAAGTGGCACCTTGGGCTCCCTGTGCTGAAATCCAATTACTTTCTACTCATGACCTACATCTCACTCACCATGAAGCTCTGTGAAACTGCAGCCCGTGGCGCAGAGGGAATTTCTATGTTGCCTTTGTGAAGGTCGGCAAACCTGAAGTTGTGAACTCAGAAGTCTGCTAATGAGACTGAGTGCTTAGAGAAAATAACCTGACCCACTGCCTCCAGTTTATAAATGATTACCAATTATCTTCTCTCATATTGAGCCTGTGGCTCAGCAGTAAAGAATCTGCCTGTCAGTGCAGGAGATGTGGGAGATGTGGCTTCGATCCCTGGGTTGTGAAGATCCCCTGGAGAAGAAAATGGCAACCCACTCCAGTATTCTTGCTTGAGAAATCCCATGGACAGAGAAGCCTGATGGGCTATAGTCTACGAGGTTACAAAGAGTCAGACATGAGTCTTCGAGTGACTAAACAACAATAACTACAACACAAACAACAGTAATAATAAAAATGACAATAAAGTTAACAACATTTTTTAGTATCTTTATTATGTGTTTTGTATGTTCATTTACAGGTGAGGAAACTGAAGCATAGAGTGGTTGTGGACTTTACCCAATGTTCAGGTGCTTTGAGGCACACATCCAATTTGGCTGATCAAAGGGGTTGCCTTTTTAGGCAACTGAGTCCCTCAGTTATATTCTGTATAAGTGAGATTACTGGGTGTGACTCTCAATTAGATGATCCACTTCTATGCAGTGTTTTTCTTTTCTTGCCTATTAGCTCAACTGATAGACCCACATGCTGAGTGATTAGTTTTATGTTCAAGAGACTCTGTAGGAGACATTTTTTAACTTGCCAGATAATCACTTTGAAAATCTCCCCCAAGTTAATCTCCAATTAGAACATATTCAAGTTGATGATGATCTCTTTTGAGACTGATCTTCGTGCTTTTGAAACAGCTGATAAATGTTCTTTCATCTGGTGGCAGTTACTAATAGTCATCCTAAGCTTTCCCTTTCCCATGTACCCCCTCCCAGCTATTCCTTGGCATTGCCTGTGATAATCTCTCTTGGGTATGATGATCATTTCTATTATTACCTCCAACTCCAAGGATAGTAGTTCCTGAGAAGTGGAATCTGGGAGTTCTTGAAGTGACTAATACATTTCTCATAACTTCTTTTTCTTGTCTGATCTTAATTTACAAGTCAGTAAGGCCATCCCAGTTACTGGGTGCTTTGGGGTTTGGTGAAGAGAGAACTATGGGGAAATAATTAAAGTTCTTTTTTTTTTTTTTAAGTGAAAGAGATGAAGGTTCATTTGAAATGTGATAATGATAGAGGATGCCATTTAAATTGTTCTGCAAAAATAGGCCCATGTGTCCTAATATATGAAACACTTTGATTAAGAGCCTTAAGGAAAAACTTGGCATGTGCTGTATTAACAAAAGCAAACTTCACTTGCATCTGCCAGCAACAGAAAGGCAGATTCTTGTGGTAATATCTCTGAGTTATAAGCAATGTCATAATAACACTTGTAATTTACAATGTCACTGGCTAAAATAGGAAACACTTATAGTGAATCATATCATTAATATTTTAAGAAACTGAAATCTAATGTTGCTAAATCAAATTCCTTTGATTCCACAGGGCACTGAGCATCAGATTGCACTGTGCTCTGAGCATGTCCTCATTAAGACTGCTGTCTATTGCATTTTTATTGTTCCTCTGGGAGGCTTATTGAGTTAATGCTGCTAGTAAGAAATAGTGTTTTTCCACCCTCCCTGATAACTGGCCTCCCAGATAGGTCTGTAGCCAATGAGCATGCTAGATTAGGTTATGACTATGTGTCTTTGGCACCTTTGTGAACAGTGAAGGCTATTAGAAATCAGTGTAAAGTATGGTGTAGCTATAAAAAAAAAAAAGGTGTCAAGTCAGTGTGGGTCAGTGTGGGCTTCCCAGGCGACCCAGGGGTAAAGAATCCACCTGCAATGTTCAAACCCTGTGTCCTAAAGATCCCCTGGAGAAGGAAATGGCTACCCACTCCAGTATTCTTGCCTGGGGAATCACATGGACAGCGGGGCCTAGCAGGCTACGGTCCATAGGGTCACAAAAGAGCCGGACATGACTTAGTGAATAAACAACAACAAGAGCAAAAAATGTAAATATCTAAATAACCTCACTGTAATGAGGAATGCTACCATACATCCAGGATGAGAGTACTACAAGACAAAAAAGGCAGTAGCCTTAATGTTTTAGGTTGATGTTCTGTGTACATTGTGCCTTCATCACTACCATCACTATCATTTACTATTGATCTGCTCAGTTCAATTCAGTCGCTCAGTCATGTCTGACTTTTTGCGACCCCATGAATTGCAGCATGCCAGGCCTCACTGTCCATCACCAACTCCTGGAGTTCACTCAAACTCACATCCATGAAGTCGGTGATGCCATCCAGCAATGCAGGAGACCCCGGTTCAATTCCTGGGTCGGGAAGATCCTCTGGAGAAGGGATAGGCTATCCACTCCAATATTCTTGGGCTTCCCTGGTGGCTCAGATAGTAAAGAATCTGCCTGCAATGCAGGGAACCTGGGTTCAATCCCTGGGTTGGGCAGATCTCCTGGAGGAGGACATGGCAACCTGCTCCAGTATTTTTGCCTGGAGAATCCCTATGGACAGAGGAGCCTGGCAGGCTACAGTCCATGGGATCACAAAGAGTTGGACATGACTGAGCGACTAAGCACTACACACTGAGCATCCGTTGTGAGCTAGGCACTAGCAAATTATTGTACTTGCATTATTTAATTTTATCCTTACCAAACCTTATAGTCTAATTTTATTGGCCCCATTTTACTGGTAAGAGAACTGAAGTTCCTGGTTGTTTATAGACTATGCTGCTGCTGCTGCTGCTGCTAAGTCGCTTCGGTCGTGTCCGACTCTGTGTGACCCCATAGACAGCAGCCCACCAGGCTCCCCCGTCCTTGGGATTCTCCAGGCAAGAACACTGGAGTGGGTTGCCATTTCCTTCTCCAATGCGTGAAAGTGAAAAGTGAAAGGGAAGTCGCTCAGTCATGTCTGACTCTTAGCGACCCCATGGACTGCAGCCCACCAGGCTCCTCCATCCATGGGATTTTCCAGGCAAGAGTACTGGAGTGGGGTGCCATATACTTTTAGTTAAATGGTTAAAAGAAGCTGAGCTAGGATTTGACCCCACGTCAGTTGGGTTCATGAACCTTTACTATGAACTGTTGTGCTCTACTGCCTACTTTATAGAAAAGCTATAAATCTGAGGGGGGGGGAACTCAATTTAGAATAGATATAAAATTTTTGTTCATCCATTCCTACCTAGAATTTTGAAAGTTAAAAATTAGGGAAAAGATTTTAAAAGTATTGGAAGATGACTTTTTTGGGTGATAATCTATCTCATTTAGGGCATATTTTTTCTAATTCTTGTAACAAAATGATAAATTTTGTTATCAAAGAAAATGTTTTATCTATAAGGAAACAGAGAACCAGAGATTATTTAAGATAGTCAAGGTCATCCAACTAGAAAGCTATGATACCAAGATTTGAGGCCCCATCTATCTAATTCCAAATCCTGGGCTCTTTCATCCACCTCCTATAACCTCTGCTCACAGTGTGTGTGCATCTATGTGTATGATCTGTATCTCTGAGAATAGTGGGTATTATATGAGTTTTCTAAGAATATCCAACTAGCTCTGTAAAAATTTTGCTATTAAAAATTTCTTGAATTTGGAATAAGCTTCAAAGTTTGCCTTCTTGGACAGCAACTTGTGTGATACCTGGGTATGTCCTACACTGACTCCATCAAGTGATTCTTCAAGTTATTTTTTGAATACTTCAAATGTTGGAAAGTTTATTGCCTCCCAAAGTAGTCCTCCTGTATTCTGATATCTCTTACTAAAGAGCTTCCATCTTTGCCTCCCCTTTTCTCTATTGGTTTTGGTTCCAAACCTTTGAAATGTACAGAACAAGTCTAATGAATTTTCTACAAGAAAATCATGTACATATTTAAAAATGATTATCATGGTCCACTTTGAATCTCTCCTAGTCTTCAAGGTACACATCTCCCATGTTTTTCAAACATTATTCCTGTGACATAGATTCAGGTCTTTCTTGATTCTATTTGCTCTCCCTTGAAGGATCCTCATTTTGGCTATATCCCTCTTAATGCACAATGCTAGGATGAATCACTATTCTGTAAGTGTGGTCTTAATCAGAATAGAGTAATTGAACATGTCTGCAACTTTGGTTTTCTCTGCATACCATATTAACATCTTTGGTGACCTCTCTCTGAACATTATCTTACATGGAGCTGCTAAGTTATACTTCTTCTAGCCTATGAATGTGTGATTGCTTTTTGGACCTAAGTATTGAACTTTTGGGTCAGGAAGATCCCCTGCAGAAGGAAACGGCCACCCACTCCAGTATTCATGCCTGGAAAATCCCATGGACCGAGGAGCCTGGTGGGCTACAATCCATGGCATCGCAAAGAGTCAGACACGACTGAGCGACTTCTGTGTGTATTGAACTTTTACCTTTATCCTTATTCAACTATATCACATTATGTTTGCCTTTCACCTAACTGTATCATTCCAACACGTTTATCAACTCTTCTGTAGTAGTCAGTATCCAATGCAGGAGGCAAAAAGTTCTCTAGGTATTTCAGCAGGAAGGAATTTAATGCAACCAATTAGGTCCTTGAAAAATCACTGGAAGAAGTAAAAGATTAGATTCTAAGCTGAATCTTCAGAAATAACTCCTCAAATGTTATACAACTGACCCAACAGACTTGTTCCTTCCTCCAAGGCTACTTCTGAAATGATGAGTTGAAGAATACAGAATCCTAGCTGTGAACTAGGAATAAAAATGCTGTCATCTCTAAGGCCATTGCAACTCCTGATGCCTTAAAAGAGATGCTGTAACACTGCTTCAGAGAACTTTGCATCTCCACAGACTCACAAGGCATAGAAATAGCAAAAAGGGGGAAGAAAAAGGGACCTGCATCATTTCTACCTTATAAATTCCACAACAGCTTCTAATTATTGGAATGGAATTTGCACCCAGAATCCTAGTTATAAGAGGTGTTTGTTTTGTTTTGTTTCAGCTGTCATCTTCAACCACCAGAAAGGTGAAATGGAGATTGAAAAGCTCAACCCACAATATCTATCACAATGACCAAATGTATTGATCCACAAATATGATATTATGTAGCTTCAGGTGAGTGAGTAGATTGTGTATATGTGTGTGTATGATCAAAAGAGAGAATATAAATAAAGAGACACCTGATTAAGTCATTAACAAAATCTTGGTAGGAACCTTTTGGCATTCTGTAAAGCTTTTTCTGTAAATTAACATTCGTGGGTGTCCATGGGCATAAACAGGTTGCATTTGTTCAGGTACACTTTGTTACGTTGAAGAGCATCCTACTTGCCTTGTACACCTAAAGGTTTTTAAGAGGAGCTGCATGAACTTGAGAAATGTTGGTTGTTTTGTTTGGCTCTCCTGCCCTAGACTTGTCAACCTCTCGGAGGGAGGGGTGGAAGCCTTTTCTTGATGCAGAATATCCTTTTGTGTTCTCTGTCAGTGTTACATTACACCACTGCAGAAAGCACTAGTTACGTTATATTCCATGTTCTATTCTGGGGCAACATGTACCCACAATACTGCATAAATTTCATTCTTTGTAGTTGTGCACTAAGTAGGTCATTTGTTTCTGCCAGCTGTAGTTGAGCTGAGTCATTTTCATGCTATCCAAGTAAACTAGACCTATGTTTGTGTGTGTGCGTGCATGCACGCGCACACGCATAATGTTGGTCTTTCATATTTCTCTCATTTCCCAGTCTAGTGACCTTGTTCAAAAGAGATAGAAAGTTAATCTGATAAAATTGCTTGGTTCTCATCACTTCTGATGCTTCTTTTAACTGCTTCAAACTATCCCTGTAATGGTATGTTTATTGCTCTCACATTCATGTCAAGATCTCCAAGGTCAATTATAGATTTTTCCTGTTTTGAAAAGTTCTGCATCACTTTATCACCAGTTTCTTGCTCATTTCCTCCTCTCCACTTCTTGTGGAATTAATTTCCCTCACCTCTCACCACTGCCTGTAGAGTCAGTACTACCACAAGCACATATGATCCCTTAACCTAGGTTTTCTCTTAAGCAGCAGGAAAGGTTGGAATGGTAGAGAGTTAATGACCCAGAAGGAGCTTTCAGAGTTGGAGGCAATGCCCTAACTTCCTTGTACCTTAGACAGGACTACTTGGCATCCTCCAAGTGGCAAGATGGCACCCCAGTTGCCTGTAGAGATCACCTGCTCAGTACCCATCCTGTATTACACTCTTCTTTTTTCTGTCTCTCTTTCATATTTCCTTACCTGGCTCTTGCTTTCTGGAATCACCTCCCAAATAAAGCCCTTGTATTCAAATCCTGGCCTTTGACCTGCTTCTGAGCAACCTGCAAGGAGATCAAACTAGTCAATCCTAAAGGAAATCAATCCTAAATATTCATTGGAAGGAATGATGCTGAAGCTGAAGCGCCAATACCTTGGCCACCTGATACAAAGTGCTGGCTCATTAGAAAAGACCCTGATGCTGGGAAAGATTGAAGGCAGGAGGAGAAGCGGGTGGCAGAGGATGAGATGGTTGTATGGCGTCACTGACTCAATGGACATGAGTTTGAGCAAGTTCTAGAAGATAGAGGACAGGGAAGCCTGGTGTGCTGCGGTCCATGGGATTGCAAAGAGTTGGACATAACTGAGTGACTGAACAACAACAACTCAAATCCTGGTCTTTGACCTGTTTCTGGGGAACCTGCCTTAGGATGCTCTGTATTTCAAAATTGTCAGTTGGAGTTGGGGTGACCACTCCTAATCATAGAATAAGCTGGGAAATATTCATTGGAGTCAATGACTTCCTTACAACATCCCCCATCTGCAGTGGTCTTCTTTTCTCCTAGCTGATAGTCATGCTATCCTTTTCCATCTGAAGATCATCCTTCTCAAAGCTAAAAGAAGCATGATAAATGTCCATCAACTTCTTTTTTAATACTTTCCTGTAGCCATCCTACAGCTAACCACTCAAGAGAAGATTTATTACTGTTCATTTTCTGTGCTTCCCAAGTGGCACAAGTGGTACAGAACCCATCTGCTAGTGCAGAAGACACAAGAGATGGGGTTTGATCCCTTGATCAGGAAGATCCCCTGGAGTAGGAGATGGCAATGCACTGTAGTATTCTTGCCTGGAAAAATCTCATGGAGGGAGGAACCTGGCAGGCTACAGTCCGTGGAGTTGCAAAGAGTTGGACATGACTGAGCATGCACAACTTATATTCTTTGTGCTTAAGTATGAAAAAAACTTTCCATGTATCATCTTTGGTGTTTTTCTTCATTTCCAATTCAGTTAATTCTGAAAGCAGCCTATTTTTTTGACACTGTTCCAAATCTGTGGTTTCTTATTCTAATTGCTTTTGGTAACACATCTTTCTTGCTATCTTTACTTTTTTAACATGCTATTGAAAAATGAGTTCATTAGAGAGTTCCTTATGGTTTAAAAGAGGAGAAAAGGTCTAGAGAGTATTTACTGAGAATTGTTGATCCATATACTCTGATGCCAGTTTGTTGCTTTAGGAGTAAAGAACTAAAGGTTGCTCTGAAAGTATGTTGCTACTCCCTCCTCTCCCCTCCATCAGCCCCACCTAATGGTCTGAGTTTTATGGTCTAACCCCATTTGGCCAGTGAAACGTAGAGGGTCCCATAAATCCTATGAGAAGAATGTGAAAGAACATTATTATCAAGATTTTGATACACAACCAAATTTCAGCACCTTATAGAGCATTCACTTATCTACTGAAGTTTACCAGCTAAGTCTGCTTATCCTCTGTTGCAGGCTTTTCTGTGGTGTAGGGGACTGGCCTTTGGAAGCAAAATTTTCCTTTAAAAATCTCAAGCCTGCTACTGGTTACTGAGAAAACGACTCGGTGACTGGCATCTTGCCACACTTTGTAATCCTCTGGAAATTGCATTTCAAGAACACGATCTCCTTTTTGTGACAGGCAATTAAATAACACATGACTAACTGAATTTAAATTGCATAGGTGTTTTGATTTTTTAAAAATACTAGGAACACTTTAAATTTAGAAATATTTTTTATGTTTATGATATATTTTTGTTAGTCCACCAAAGACTAAAATTCTTGTCTAGGTCTGTTTATGAATCAGGACTTGGGTAATAGTACTGGATGTGTAGGATCAGGTCTCTCTTTCTGCTGAGGCAGGCTGTGAGTGGCAGTATGGTAACTATGGTATTATTATCAGAAAGAGGCAACTGTTCTTATTTGAAATCATTAAGAAATCTGTGGCCCAAGAATTCAGGTTCAATTCTTATACCTGGAGAAAACATACAGTTTTCCTTTAGAGTTCTTTAATGGAATTTGAGCTTAGTGGAACTGGAGTTGTATTGGCATAAACAGGACCTTTGTGGTCTCAATCACACCCCTCCCCCACCTGCTTTACCCCCATTGCATACTGAATCTGTCACATTTTATGAGATTTTACTCTTCCCGATTGGCATTTCAGGAAATTAGAGTTGGCGTTTTCATCTAATAAAGCTTTGCAGCCTCATCCTCTCTGAGTAACACTTGCTTTCCACTTGGCTTTTGGGAAGAGCTCAAAGAGTTGTGGGCTTAGCAAATGGTAGAGTCATCAAGGCTTTTCCAGACATACTTGAGCTCTCTAACACCCTGAGAATGGTACTTTAACAGAGAAATGTATTTATTTATTGCCACTGGGTTCTGTATAATAACTATAAGAAGCTTAAGGAGTCTCTGGCTTTGGTCTAAGCTGTTTCCAGTATCAATGGATTTATGAATTTTGTCTTCAAGATTTCTCCAGACCTGACTATGAGAGAAGTCTTTCATTCACAATCTTTGTTCTCTGGTTCAGTAGTTTGATGGGTTATCTCAATGTACATGGTCAACTACCATATACTTGATACACTGCAGAACTGTTCTGTGAGTTCCAGAATAATTGATCTTTGAATCTTTACTTCACTAATACATGTGAAAGATTCAAGAGTTTAATGATATCCAAATACATTTTGAAATTTTTGATTTATGTTTAGCTTGCACCAATAGAAGGTCAGAAAATGTGATTAGGACAAGTGCTAATCTTTGGAAGACAATAGAGTTTGATGGCAATGGCATTACAGATTAAGTTAAAATCCAAGGGTAAGTGTTTTGCATTTTGTAACTCAACAAATTACATACGATTTGTGTGCTTGGGACACAGACATGATGTCTAGTTGCATGGGGAGACAGACAAGTAAACAGCAAAACACATTATTGTGATGAGCTCTGTAATAAAGATCAAGTCCATGAACATGTAAAACAAAGACGTCTAACCTAGTTGTTGATTTAAACAATAAACCTTTTATTGAGTGTCTATTATGTGCCAAGCACTGAAGTACTTTGTACGTATTATACTTAATCTTCACTACAGGTCTAGGTACTCATTTATTTCATGGCAAATAAGCCTAGTTGGGGGCATTGATATTGCCATCAAATTTGAGTACCACTTTTATTGGCATCCTTGCCAATTATCATGAGATATCATAGCAAAGACTTTCTGACATACAAGTTAGCTGGAATTACAGTTATACTTGATATGTCATTTCTCCTGATCCAAACAAAGAAGGACAGATTACAAAAGGAGATCTGAGTTAGTTACTTAGTGGCAAGCTGTGATTCCAAAACCACAAAAGTAAGGCGAAGGAAATATGCTTTAGCATGGCCTCAGGTCATATGGTATGAACATTGCAGGGATTTCTGTTTTCTTTTGCAGTGTAAATTCCATGCTGTAATCAGAAATACATGGCACACGTTGAACAAAGAAAATGCGTACTCAACAAAGTGTAGAGACAAAGCCTAGAAACGTGTAGTCACTTACTAGGCAGAACAGGGCTACATGTGTCCCCGTTATAGAAGGCATTCTAGGTGTGTGTGTGTGTGCAACCACATTCACACATGAGTGTAGTTTTATTGTCACTGTAGTATCAAAAATGCTAGACAATACTATGCAAATTATAGTCTTTCAATGCCAGAATGCATTGTCTTAATTTTTTTGTTGTAGTCACTGAAAGTGAACAAAACTAAAACCCTAATATAATCCTTTCCTTTCCAAGCTGTAATGTTGACAGCCATCCAAAGGCCAAGGATTCTGAAGTGTTTTATTTCTTTCCAAATCTGCAGTGGCCACCTACCTTTTCTGAGATTCCATTCCTCCCAACAACCAGAAGTTGTTTTGGGGCCAATATATTCCATTCATTACTGGCATCCATCAAAATGTACCTTTACTTCACAATACAAGTAGAAATGTATTTACAACCTAATAATCAGGTTGACAGTTTGTTAGGCAGAAGTATAATTCCTGAAGAAAGAGAAAGCAACACTGAATTCTTCCTTTTCTCAGATAAATACCACTACATAAAATTCTGAACAGATCCAGTAGTGGATAACAGTCTAGGATTGATAGAAATGAAGCTTCCCACATTTACTGCTCTTATCTTTTTCATATTTTCCCATTTCTGATATTTCTGGCTCCTTTTCCTTACCTCCCAGCTAGAATTGCTGATGTCCATTTTATAGAATCATAGAAAGAAGAGTTAAAAATGGTCTTCCTTTGATCCTCTACCCAGTCCACACATTCACTGTCTCCTCTGTCATTCCTGCAGGTGGTCATGAAGCCTGCGGCTGAATGATCCAGGTGAGGAGGAAACTTAAAACTAGTTTTCAGTTTGAACAACTTTGCTTGTAGGGGCTTCCTGTTGCTCAACCAAATTTGCCTCCTCCTTAAAATATATTTGTTAATAGTATGTTATGCCATGCTATGGTAAGTTATTTCAGTCATGTCCAACTCTTTGTGACCCTATGGACTGTAGCCTGCCAGACTCCTCTGTCCATGGGATTCTCTTACCATGGGTAAGAATACTGGAATGGGTTGCCGTGCCCTCTTTCAGGGGATCTTCCTGACCCCAAATCGAACCACACCCAGACACAGGGGTCGAACCTGTGTCTCTTACATCTCCTGCATTGGCAGGTGGGTTCTTTACCACTAGTGCCACCTGGGAAACCCTTAATAGTAAGTTACCTCCCTGGATTTAATTCCACTTATACACAATAGCTGCTTCTCCAAATATTTAAAGCCACTTCTGGATGAAATGGTTGGATGGCATCACTGATTCAATGAACGTGAATTTGGGCAAACTCTGGGATATAGTGAGGGACAGGAAGGCCTGGCATGCTGCAGTTCATGAGGTTGCAAAGAGTCGGACACCACACAGTGACTGAACAACAGCTCTTGTCCTCTCTGGCTTTTGTTTACTTACTTGATCCCCCTCCTCCTCACCCCCTGAACTAAACTCTCCATTTCCCTGAAGTCTCTCATATGGTGCGTGAATGCATACTCTACTTCCTTTGTGCCCAGAGTTTTGGAGAGTGCTCAGCTGCCTCACTGGGCTGTCAGATCTCTGGTTTTGCTCCTCAGTGCAGGACTCTGCCCCTCCCCACACCTTGCTCTGCAGCCACAACCTTTGTCTCAAGTTGACTTTACTCAGTTTGGGGGTGTGTGTGTGCACCTGTGTATGTGTGCTCAGTCATATGCAGCTCTCTGTGGCTCCATGGCCTATAACCCACCGGCTCCTCTGTCCATGGAATTTTCCAAGCAAGAATACTGAAGTGGGTTGCCATTCCCTATTCCAGGGATCTTCCCAACCCAGGAATTGAACCCACATATTCTGTATTGATAGGCAGATTCTTTACCACCAGCACCACTTGGGAAGCCCTGTATTCCAGTAGTCCTCCTACTTTCCAGCTTCTCTTCCCAGAAACTTGAGGTGAGCTACTTTGAGTCTCTTTGCGGATGATTTGTCATTGTTGTTCAGTCAATAAATTGTGTCTAACTCTTTGCGACTCCACGAACTGCAGCATGCCAGGCTTCCCTGTCCTTCATTATCTCCCTGAGTCTGCTCAAACTCATGTCCATTGAGTCAGTGATGCCATCCAACCATCTCATCCTCTGCCACCCGCCTTCTCCTCCTGCCTTCTATCTCTCCCAGCATCAGGGTCTTTTCTAATGAGTCAACTCTTAGCATCAGGTGACCAAAGTACTAGAACATCAGCTTCAGCATCAGTACTTCCAATGAATATTTGGGATTGACTTCCTTTAGGATTGACTGGTTTCATCTCTTTGTTGTCCAAGGGACTCTCAGAAGTCTTCTCCAGCACCACAATTCGAAAGCATCAATTATTCGGCAATCAGCCTTCTTTATGGTCTGACTCTCACAGCTGTACATGATTACTGGAAAAACCGTAGCTTTGACTGTACAAACCTTTGTCAGCAAAGTGATGTTTCTGCTTTTTAATAAGCTGCCTAGGTTTGTCATAGCTTTCCTTCCAAGGAGAAAGCATCTTTGATTTCATGGCTGCAGTCACCATACTCAGTGGTTTTGGAGCCCAAAGAAAATGCAATCTATCACTGCTTCCACTGTTTCCCTATCTATTTGCCATGAAGTGATGGGACTGAATGCTGTGATCCTAGTTTTTTAAATGTTAAGTTTTAAATAAGCTTTTTCACTTTCCTCTTTGACCCTCATCAAGAGGCTCTTTATTTCTTCTTTGCTTTTTGCCATTAGAGTGGTATCATCTTCATTTCTGAGGTTATGGGTATTTCTCCAGGGAATCTTGATTCCAGCTTGTGAGTTGTCCAGCCTGGCATTTTGCATGATGTACTCTGCATAGAAGTTAAATAAGCAGGATGACAATATACAGTCTTGACATGCTCCTTTCCCAATTTTGACCCAGTCCATTGTTCCATGCTGGAATCAAGATTGCCAGGAGAAATATCAATAACCTCAGCTATGCAGATAACACCACCCTTATGGCAGAAAGTGAAGAGGAACTAAAGAGACTCTTGATGAAAGTGAAACAGGAGAGTGAAAAAACTGGCTTAAAACTCAACATTCAAAAAACGAAGATCATTGCATCCAGTCCCATCACTTCATGGCAAATAGATGGGGAAACAATGAAAACAGTGAGAAACTTTATTTTCTTGGGTCCAAAATCATTGCAGATGGTGACTACAGCCATGAAATTAAAAGATGCTTGCTCCTTGATAGAAAAACTATGACAAATCTAGACAGTATATTAAAAAGCAGAGACATCACTTTGCCAACTAGTCAAAGGTCCGTCTAGTCAAAGCTATGGTTTTTCCAGTAGTCATGTATGGATGTGAGAGTTAGACCATAAAGAAAGTTGAGCACCGAAGAATTGATGGTTTTGAACTGTGGTGTTGGAGAAGACTCTTGAGAGTCCCTTGGACTGCAAAGAGATGAAACCACTCAATCCTAAAGGAAATTGACCCTGACTATTCATTGAAAGGACTGATGCTGAAGCTGAAGCTCCAGTACTTTGGTCACCTGATGCGAAAAGCTGACACACTGGAAAAGACTTTGATGCTGGGAAAGATTGAAGGCAGGAGGAGAAGGGGGCGACAGAGGATGAGATGGTTGGATGGCATCACTGGCTCAATGGACATGAGTTTGAGCAAGCTCTGGAAAATGGTGAAGGACAGGGAAGCCTGGTGTGCTGCACTCCATAGGGTCACAAAGACTCGGACATGACTGAGTGACTAAACAACAACAAGTATGTTATGCCTGGTGTCTATGAGAGGAGGAAATTTAGACAATGACAGACACAGAGGGATAACCATGTTAAGACACAGGGATGGGAAGCCTATCTACAAGCCAAGGATAGAGGCTGTCAGATGAAACCAACACTTCTGACACCTTAATCTTGGACTTTTAGCCTTCAAAACAGTGAGGAGATAAATTTCTATTGTTTAAGCCATCCAACCTAAGATATTTATTATGGCAGCCCTGGCAGACTAATTTACTTCCCATCCTTGGAGCGTTTATAAAATAATGGCTTCTTAAACTTCTTAACTGTGATTCAGTAGGATTGGGTGAGGGGAAGTTAATGCATATTTTCTGCCTTTCATCTTAACTGGAAGCCAGAGTTACTTTTGAGCTGCTGTATCTGTGGATGGTTGAGTAGGGAAGTTTTGGTAGGAGGCCTAAGGTTTGGTTCATTTTCGTGGATAACTAGCTATAACTCTCATTTCTTAAAATTGTTACTGTGTGCCAAGTCTTTACATATAAATATCATCTCATTTAGTCACTCAAACATCCTAGAGGGAGGAGACTGTTATTATCCCATATATTATTGCACATTAGAAAACTGAACCACAGAGGAGGATGGCCAGGAACACTGATGGGTGAGAAATTGCATCCCAGGTTCATCTTCTTGATTAGATACCTGTAAAATTTTAAATTTCAAATTGGTTTCATGTTTAACAAAGGGTCATTTAACAGGAGAAATTATTGAGCTGATATTTGAGGCAATCTGTCATTGATATAATCTCCACTGCTAAATTAATTGCTAATCTCCTATTTTCTTTAACATTTGGCTAGCATCACTCAGAACACAAATTAGACAGATTTTCATCAAGTTGCTTTTGAGTGACAGTATGTGTACAAATGAAAGGAAGTAGACAGTTCTCCCTTATCTTTCATTCACTCCAATGAAGTTCCATCTATGTGCAAACCATTGTTCTAAAATGACTATGATATATCTCCTACCTTCCAGGGAGATGGGACCGGCAGAGATGACCCTGGGAAGAGAGATATCCACGTTTTTTTTCCCCGCCCCCCCCCCCCCAGTCTGTTCCATGGTCCTTTTTTTTTTTTTTAATTTTTTTAATGCTTTTATTTTTTATTTTATTTTATTTTTAAACTTTACATAATTGTATCCATGGTCCTAAAGATAGAAAAATAACTTAAAACTTTTCTTTAGTTGTTCCTTGACCTTCAGCCCCATTCACTTGTCTCCATTCCTTTAAAATATTTCAACCCTCTGGACACATTCTAGACACATTTTCAGTAACAACTCCACTTTTAAAGTTTTAAAAGCCAATCAGATATCTTGTAGCTCTTTTATTCCACTGAATCTTCTTCTTGACTCACAGTATCTTCTGGCCTTGTGACATACTGCCATTCTGTCTCAGTCTAGCAGTTTTCTCGTGAGTATCCTTCATTTCCAACCCCCACTTGGATTCACTTGTGTGCTTTCCATAATTTTCTTATATATTGCCTCAATTCTTTCCTATCCTAATGCTTCCATTCTAAACATCTATAACGCTTGAAACTTTTATGATTCTCCTTTTGCATTTCTATATCCATTAATTTATTCTACACCCATTTAATTTATTGAGCACCAGTAATTGGATATATGGAGAAGGCAATGGCACCCCACTCCAGTACTCTTGCCTGGAAAGTCCCATGGGTGGAGGAACCTGGTGGGCTGCAGTCCATGAGGTCACTAAGAGTTGGACACAACTGAGCGACTTCAGTTTCACTTTTCACTTTCATGCATTGGAGAAGGAAATGGCAACCCACTCCAGTGTTCTTGCCTGGAGAATCCCTGGGATGGGGGAGCCTGGTGGGCTACTGTCTATGGGGTCGCACAGAATTGGACATGACTGAAGTGACTTAGCAGCAGCAGCAGCAGCAATTGGATATAGTGGTGAACAAGATCAACACAGATGCTCCTCTCAAGGAGCTTACATTTCTGCAATGGGAGATAGTCAATGCATAGATCAACTTAGCCTAATGAGAGGAAAGCACACACCTGGACAAGTGGAGGGGCCAATGCACATCTAGGTTTCCAGCTTCAGTGAGGCACCCAGAAATGCTCAACTGCTTACACTGTCTTTGGTTGGCACTGTCTCCCGTTCTTCGTGGCAACTACTTGGGCCCCTCGTCTTGCCCCAACATATTCACTATCATCAGATCATCTCTCCTGAGAGATGTATCGTCAGGTGTACTTCCCTCATACACCATGGTTTTCAGTCATGAACTCCATCAATTTCACAGCTCTTCTCCCTCCAGAGACAACTTTTATATCCACATTTGTACCTCTCTCCTTCTTTCCAATCTGGGACCATGAGATTTCCTTCTTCTTGGTCAAGGACAACTTTTTCACCTAGGTTCTTAATCTTGTTTAGTCTGATCTCAGGGCCTTTGTTTATAATTTTTCTCTTATATACATTATCTGCAACCCTTCCCCATTAGTTTCTTCCTGCCAGCCTAGAAATATACTCAGTTTCTCATGTTCATCATTTAATAGTAATGGCTGTTATGTATAGAGCATATGCCCCATGCCATGTACTGTCTATGCCTCATCCTATTTAGTCCTCACTACAACTCTCCAAGCTAGTTATTACTATCTCTATTTAACAGAATTGGAAACAGGCACAGAGAAATCTAGTTGCTGCCTGATCTCTTTCTTTTACATGCAAGCTTCTTAAAAGAGTATCTCCATCCCTACTTTCTTTAGTCAGGCATTTGCCCCCACTATTCTACGGTGCTTAAGTTCACATCAACCTTTGAATTCCTAAATCCAGGAGACATACATGAATACTTGGTCTTCTGTCTTGGGCAACATGAAAAATATTGCATGAACATACATGAGCAACAACACGTGGTATTATTATCCACTGGGAATTTTTAACTCCTTTAGCTTTCATAATATCGCTTTTTACTGGATCTTCTTATTTCATAACTGTGCCTTCTCAGCCTTTTCTTTAGACTTCTTTCTCTCATCCTCCCTCATGTGTCAACATTCTCTGGGATTCTTTTCTCAGTGTTCTCTGTCTTCATCTCTCTCCCTTTCTCTATATTCAGGGTTCTCCCTGTATGTTCCTTAGTTTCATTTTCACTCCTAAAACTATACCTTTAGCTCTGGTGCTGTTTATAACAAAGACTTTAAAATATCTTCTGAAATGACCACCATAGAGGTCTGTGTTGACCTCAGTAAGTGCTATTTTTATGGCTTTTCTAACTTAAAAAAAAAAAAATTGAAGTATACTTGATTTACAGTGTTTCAGATATACAGCAAAGTGATTCAGTTATATATATCATGGGCTATACATATTTTTTCTGATTCTTTTCCATTACTATAGGTTATTAAAAGATACTAAATATAGTTCCCTCTGCTATATAGTAAGTCCTTGCTGTTTATCTATTTTGGTAAGTACTATTTTGGTACAGTGAAGGGACAAAAACCAGACAGGACAGGCTGAAGAGTGGAAAGTAAGTGAAGAAATGGAAAAAGCAATGATAAACAACTCTTGACAAACAAGGCTAGGAAGGGAGGCTGTCTTTGAGGTAGGGCACTTCAAGAAACCTTTTTTTTAAGTTGAGAAAAGCATGAGATTTTTAAAATGCTATTGGTATTTGAACACCTATCCTGCTCAAACTCTTCCAGAAAATTGAAGAGGAAGGTAAACTTTCAAACTCATTCTATGAGGCCACCATCACCCTAATACCAAAACCTGACAAAGATGCCACACAAAAAAAGAAAACTACAGGCCAATATCACTGATGAACATAGATGCAAAAATCCTTAACAAAATTCTAGCAGTCAGAATCCAACAACAGATTAAAAAGATCATACATCATGACCAAGTGGGCTTTATCCCAGGAATGCAAAGATTCTTTAATGTCCACAAATCAATCAATGTAATACACCACATTAACAAATTAAAAAATAAAAGCCCTATGATTATCTCAATAGATGCAGAGAAAGCCTTTGACAAAATTCAACATCCACTTATGATAAAAAACCCTCCAGAAAGCAGACAGAGAAGGAACATACCTCAACATAATAAAAGCTATATATGACTAACCCACAGCAAACATTATCCTCAGTGGTGAAAAATTGAAAGCATTTCCCGTAAAATCAGGAACAAGACAAGGATGCCCACTCTCACTACTACTATTCAACATAGTTTTGGAAGTTTTGGCTACAGCAATCAGAGCAGAAAAAGAAATAAAAGGAATCCAAAATGAAAAAGAAGAAATAAAACTCTCACTGTTTGCAGATGACATGATCCTCTACATAGAAAACTCTAAAGACTCCACCAGAAAATTACTAGAGCTAATCAATGAATATAGTAAAGTTGCAGGATATAAAATTAACACACAGAAATCCCTTGCATTCCTATACACTAATAATGAGAAAAGAGAAAGAGAAATTAAGGAAACAATTCCATTCACCATTGCAATGAAAAGAATAAAATACTTAGGAATGTATCTACCTAAAGAAACAAAAGACCTATATATAGAAAACTATAAAACACTGGTGAAAGAAATCAAAGAGGACACTAATAGATGGAGGAATATACTGTGTTCATGGATCGGAAGAATCAATATAGTGAAAATGAGTATACTACCCAAAGCAATCTATAGATTCAATGCAATCCCTATCAAGCTGCCAACAGTATTTTTCACAGAGCTAGAACAAATAATTTCACAATTTGTATGGAAATACAAAAAACCTTGAATATCCAAAACAATCTTGAGAAAGAAGAATGGAACTGGAGGAATCAACCTGCCTGACTTCAGGCTCTACTACAAAGCCACAGTCATCAAAACAGTATGGTACTGGCACAAAGACAGAAATATAGATCCATGGAACAAAATAGAAAGCCCAGAGATAAATCCATGCACTTATGGACACCTTATCTTTGACTAAGGAGGCAAGAATATACAATGGAGAAAAGAAAATCTCTTTAACAAGTGGTGCTAGGAAAACTGGTCAACCACTTATAAAAGAATGAAACTAGAACACTTTCTAACACAATACACAAAAATAAACTCAAAATGGATTAAAGATCTAAATGTAAGACCAGAAACTATAAAACTCCTAGAGGAGAACATAGGCAAAACACTCCAACATAAATTATAGCAGGAGCCTCTATGACCCACCTCCCAGAATATTGGAAATAAAAGCAAAAATAAACAAATGGGACCTAATTAAACTTAGAAGCTTCTGCACAACAAAGGAAACTATAAGCAAGGTGAAAAGGCAGCCTTCAGAATGGGAGAAAATAATAGCAAATGAAGCAACTGACAAACAACTAATCTCAAAAATATACAAGCAACTCCTGCAGCTCAATTAAAAAAAAAAATAAATGACCCAATCAAAAAATGGGCCAAAGAACTAAACAGACATTTCTCCAAAGAAGACATACAGATGGCTAACAAATACATGAAAAGATGCTCAACATCACTCATTATCAGAGAAATGCAAATCAAAACCACAATGAGGTACCATTTCACGCCAGTCAGAATGGCTGCGATCCAAAAATCTACAAGCAATAAATGCTGGAGAGGGTGTGGAGAAAAGGGAACCCTCTTACACTGTTGGTGGGAATGCAAACTAGTACAGCCACTATGGAGAACAGTGTGGACATTCCTTAAAAAACTGGAAATAGAACTGCCATACGACCCAGCAATCCCACTGCTGGGCATACACACCGAGGAAACCAGAATTGAAAGAGACACGTGTACTCCAATGTTCATCGCAGCACTGTTTGTAATAGGCAGGACATGGAAGCAACCTAGATGTCCATCAGCAGATGAATGGATAAGAAAGCTGTGGTACATATACACAATGGACTATTACTCAGCCATTAAAAAGAATACATTTGAATTCATTCTAATGAGGTGGATGAAACTGGAGCCGATTATACAGAGTGAAGTAAGCCAGAAAGAAAAACACCAATACAGTATACTAACGCATATATATGGAATTTAGAAAGATGGTAATGATAATAGAACAGTCTTTTGGACTCTGTGGGAGAGGGCGAGGGTGGGATGATTTGGGAGAATGGCATTGAAACGTATAATATGATATGTGAAACGAATTGCCAATCCAGGTTCGATGCATGATACAGGATGCTTGGGACTGGTGCATTGGGATGACCCAGAGGGATGGTATGGGGAGGGAGGTGGGAGGGGGATTCAGGATGGGGAACACGTGTACCCCTGTGGCAGATTCATGTTGATTTATGGCAAAACCAATACAATATTGTAAAGTAATTAACCTCCAATTAAAATAAATAAATTTATATTTTTAAAAACGCTATTGGTATTTGGAAGGATGTATTAGAGCAGGCAAGCTGAAAATGCAGAACTGAGAAGAGAATAGATGGCTACAAGGAGAAGGGTTGTTCTCAGAAGGAGAGATGTCTCCTTCATCAGAAGGAAGGAAGATGATGGAGATATAAGTACATTTATTGAGGATGAGGGAATTCCTTTCTTTGAGGCAAGGTTACATGGTCGGAGTGGTGGATATTGCTATAGTTGTCTTTGCAAAATGCAGTTTGCCACAGGGTGAGACATGGCACTGGGGAACAAAAAATATACCACCTACTTAGCTATTTGAGAAGATAAAGAGGCTTATCTGAGGGAACAGTGTGGAAGTGGGTATTCTTGAGCAGAGCCAGCTTTCAGTCAATGCACAGAAGTAGAGGAAATGCTTGTAGGGGAGGCTAAGGTGCTAGAAAGCAGTCTGATGATAGACTGGGGACTTGGGAAGCTCAAGGGAGGAAGGGATTAAGGTATCAACTTGAGGATAAGAAAGGATAGAGCACTGGGGTGAAGGTAGTGGCTGGAGAATAAATCAAAGGAGCAAGAAGCTTAGACTTTTGGAGTTGACTGATAAGAACAGGGATGAGAAACCTGAATGGATTTAGTCCTGACAGTCTCTGTTGGGAGGTGGGCACTTGACCCAAAGGGTGGGTGCCTTAGCTCCATGAGTTGTGGCAGTTTTAACCAAGTCTCAGAGATTTCAGGGTAGAAGGCTTGGAGGATATAAGGGCCTCTGGGTCTGGGGGTCTTAGAGCATCAGCCTGGTCTTGCCGTGCATTCCCCAGTAGAGGGGAGCCTTTGAGGCCAGAACTCTGCCTTACTCACTTTGATATCCTGGCCTCTAGCACAGTGTTACATGTATCCGGACACATAAGATGGTTGAGTAATTTGAAGAATTAATGATTGAGCATGGATTCAAGTCCCAGTCTACTGAAGCCAAAAATTCCAAATTCTGTATGCCACCTTTCAATTCTCTGTTCCCAGGGCCTGTAACTGGAGCACTGAAGGGATATTTCCTCTTAGGTTATGTGTGAACTGCACAAAGTGTTGATAAAAAGCTGCCAGTTTCCCAGGGAGTTTGATCAACATAAACATTCACATCAGATATTTCAGGCCAAATTACTTGACTAAATATAATTACTTGAAATCTACTCCACTCCATGCTGCCTAAGGCGTATGGCTTCCCTTCAAAATGTAAAAAAAAACACAAACCTTTTGGATGAATGCTACGCTACGGGATTTGTGACAATGTGCTTGATTAACAGCTGCTACCAATTAAACAGATATCTGTGAAAAAGATAACTCTCTGAGAGCCAACCCGTGCATATAAGATATGCCTAACAATTTAAGGCCATGGGAGCAGATGGGCATAGTCTAAAAATGTGTTTATGAGGAAAAAAGAATGTCACTTTGGTATCAATTGCTACTCCCATCCATTGCCTACAGTACAAATAAAAGCCTTTCATGAATATATTCAACTCTTTGTACATCTGTCAAAAGTGAGCTGTCACAAAATAATATTTTCATATTAATTCAAACTTTAGGCAAGCCCTGCTATCAGGAAACACAAATGTATTGAATTGGAGACTATACAAGCCCCAAATGAGAGAGGAATTATTTGCGCTGCCAAAAAGGTTACAGATGTACAAAAGATTTACACAGGGTTCCTTCCTTCAGTAGTGAGTTTTCCTTGGATATTTAAAATAAAGCTTGATTTATAAAATTTAAAAAATTATATCCATAAATTTTTTTCAGGGAGCACATTACTGTGATGTGAAATATACATGCACATCACAGTGAGAGGCATATTACTTAGCAGCAGCCTCACACTAGTTAAATTTGTTGGATTCACTTAGATTTTCTTCATATATCTTTCAGGATCTGAAATGTTTTTGTTCATTTCAAACTTTCCAATTTCAAGACTGGTAACTCTTAAATTATCTCCACTCACTGTGATGGCATGTGATCTTTTAACATGTAGTTCCATGATGGAGTTGTGATTTATTCCTGTAGATAAAATACCAGTCTGGGGAGCATAAAACTAGCACTGCTCACATCTCAGTAACTGCTCAGTTATTTTGGCAACACACTCGACTTCTCTGAACTCAGTCTTCTCTTTTAGAGAAAGGGTAATAATTATTTGCCAGGGACTTGCCTCATAGGGGTGTTAAGCATTCATGAGACTAAGGTGCTCATGAACTATTACAGATAGTGTTCGGAAGTTTTGTAGTTTTAGATTTCTGGAGGAAAAACTGGAACCAGGCAGTCGGGGGGAAGGGTCTCGCGGTCCTGGAAGGTATTGAGACAAAATGGCCCTTTAAGTTGTATATCTAAGGGTTGGAAAAATTGTCTTAACAATCTTAACAAGAGAACAATGTTTTAATAATATTTGGAAAAAATCCTGCCAAGTAGTATGATCATACGGGTGTTTCATTTCTGATGTCCAACAACATTCTTGCTAGAGGATAATATCATATGACCTTTGGACTAGAAGGGTAAGGTGACATAAGATTTTGATAAATATTATGATTTCTGAGCCTGCCTCAAAATTCTCCAGTGTTTCAGTTCCCCTGGCTACCCTTGCAGATTTCAAATCCACCTTTAAAAAGCTGCTGTATCTGACTTTAAGTCCACAATGTGTCCTTGTATGTAGCTGAATTGCCCTCTGTAAGATGGAAGACCAGTAGCTTAACCACAGCTCCTTTTAATACTTCCTTTAACAAGGCTTAGTAGCCAAGAACCTGCATTTTACTTTTAGTGTTAAAAGTCTCAGAAAACTTTAGAAAAGCCAGGAATCAAAATGTTGAACATCAAGCTCATCAAAGAGTGATAAATCATAATGCTATTCTAAGACCAGCTTTCCCTCAAGAAGCATTTTGTTCTTTGCTTATGTCAATGCGTAGGGATTTCTGAACTTTACTGGGGGATAGTCTAACATGCTCCCTCTGAGGGATGGAATTGAAGTAATAGTATAAGGGGGACACTGTGTTCCTTTTCTTGGTACGATGGAGTGGGAGGGTCAAAAGAATATCTCGCCAGTCAGCCAGGGATTGATCCCTTGTGACTTATTTGCTTTCTGGTCTTTGCTCCTGTCAGAATCCAGGCATCTGCTGGTGACTAGGAGGCATGAAAGAAATGGACTAAGTCTTCCCTCAGCTGAGAAAACACAATACAGGTCCCCAAAGAATGTTCACACAGTTCTTCACCTGAGGTTCAAGTGGCATTATCCTACCAGAGCCTAGGGTTCCTTTCCTCACTGACTTGCCCCCACATACTGCCCACAGGTCTGGGGCCTCTGCTCATGGACACTCCAGATGCCTCAGTAGCAGACAGCATCCCCCTTTGACCTTTACCCTCATTCTTTTTCTGCCTCTGCAGCTTGCTCCTTTGGCCTTGTGGCCAGTTCTCTTCCTTTAAAACATCTTTATCCTCTTCTGTTACAGCCTCTGGCATAAATGGTCCTTCTCTCTCTCAGCTTTGACAGGACCAAGTGCAAGCCCAGGTACTACGGATGTGGTGGAAGAGGAAAAAGCTGTAAAGGAAAATCAGACTGCTTGTCCATAAAAGTTCTTTTCTAGTGTATATTCTGTACCTCATTATACTAAAAGCGTGTCTGGCTCCTGCTCAGACTAGAGTTCCATACACAGCTTTCCCTCTATTACTTTGTTATTGGGTTGCCCAAGCTCCAGGAAAAGAAGGAATAGGGGAGAAAATTGTATCAGCCACAAAGTGATAACATATATTTGTTTAGCACTGTACAAATTACCCAGTTCTTCCTTAAATATAATAGATACCTATTAAGTATTTGTACTGAATTTAATACTGCTTTTATCTTAAATTTCTAGCTAAAAGGCCAGACTGCTTATGAATCTTCTTTTCATAAACTAGACTGTTCTTTCACCAGAATGACATAGCTGTAACAGGAGCTCAGAACTTCTAACTCTGTTCAGTGTTCTTCTAATTTTTGTGATTAATCACATTCCCAGATATTTATTAGTGGTGGATTTCTCTTGTTTTGAGAGACTGCCATGAAAGTTTTCAGTACTAGAAATCAGGCTTGCTTTTTTCTCCCTTCAACCCCTCCTGCTTCTTCAACTTTCTTCTCTAGATTTCAAGTTGGTGTATTAGTCATTTGTGTTGGTGGGCCATCCTTTCACTTTATTCAAACCACCTTGATTTTCAGGTCTTCATTTTTCTTTCCCCAGTCTATTGTCAGGCCTCCAAACTGGTGCTCACTGGTTCCTTAAGCAAAATAAATTCGATTTTAAAAGCCTGTGACACTGACTTCTTCAGTGGTCCCCTTTCATCTATAGCAGTGTCCCTGACCTCTGGAGTGACATTTTTGTGGGAATAGAGAGGTCATGCTTAGGTTGTCTATGAGATTCATTGAATTTTGAACTTTAATGTCAATGAAAAAAATCTCTAAAAAAATAATATAAGTATATTCTGGATCATTCAAATGACTATTTTATCACTGTCATAAAATTTCCATCTGTGTTGCAGATATCTTTATGATCTTTTTGACACCAAGATGTGTAACTTTAAGTGTCATGAGTTAATGAAAAATGAACAGAAGTGGACTTAATCTGTAAAGATGAGTTTGATTCACATGAAGGCCAAATGCAGTGACAGCAAATTGAAGACAGGTTTTCTGTACAGTGGCTCCAATAGAGCAAAGTGTAGGGAGAATGCAGTGTCATATTGTAGACTAATTAATTAACAAATGTGAGCAACAGCCACCACCAAGCCAAACCAAAAGAGCTTTAGCTCTTGGTAACATTTTCTCATAGTGAGCAGTATTATAAGGTCGGTAAAAGGTTTAACACAATAAATATTAATTTAAACTTTGTTAGTTTGTACTTTTACTGTGGAATTAATTGTCATGGCTTTCAGTTTAGTTCAGTTCAGTTCAGTCGCTCAGTCGTGTCCGACTCTGCGACCCCATGAATTGCAGCACACCAGGCCTCCCTGTCCATCACCAACTCCCGGAGTTCACTCAAACTCATGTCCATCAAGTCAGTGATGCCATCCAGCCATCTCATCCTCTGTTGTCCCCTTCTCCTCCTGCCCCCAATCCCTCCCAGCATCAGAGTCTTTTCCAATGAGTCAGCTCTTCACATGAGGTGGCCAAAGTACTGGAGTTTCAGCTTTAGCATCAGTCCTTCCAAAGAACACCCAGCACTGATCTCCTTCAGAATGGACTGGTTGGATCTCCTTGTAGTCCAAGGGACCCTCAAGAGTCTTCTCCAACACCACAGTTCAAAAGCATCAATTTTTCGATGCTCAGCCTTCTTTATGGTTCAACTCTCACATCCATACATGACTACTGGAAAAACCATAGCCTTGACTAGACGGACCTTTGTTGGCAAAGTAATGTCTCTGCTTTTCAATATGCTATCTAGGTTTAGATTCACATAAAACCTATAAACAAAGACTTTAAACCTAGTTTTCTGGATTTTCTCTCCTTGTGGGGTCCCTCCTTATGGAAAAATTATACTTCCCACCCTCCTGACTTTAGGTTTGGCTGAACCACTTGATTTGCAAATAGAATGCGAGTGGGAGTGATACGTGCCGTTTTCAAGGGAAGCCTTCAGAGCCAATGCAGGCCTGTCTGACCCTCTCCCTTTTTTCTTCCTGGCACGAGCCCAGCAATATTACCAAAAGGAATTGCTCCTTCAGCCTGGATCCTAGAATGAGGATTATGTAGAACCAAGAGCTCCAGTAAACTATGAAGGACATATACAAGTAGGAAATTTTTGTGCGTGCATATACATACACAAACGTAAAACATATATGTGCATGTGTGTATACACATGTGTTTATGTCGATATCTCATGATTTAAGTTAACACTGGGGATCAGGAGGAATTGTTTCCTTTAAAAAGAAGTCTGCAAACCACTGAAACTGAGACCTGCAGAAAATATCCACATTCTTTAGCTTCGTAAGTCTCTTTGAGATCCAACCTAGCCTATCTTTCCAGTGTCATTTCCCTTTGCCCTATTCCTCTGTCGTAATTGTTCCTAAATCATATTCTGTTCATTTAAGCATTTCTACCTTCGTTTATCCTTTTTCTTATGGGAGAAACTTGGAAAAATAATCACAGCCTGATTCGTTTTGTAATGATAAGCAAGACGGCGAGAGCCTATGCAGTCCCAGGGGAAACAGCCTGTTTCAGCTGCTGTGACCATGGAGTTGCTAACGAGTAGGAGCCCTGTGTGGGCAAATGTCCCCACCTTCCTGAGCTCGAGCTAACTCACCTCACATAGAGGTGCCAGGCAGTAATGAAGCCCCTAGACAAGAGCCCCAGCCTCTGAACAATGGAGTTTGGCTGTATTCAGTTTTACAAGTCCCTTATAAAATGTCTCCTGATAAACTCTTTGAGTTCCCACAGACTGTGTAAATAGGAGGTTATGAGTTATCACATCTGAAGCCTGCTGCTACATTTCCAAATTATCTCTCTCTTGGATAGCTCAGGGACTGTGGTTAGGCAGATTAATCCTAGGAGAAGTTAAGTAATTGTAATCTTAGAGAATAGACTTTATACCCTCAAGGCCCTGCAGCTACGCACGTCCAAATCTTGCATTTAATTTACATCAAGCATGGAATTAATAAGAGTCGGTGGTAATAAAGTGTCAGAGAAAGAAATGGAAAATAGATATCATAAAATATTTATGTAATAAAAAGTAATCCATTTCACTAATATAACCCACATTTTTTTTTTCGTGATAGGTAGGACCTAATAATAAAAGCATTTAAATCACTGTGAGTAGGAATTACTATACTCTCTGTGATACATGAAAAATCCAAACACAGTCCACTTACCAAAAACACAAAATCCTGAAATAAATGATCTTTGACAGAGAATAAAATGTCCTTCTGGATACCTGTCAATGTCTAATAGCAAATTCAACATCTATTCAATAAATTATCCTTCAAGGAACATTGCTAAAAAATTTTGTAATGAAAGCAGCTGGCATAAAAATTGAAATGTAATTGAGTGACATCTTTTAATCATGTATGTAGGTTGGAGGTGGGTAATATAAACAGGAAAGGCAGCTCCAGAATTTCTATCCTATTACTCATGTTAAATGGCTGTCTGTATTGCTTTAACCACTGTGCAAATCCATCAAGGTTTTATACAAAGGCAAGCTGGTTTTGTCTTGGAAGGATGAATTATAAATGACACCTTTGTATATTCAAATGTGAGTTTTCTATCTTTTGGATGGCATATATGTCATTTCAATTTAAAAAAATTTCTCTAGAGAAGCTATAATAAAATCATCTCTAAATGGAAGGAATATGATTAGGGAATGAAGGATCATTTAATTGCAGAAGTTTGGAGAAGCTTGCTTTGTGTGTGTGTGTCTGTGTGTATTTCAGCATCTACCATCATCTTCTGATACATGATCTGAACTAAAATGTTAAAGGCTAATAACAGCATTTGCATTCTTGAGTGAGTGCCTTTGGTGCCACTTTCAAATGCTCAGTACATGTATATGAGAAATACTTGTTTGAATGCTTCTCCTATTGTAAATTACCTTAATAGAGTTCTCTATGATAGGAATATGGAAAGAGACATGTTATGACTCTGAAGCTGCCATCTCTGTGCTCTAATTTTTTGTTGATAGCCCTTTTTTTTTCAGGAAATTACACTTAAGTTGTTCTTCATAATTACCTCCAAAGTCCGTGCTGCCCAGGAACATTATAACAAGATGCTTTTGATCCTTTGATAATTAAATGTTCCATTGAATGGTAAGAAAGACAGACCTGTCTTGTATTAATTTCTCGTCTAAAGAAAAAGGAGGTTAATGACAACTTCAGGTAGTATTAGGTAGTGTTACTATAAGATAATGAGCTAATTGCCATAGGCTGGGTCTAGTGCCTTTATGTCATGAGTGAGCAAAGCACATCATCATTCAGATTTTTCTTTTAGAAAGAATGCATCTATAATCCCGTGTGCCAATTGTCTTAACAGTTTTATTTGTGGTGACTAACTCCATTCACTGTCTAGATTTTTTCTATGAAAATAGTACTCTATAAGTGCCTAAAACCAAGCCCCTACCTGTAAAGTGGACATTTGGTTGCTGTGATCAGAACTGGCATGCCCTTTCAGAAGCTGTGGCCTCTTAGAGGTCCTTAGGAAGAAGATATGATGGTTAGTTTCATGTGTCAACTCAACTAGGCTATAGTTCCCTATTGTTTGAGTGAGTGAGTGAGTGAAGTTGCTCAGTCATGTCCGACTCTTTGCAACCTTGTGGACTGTAGCCTAACAGGCTCCACTGTCCATGGGATTCTCCAGGCCAGAATACTGGAGTGGGTTGCCATTTCCCCCACAATCCTGTGAACCAATTTTTAAATCTCTTCTATGTACCTTGTCTAAGGCAAGGTAGACACAGGTGACTTGCAAATCACCAGAGAGTTTATTGGACTCTTGATGCAAGCAGGTATCATGGACTTAGCCAAACCTAGCTGCCAACAGTAAGTTTTCACATCAGTCTATAGACAAAAGCACCCTCATCACTGAAGCATGTTTAGCAAGTGCTCCCAATTCAAACCATCTCTTCACACACACTTGCCCATCCCATTATAAGCAGGTGGCAATGTGTTCCCCAATGCAGTCTTTGCCACCAGCATGGAGGTGCCAGTGTTCAGTGTCCTCATCAACAGCAGGTGTATGAACCAGTGGCCATTCAATATGGAGAAGCAGCCGTAAAAGTTAGGGGCTTCCAGATTCTTGACAGCAAAAGCTCTGCTTAGCATCGCAGTGTTCTCTCCAATAGCTTTCTTGTCTCTTATCTCTGCCCAGCTAAATGTCTTAAGAGTCTTGCCTACAGGCATGATTTTCATGTCTGTATTTGTTGCTCACTCTGTCAACCATTGCAATATGGTCCTAGGCTTTACCACTCTATAAACACAAACCCTTCTGCTGTTAATCCAAGTATACTCAGTCTTTATTTTACTTAATGTCTTAATTTGATCAATCCACTTCTCTCGGCCACACTCTTCTAACAATCTCTTCCTTTGTCTTCTACAATCAGTTCTCTCATAGTTTGTATCCTCTTCATCTAGATTCATTGCTTCAGCATTCTTCAATCCGAGTGGTCTATTATGGGTTGAATAATGTCTCCTAAAAGATGTGTCAAAGTCCTAACTGCTGGTAGCTGTGAATGTGACTTTATTTGGAAATTGAGTCTTAGTAGATGTAATCGAGTTAAGATGAGGTCACTAGGATAACTCCCAATCCCGTATGACTGGTGTCCTTGCAAGAAAAGCAAATACTATGTGAAGATGAAGTCACACTGAAGAAGAAAGCCTTGTGACCACAAAGACAGAGATTGGAGTCAGTATCTCCAAGCCAAGGAATGCCAAGGACAGCCAGCAAATATCAGAAGCTAGAAGAGGCAAGGAAGGATTCTGAGTGATTTCACAGTGAGCGTGGCTCTGCCAACACCTTGATTTCAGACTTCTAGCCTGCAGAACTGTGAGACAACTTTTTAAATCTAAAGTTGTTTCAAGGCACCTGGTTTGTGGTACTTTGTTGCAGCAGCCTTAAGAAACTAATACAAGGTCCTATGAGATGCTCTGAGAATCGAAATACTTTTAATATGTTTTCTATTGGATCCTTCCTCTGGTTAATAACATCTAGGCTCTTGTGTGAGCAATTTTCTTAGTGGAAACAGGGTAGGCATGCTTAGACAAGCTGACAGTCTGTCATTCTAAATCACACTGCCTTGTATTGAGAAGCTGTAATGCACAGCAACTCAGGCCTCCAGGAGCTGGGCCTTCCACTGCCTGTCTCTGCAGCATTCTATCCATGGATTTGTCCTGAATAGGCCATAGCAATCTGTCTCTTTGCTTATGGTTCCTGGGGATCTGACAATGATGAAAGACCAATACGTTCCCAGGAAAGATTCTCGTGGATACATTTCTTCTGTGCAGGCTTTCTAGCTCAGTCGCTCTCTGCAGCTGAATTTCAATTTATAATACATTCCGTGAGAAGCATGTCCTTGGGCAACTCTGTCCCCAGTGGAATTGTCTGATGAAGTGGGCTCTGGTAACCACTCAGGAGGCTGCATATGCTTTGATTACTGCTCATGAGGTTTATATTTCTTTAAGGAGCTTAATGAGATTTTTCTGGGGGGCAAAAATAATAATTTTCCATTTTTTAGTAGCTCTGCTGATAGGAGTAAAAATTGCACATCCCTTTCACAGACTATGAAACAATGCTCCTCGTTTATTTCTTTTGTGAGGTAGAAAGTGAGATGTCTTCTGGCCCATCATATCTTAAGAAATATCGAGAAAAGCATAATTAAATATAAATATTAATTATCTTTTAAAAGATACATACTTTAAAACATGTCATTTCTGAGGTTTGCCAAGTATGGGATGCTGAGGGTACTTTGAGTAGAAAGCAATTTCAACAGCCAAAAAAATGATGTTGTAGCTGAAAAAAAAGTCTGCATTCACTTACTTTTATTTGGACATAATTATAGTGGAAAGATAGTCTTTTTAGTAAATTCTAACTTATTAAAAAAATTTTTTAGTAAATTCTAACTTATTAAAATATTTTTTTTCCCTCTCCACAATTCTTCCTTGATTTATTTATTTTTGGCTTCTGCATGTAAAAGCAGTTTTATAACTTAAGTGGTTCTGAGTTCATGGTTGACAGCCAAGTGTTTTACTAACTTTCCCCCTTAGTTTGATGACAAATGCATCACTGAGTGCTCGGCTGCCTGGAAGATCACTAACAGTGGCATTCATTTCTCTGAGGAGGCTGGGAATATAAAAAATATGCAATCAGGAGCATTCTAAATGCAATAGCAAATTTAGCTGATGGAACGTGCAGAATGCTAATGGAACACGCACCGCCAGCTGAGCCTGCTGTGCACTTGGGCGTCGCAGGCTGAGAATAATGACCTTGCTCAGGACTTAAGCGGAGTGGGTCGGTACAGTTGGTGACAAATAGATGCCTCTGATTACACTCTAGACACCTTCCCTCTCCTGGGAGCTTCACATCCTAGCTGTGCACAGGAAAGCTGCCAGCTCAATTCAGGTCACATATCAACTCAGTTCTGGGTGTGGGGCCCAGAATAGGGCAAAGGGAGGAAACAACCTGCAAAGTTCACAGCAGTCTAGCTTCAGAATATCTGACTCTGCCCAACAGAGCCCCGAAATTAATTTTAAAAATTAAATAAAACACCTGTTCACTCCTTTCCCTTGCTGCTCCAGAGTCTTTAAAAATTAAAAATATGGAATCTCTGAAGAAACATCTGCCTTCTACAAAGAACAAAAATGGACTAAATGACTGCCTTACAGTGAAAGGAGAGAGAGAAGTGAATGAGGTCTTTGGGAAAAATTCCCCAAAGCACCTTTTGCCCCATGTGGGTACTGTGTAGAAACACAAAAACGTCATTATTGACAGTGATCACAGTTGCCTGAGTACCTTCCTGATTTTCGTGCCACAGAGCTCAGAGATTGCTCCTTTTTGCGTGCTCATTTTTTAGATAAGGAAACTGACATTGTGAGGCTAAGTTTCTCCAATGTCAAGCAGCTCATGAAGGCAGAACTAGGATTTGCACACAGGCTGAGGTGGGTCCTAATTGCTGTATTTTATTTCCATTCTAGTCTTTCAAGCAGCTTTTACTATTGGAATAATGTTACTGTTTTCTCCTAGAAATTCAATTCAGGAAAAACATACCAAAAATTCTAATGATACCAGTGTGACAGAGTCACTATCTTATGGTCAGTAAAACTAGTAAAAAGGATCAAAAATTTATTTGAATTTTAAAAATTTAAGTTATGACAGAATTATTTTGGAAGATGGTACTTAAGCTCATTTCCTTGTTTATCATCCTGCTGCTGGTTAGGATATAGAAGAATGTGAAAAACCTTACTGCCACTGAGACAAGAGGAAATCATTGGCTAAAAAAACAAATCACACTTTTTTTAAAAGCTGTGGTAAGCACCGTCCAAAATGGCCTCCTGCAGTCCCTCCCTGTACCTTGTATGGTTCCCTTCCACATTTTACGGGAGTTGGTCCCTGGGTCCCAAAGAATATGATAGATGCAGTGGGCTTCCCAGGAGGTGCAGTGGTAAAGAATCTGTCTGCCAATACAGGAGACATAAGAGACACAGGTTTGATCCCTGAGTTAGGAAGATCCCCTGGAGGAGGAAATGGCAACCCACTCCAGTATTCTTGCCTGAAAAATCCCATGGACAGAGGAGCCTGGTGGGCTGCAGTCCATGGGGTCACCACTGAACACACAACACACTCATAAATGGGATGTCACTTTCAAGAACAGATTGTTAAAGACTTTCATTTGGTTGCTGTCTTGCAATCTTGCTCTGTCTTGGGTCATTCACTCTGGGGGAAGCCAGATGCCATGTTGTGAGAAGCCCCATGAAGAGACCCACAGGGCAAAGATTGAGACTTTTTCCAACAGCCATCAAGGAACTAAGGCCTCCACCAATGGTCTCAGCCCTAGTTAGGCTCTCAGATAACTGATGGCCACAGTCTCTGCTGACAGCCTGGTACAACTTCATGAGGGATCTTGAGCCAGGACCACCCAGCTAAACCACTCGCAATTCCTGACCCTCAGAAACTGTGAGATAATTTATATTTTTTTAAGCTTCTAAATTTGGGGAGTAATTTGTTATGCATTAATAGATGACTAGTGCAGCAAGTGCTGTGGACCCGAATAATCAGAAGAAGCTAAGATCCAGAGGCCAGACCCTCCTAGGAAAGCCAAAGAAGGAACTTACTACTTGTAACTAAGTATAATCAAAAGAATACACAGCAATTTTTATTTGAGATGAGAGCAAATCACAACCAGCTTATTGACTCCATGGATAAATAATTCTCTTTTCCCTTCTAGTAGTAGAAAATTCTGTATTCTGTGAAACTTCTGCTAATCAAGGAGCCAGAAAATAAGTTTCCTTTTGGCTTTGCCATTGACTGCTGTGGCATCAGCTTTCATAATGTTCTTATATATTTCAGAGGGTAATAATGATAATAATATTGACCTTCCTCTTCAGAGTGATGTGAAAAATTACTAATTACTATTGGCAAGATACCCCAGAATAATAGAATACTCTGTGAGTATTACATAATAGCAATGAACAGTACAACCATCTCACAAAGTTGGTAGAACATGCCTTTGTAAGTCATGAAGTCTAGCATAATATGTATCTCTTTTGTCCTTTACATCTTGGGCCATGACTTTATAGTGAATCAAAGGATGACTTCAAAGAACCACATTTATTCTGCCATGATTCTCTTTTAAGATCAAGCCATTCCGCAGAAAGTCTGGTTTGAAAATATTCTCAGACTGTGGACTCCTTCACCTTCATAGCGATGTGGATTGATTGCATGAAAATGAAAGTGAAGTCGCTTAATCGTGTCTGACTCTTTGCGACCCCATGGACTGTAGCCTACCAGGCTCCTCCCTCCATAGGATTCTTCAGGCAAGAGTACTGGAATGGGTTGCCATTACCTTCTCCAAGGGATCTTCCCGACCCAGGGATCGAATCCGGGTCTCCCGCATTCCAGGCAGGCGCTTTAACCTCTGAGCCACAGCCTATTGTTTGTACAGAAATAAATCACTATTATTGCAACTGACTTGGTGACAGCCTGCTGACCAGAGCCTGGTCTCTGATGGAAGCAGCTATGCCTGCTTGATCTCAGCTACTTTGTTACTTTCCCATCAGTGTTTAGCCGAAGGCCACCTGTGAGGCTCCCCTCCCACTATGACTGGTGTAGGGTGAAGTGAAGAAGGATTAAGAGTGTCTATCACAAATATCTCATCCACTGCCAAGAAGCATTAATGCAATAACTTTGGAGTACCGTGATTCTTCAGGGCTAAGGATTTGTTTCTTTGGAAGGCTCCCTTTGCATGCAGCCGTGCTAAGTCCCTAAGTCGTCTACAGCTCTCTGACACACTATGGACTGTAGTCTGCCAGGCTCCTCTGTCCATGGGATTCTCCAGGCAAGAATACTAGAGTGGATTGGCATGCCCTAAATTCACAGAGACACAAAAATCTAATTGTAAATGAAATTGCATGCTTATAACAGAGAATTTTAACCATAAAAATTATACAAAAGAAAATACTTTTCTTCCTTCCATCATTATACATATTTATTGTTAACATTTTAACCATATTTCCTTTCAGTAATTTTCTCTACATGTTTAGAAGTTTTATACCTAATTTTTTAAATAACATTATATTACAAGGGCTTTCCCATGTCATCAAATATTCTTTGAAAACATTATTTTTAATGGATGTGTTGTAGCCATGCATTCCGGGATACAAACTCACTCAGAAGGACAATGCAGATAGTGGAGTGCAGTTTATTACACTGGTGGGCCCAAGGCAGAGTCTCCTCTTAGCCAAGGACCCCGACCAGTTTTTGTGAAACCTTATATACTGTGGTGTTGGAGAAGACTGCAAGGAGATCCAACCAGTCCATTCTGAAGGAGATCAGCCCTGGGATTTCTTTGGAAGGAATGATGCTAAAGCTGAAACTCCAGTACTTTGGCCACCTTATGTGGAGAGTTGACTCACTGGAAAAGACTCTGATGCTGGGAGGGATTGGGGGCAGGAGGAGAAGGGGACGACAGAGGATGAGATGGCTGGATGGCATCACTGACTCGATGGACATGAGTCTGGGTGAACTCCGGGAGTTGGTGATGGAGAGAGGCCTGGCATGCCGCGCGATTCATGGGGTCGCAAAGAGTCGGAGACGACTGGGCGACTGAACTGAACTGAACTGATATACCCTAAGTGTCTGTGCCCAAACCCACCTCCCCAAATTCCCTGAAAACTAGTCTGAACAAAGGAAAAGAAAGATACAAAGTTAAGGCATTCATATGCCTTAAGCCTAGGTAGTTAACAGTGAACAATTATCAATAGGCCTGTGGTCATACCCCAATAAGCATAATAGAATTTATGATTCTATTCAGTTACACAGATAATTAGGGTATTCTTTTAGGCGACTGAGAGTCTAGGTACAAACCTTGGGGTTCTTCCATAGGGGTAGGGGGAGCGGGGGTATGGTTTTCCAGTTGGGGTGTCGTTTCCATAGATACTGGGCATGTAGCTCAAGGTCCACAGTCCAGCCCAAGATGGAGTCCTGCTTTCAAGATACAGCCTATTCTGTCTGTTTCCTCCTTCAGATGCATGGTATTTTGTTGTATTGAGTTATTATAATTTATGCAATTCCTTATTGTTGAGCATTTATGCTATTTTTTATTTCTTTTCTGTTAAAATAATACTTTTGTACATTTTTGTTTGCATTTCTGAGTATCTCCTTAGGGTAACTTTCAGAAGTTGAATTATTGGGTCAAAAGATATAAACTTTTTGGGGGGAGTCTTAATACATTTAATAAAATACTCTCCAGAAATTTGCATTCTTATCAGGGTATCTCAAACTGCTGCTGCTAACATCTAAACAAGTGGAGTGATGAATATTATGATTATCACACCTAAACTCAATATTATTGAAAAACTGTTTACAGTTTGGATAGGTGTAATGGTATTATGGGTTAATTTTAATTCTTTTAATCGGTAGTAAGATTTAGCACAACACAGCACAAGGTTAAACTTTTTAATGTGTTTATTGGTAATTTATCTCACATAAATTACTGATTGACTTTCTTGGTAGTTTTCAAGTGATGGAGCCAAGCAACCTGGTGGAATAATTCTTAGGGGTCAAGAAAAATAATCTGGGAACAGAAGGAGATGGGTTTCTTTAACTGCACTAGTTTCCTCAAATTTGGAAATTGGCATGTTGTTTGCCCTTCGGGTTCTCATGGAGGTGGCTGATGGGGCCCTGTGGATGGATTTCTTTCCTGAGATGTGTCAGTAAAATAAATGAAGGAGTGCTGAGCAGGGAGAATGTCAGACTGCGTCTCCAAAGTAGCAGTTTATAACAACAGTTAATGTGCTTATTGCATTCTTTACATAAATTATTTAATTTTTCCCAAACTCAAAGATGGGGTATTATTATCCTTATTGGATAGATGAAGAATTGAGGCTGTGAAAAGTTAAATAATTTGCCCAAGTTCTCAGAGGTAACAATAGGTGGAGCCGGAATTTAAACCTAGTGCATTCTGCCTTAAATCCACTCTTAATCACACAATGAGGCAGCAGTAGGCTAAGACCAAAGTGCAGGCTGGCTGTTTCCTGTCTCCAGGCCCTCCCTGCTGGCATTTTGCCAACTATCTCCTTGTTCAGAAGTTTGCTGATCCAGGTGGAAGGGCAGAGGATATTCAGAAGGTCTTAAGAATGATGACTTTCAGTTTGGGGAAATGGTACTTTGGATAAGACTGGGATAGTGAGGACTAGGAAAGGAAATCCTTCACTAGTTTAGATGTTTTGCAGAATAAGTAATGGTCTCAGGGCTTTTAAGTATTCTTTCTTGTCTTTCTGAGGCTCTTGGGACTCTTCCAGCCTCCATGACTGTGTGCACACAGGGTTGTATATATCAGGGTTTTAGGGCAACCAAGTTGGGGCAACCTCATAAAGCATGCTGGAATGAGGGAAAGAATAATTCCCCTGGAGTCATGTACAAGAACTTCCACAGAAGCAATAGTCTCTTTGATTATTTTTTTCTATAGCTGGTGAAAGGAATCCTATGTTAGAGTTAAGCATGTGGTTGAACTGCTATTGAAAATATGTTAAGCCACGGAAAATAACTTGGGTTAGATATGTAGGAATGCTCTGTCTGGCTTCTAAACTCTTTGTAACAGCTAGTTTATCATTATAGTGCATGGGGAATGTCTATGTTTATGGCACATTAGAAATGTCTTTGTGTGTCAACTGAAGGGCAACATGCTAAAAAGGGAAAGCAGAGTGAACCAGAGACATAAGGAAGAGATTATTCTTGCTCTGAGCAATATACTGAAAGCAGCAAAGAATAAATCTTTTTTTTTTTTTTTTTTTGCAAATACACTGGAATACTTTAAATATGTCATTTGTGTCTCTTGAATTCTTCCGCAAAATCTACTTTTTCATCACCTAAAAAAGCATTAGCTCTGCTTGAGATCTGAATGTGGCATAGATTTACTGCACGTATTCAGTTGTTCAGGTCTCCTAGTTGTCCACCCTATAAAAGCAACACTCTAAATTTGTTAAGGCATCATTGATTTTCTACTCTAACAAGCTTAGGAAAAGACTAGTTTTCAGTGCAAATCTTTCATTTAATTAGGTATATTTACAAAATCTGTCTATTTTTATGAATATGCTTAATACGTCCCTTCTTAGATTTTTCTTAAGAAGCTTAAACTGTGCCCATTCAACTCTTTTATGTACACTATATTCCTTTCTGTCCAGAGACCCTTAATATTAATATATGCTTTAGGCGACTATGTAATAGGCCCCTCCTAACCGGCCACTTTCACAGCCTCACCATTTTCCAGTTGTTGTTTTTTCTTGCCCTCCTCTGTGTTTACCCTCCTGGAGTGTTAGAGGAAGGTCTGTCTGATGAGCAGTTTCCTCGGTGAGAGACTTCTCAGGAGTTGTTTTCATAAATAGCTAACAATTATTGAGTGTTAGCTATGTTCTAGGCACCAAACCAGAACTTGGTGTGGATTGAAATTAAAAGACGCTTACTCCTTGGAAGGAAAGTTATGACCAACCTAGATAGCATATTCAAAAGGAGAGACATTACTTTGCCAACAAAGGTCTGTCTAGTCAAGGCTGTGGTTTTTCCAGTGGTCATGTATGGATGTGAGAGTTGGACTGTGAAGAAAGCTGAGTGCTGAAGAATTAATACTTTTGAACTGTGGTGTTGGAGAAGACTCTTGAGAGTCCCTTGGACTGCAAGGAGATCCAACCAGTCCATTCTGAAGGAGATCAGCCCTGGGATTTCTTTGGAAGGAATGATGCTAAAGCTGAAACTCCAGTACTTTGGCCACCTTATGTGGAGAGTTGACTCATTGGAAAAGACTCTAATGCTGGGAGGGATTGGGGGCAGGAGGAGAAGGGGATGACAGAGGATGAGATGGCTGGATGGCATCACTGACTCAATGGATGTGAGTCTGAGTGAACTCTGGGAGTTGGTGATGGACAGGGAGGCCTGGCGTGCTGCAGTTCATGGGGTCGCAAAGAATCGGACACGACGGAGAGACTGAACTGAACTGAACTGATGAAGTGAAGTGAAGTGAAGTTGCTCAGTCATGTCCGACTCTTTGTGACCCCATGGACTGTAGCCTATCAGGCTCCTCCGTCCATGGGATTTTCCAGGCAAGAGTGCTGGAGTGGATTGCCATTTCCTTCATCAGGGGATCTTCCCGACCCAGGAATCAAACCCTGGTCTCCCACATTGCAGGCAGACGCTTTACCATCTGAGCCACCAGGGAAGCCCTGATAATAATATATATAATAATATAATGCTCACTATAGCCCTATGAAATTGGTATTGTTAATATTCATAGTTTGCTCATAGGAACACAGAAGGTCAGAGAGATGTATGAATAGCATTGCCTGTGATCAGTCATTGTAAGTGCTATTTGTCAGTAAAATGCTCACTGTGGGCCTGGATCTGAACTTCTTAAGCCTCACTCCAGAGCCCTGCTCTCTTCCTTGGGGATGGAAGGGGACGGTGGGGGGGAAAGGGGGTAGGGGTTGAGGTGGGGGGACAGGGTTGTCTGGGCTCATTGCCCCAAGGCAAATAGGCAATGGAAATTTCCTAGGCTTGTTACTAAGGAACAAAGAGGTTTCCTGAGGGATTTCCTAAGTTCCAGGCCAAGAAGATTCTGGACATAAAGTGTAGTCGTGTGAGTGAGATTGCCATTTTCAGAATCTGAGAAGTGTGGGGAAATCAGCTCTCCCCCACACTAGCCCTCAATGGGCTGGATTAGACCCACCCATATTGAGGAGAGCAGTCTGCTTTACTCTACCAATTCAAATGTTAATCTCTTTCAGAAATACCCTCACTTACACAACCAGAAGTATTTAACCAGGTATTTGAGCATTTAGTGGCCTGGTTATCTTAACATGTAAAATTACTCATCACAAGTCCACTTCTTGTCAACTTGGCACTCATACGTGTCTCGGTAGACCATACTTAACCTCCAAATAAAGACAGGGACAAGGTCGTAATTCCACCTAACATAATACAACTATCCTGCAAACTGAAAATGCGCTAATGCCTCACCCAGAAGAGGAGGTAAATTGTTGAGTCATGATTACTCTTCTTGATATCCCGTAACTGAAATATGATGCAAACTTAACAACACTTAAATACTGGGATATAAAGTTGACATCTTATGTTGTATGATAAGGGAATAAGAGAGGGAAGAAACAAATATAAATGTGTGTATATGTACGTTTGAGTCCAGAATAAGTATTCTGGATACCCAAATCTCTGGGTGCAGGAAGCATCTAACACTAGCTTATCACTGGCTGTGAACATTTGACTTGCTTTTGAAGTGATTAATTTTTATTTTGGACAAACATTAGGGGCATAAAATTACATTCTGGCATTTCTGCATTTACTGGCTAGAATACTGTCTCTTTTGTTTGTAGCTTTTTGTATGGAGTAGGGAGATGAGATGAATCTTGAGGTGTTTAAGACAATGGAGTCAGCACTTAAACAGGATTTAGTGTGTCTTCCGCTTACATCTTTTTATCCCTTCATAGGTTGCTCTCCTGATCTCCTCTCCCTAAGGCTGTTGAGGCCAAATACAATCTCTAGAAAAGATGACGGAGAACGCACTGGAGACCCACTCCAGTACTCTTGCCTGGAAACTCCCATGGGCAGAGGAACCTGGTAGGCTGCAGTCCATGGGTTCGAGAAGAGTCGGACACAACTGAGCGACTTCACTTTCACGCATTGGAAAAGGAAATGGCAACCCACTCCAGTGTTCTTGCCCGGAGAATCCCAGGGACGAGGGAGCCAGGTGGGCTGCCGTCTATGGGGGTCGCACAGAGTTGGAGATGACTGATGTGACTTAGCAGCAGCAGCAGCAGCAGAAAAGATGAAATAGAGGCTGACATTTTTTTGGCTTTTAACTCTTATTATATGCATTCTTAGAATATAAGATTTGGGCTTTTGTAATATATTCTTTTTTCCAGCTTTCTTTTTTTATTTCTTTTTTTAAAAATTATTTTTAATTGAAGAATAATTACAATATTGTGTTGGTTTCTGCCATGTATCAACATGGATCTGCCATAGGTATACAAATGAGGGGCTGACAACATTTTAACTCTTTTCCTTTTTTCTTTTGAACACATCTTCCTGAGTTTCCCTCTCAGTCCCTGAGGTATCTCTTGACAATCTTGGCCATATTTGATATCATATTATTGTTTCTCCGAGTCACATATATGTCTTATCAAAGCCAAGTCATTTATTTTCCTTGAAAAATTTAGGTGAAATACTTTGTTAAACATTTATATTTAGTTTTCTGTAACCCCAAATTGTATTCACCTGCTTTTTCTTTAATAGTTTATCCAATTTTCCTCCCTAATAACCACCCCCACCATTTTGGCTATTTTTACAGTTAACTATAATGAGGGTGATATTTAATCAAAATTTTATTGAATTGATTTGCTCTGGAGCTCAAAGCTAATGGAGACAGGGGAGAAAAAAAGGTGAAAATGTGGATTTTACACGTAGTATTCTTGGATTTTATTCTAACGCTGGAATTGCTTTATCCCTGATGTGTGAGATGTACGTTTCACCATTCTGTGCCTTAGTTTCCCAGTCTGCAAAATAAGACCTTTCTTATCTTTTAGGGATGCTCTGAGGATAATATGTTAGCATATTTGAAAGAGCTCTGAGCACTTAGCATGAAAGACATCATAATCTGTCTCCTATTATCTTGTGTTATAAAGAGGACTAGCATAAGGAATAATTTAGGACCTCAGTGCTACAAAAATAATTACATACACTTATTCAACCTGTCTTTTACTCTTCCTCATATATGTCTATTCTATTAATGTCTGTCCTGGAGCGGGTAGATAGGGTGGAAACACTCCTAGACTGGTTGGCATGGAAACTAACCCCAGAGCATACTGGGAGCATGCAGGCAGTCCTTGGACCCAGCTGTGTAGCAGGTGTGACAACACCCCTCCCTGTGAAAAATCACTGTGGAACTAAGGAATGCCTAATTTGACTAGAACTAGAATAATAGAAATATAATTGAGTTGTAAATACGCTATTATCCCTTCTCTTAAAAAAAATACTTGAATACCTTATGACAAGATAGGCTTTAACTCAGTCTTTCTCGGCACATCATAATCTGCCTTATGGAAATAATCCATTTAAAGAAACACTAACAGGGTCTACTGTTTGCTGCGATAGATGCTTTTAGTGATGTCTGCCCATCCTGTACCAGTACACTTTCTCTGAAAATATCCTCTCTCTCCAGAGTGCCAAATGTTTGTATTGTGATCCACCTGGACTGGATTAGAACTGAACACTCACTTTGGATATACAATATACCATTCCCCTAGAATGGGGAATTGGAAGTGTTGATTTTTAAAAAATTATTTAACAGATATTTATTGAGCAGTTTCTGAGATATGAAATTCTAGCATGGGAGAGAGATGGGGTGGAACAAACATGAATTTGCTAATATATTTTTTACAAATTAATTTGTTTTTGGCTGCGCTGGGTCTTCGTTGTTGCACAGGCTTTCCTATAGTTGGGCTGAGTGGGGGCTACTCTCTCGTTGCGGTGCACGGACTTCTCATTGCGGTGCTTCTCTTGTTGTGGAGCACGGGCTTTAGGGTGCGCGGGCTTCAGTAGTTGTGGCTCCCGGGCTCTAAAGCACACACTCAGTAGTTGTGGCACACAGGCTTACTTGCTTCATGGCACGTGGGATCTTCCCAGACCAGGGATTAAATCTGTGTCTCCTGCATTGGCAGGTGGATTTTTTTTTTTTTTTTTTAACCACTGAGCCACCAGGGAATCCCACTACTATTGTTGAATAGCTGTAAAAAAATAAATAAATAGGAAGTGGAAGGCTTTGAACTGAACTCAAATCCTGCTTCCCTCTTGGATAAGCTCCAGTACTTGTAGCCTTGCACAAACTCCACTGCTTGCCTGAGTTTTCATTTGATTATTTTAAGCCAGTTTTTTTTTTTTTTGGGGGGGGGGGCATGGGGTAGGGGGATGGGGGCAACCGTTTTTCCTGATTTTGTTGAGATATAATTAAAATATAATGTGTGTAAATTTGAGGTGTACCAGTGTTGATTTGGGGAGAAGGCAATAGCACCCCACTCCAGTACTGTTGCCTGGAAAATCCCATGGATGGAGGAGCCTGGTAGGCTGCAGTCCGTGGAGTTGCTAAGAGTCAGACACGACTGAATGACTTCACTTTCACTTTCCACTTTCATGCATTGGAGAAGGAAATGGCAACCCACTCCAGTCTTCTTGCCTGGAGAATCCCATGGACGGAGAAGCCTGGTAGGCTACAGTCCATGGGGTCGCACAGAGTTGGACACGACTGAAGCGACTTAGCAGCAGCAGCAGCAGCAGTATTGATTTGATACATTTGTATATTGCAAAATGATTACTGCCTTAGTATTAGGTAATATCTCTGTCCCATAACATGATTACCGTTTCTTTTTTGTAGTGAGAACATTTAAGATCTATTCTTTTAGCAATGTTCAAGTATACAATACAATATTATTAGTTGTAATCATCATGCTATACATTAGATCCCCAGAATGTGTTAATCTTATAACTGGAAGTTTATACCCTTTGACCAGTATCTCCTCATGGAAAGAATGGTTTTAATTTTATCTAGCTTACTTGCTTAAACTACGCCATGCTCAGAAAGTATGCCAAAGATTAGTTAGGTGGGTTTTACTGTTAATTATTCACAAGGTTTTCTTCCCCACTAATTTGGAAACTTTTTGGTAGCAAGAAATTTTAATTTTACTCATCTGAACTCATCTGAACTCACCTGAGCACAACGGACTATGACCTTTGACCTATCCACCAAGAGCTATGAACCTCTTGGGGGTTGGATCATTCCTCCTAGAAAATTGGGGGCTCCAGTTTACACAGAAAAGTCACAAGAGTTAGGAAGAAATGGAGTATCAATGAGGATGGTGATTATATTCGTCAGATTCCTGGCAGGAAACAGTTGGCACACCTATTGTGTAATTTGAGAATTTAATAGAAGGACCATTTATAAAGGCCATAGTGTAAGGAGACCACAGGGATACTGTAATACCCTACAGGTAGACGGTTGTTGTGACTGCTCTCATGCCCAAATGGGGAAGGGCAGGAAGTGGTTCTGGAAACCAAGAGAGGAAGAGAAAGTGAGAGCATTAGAAGAGAGAGGGAAAACATGAGAGCTCGGTGGAGATCAGATGACCTTGCATAGCTCCACAGACAAGAGACTGGGAGAATAAATTTCTCTAGTAAGGTTAAGTCACCCTCTGCCTTCCTGCAGTCACACAAATCACAGAATACTGTTAGAACACTGGTTCATGTCTCCCCCTCTGCTGTGGGTCCTTAAGGGCTCCTCTTTCTGTTGCACTCCATTTGGTATCCTTAGCACTTGCCATAGGGTCTGGCACAGACTTGGTGCTTAGAAAATACTTGATAAATGAACAGTTTTCCTGCTTTCAGTTATGCCCATTTGTCTCCCACATTTCCATACACCCTCCAGACTAATGGTTCAAAACACAAACTCTTTGTGATCCTCACAGTCCTGGACCTCTCCTGTGGCTTTCCAGTGAGCACAGCATGATTGCAAGCTCTCCAGCCTGTCTGCATCTCCATGTCATCTACCACTCCTCGCTGGCTCCCATCTTCCTTCCCACCCGCTGTGGAAATGCACAGAGCTCCCAGCAAGCTATGCTTTCCCATATTTTGTCACATTTGCATCTGTTCTTCCTTCTGCCTGGAATGCCTCCTCTATTTTCCAACCCTCTCTAATAACTCTTGCATCCCTCCCCCTAGGCCCCTACTCTTTTCCACCAGAATAATTGGCAAAGTCATGTATTTTTTTAAAAACTTATTTTACATGGCATGTCTTCTATGACAATTTCCTCAAAAACTTTCCTTGGAATGCAACAAAGTTTGCTCATTTTTACCTCTATGAGATTCCCGACACACTGTGTTGAAATGATGTATCAATTTATGTGTCATATTATCTTTCTTAATTTTTAGAATCTGACACATGCCATATGATTAATAATTGTGTCTTGAATGAATATATGAACAAATGAATGAATCCATCAAATTCTGACTCCTATGGTTCCCTGGACCATGCAGAAAACAACCTCCCCCTTCCTCTTTGGTGGTTTCTGAGTTCTGCTTGTCTGTGGCACACAGGGGTAGACCAAGTCATGTGGGGCATGGTCAATGGAATTAAGTAGGAAGTGTATGAAAGTAGAGAGCGGTGTCCTTAAAGGGGACGGGACTGCCCCTCCTTTCTCCTTTATGCTGGCTCTGTTGTGAATATGTGGGCTGCAGTGGGAACAGCCACCTTGGAGCATGAGTTGGAAGTCACAGGCAGAGTAGAGTGGGATGACAAACCAGGGGGAGCCTGGGTCTCTGATGATTGCGGAGCTGCCATAGCAACTCTCAGTGATCTCTGAAGACTTAAATATGAGAGAAATAAAATTCTGTGTTGTTCAAAAACAAAATTCTATGTTGTTACTTTGGGGTTTCTACCATTTGCAACCAAAACAAATCCTAAAGAAGGTATTTATTAAATCATTTCTACTGGACTGAGCCTGAGTCAAACATCATGAAAAAAGAAATAAGGCAAATCATATCTTACTTTTCTGTACCTACTGGTCTTGCTTCAGTTTTCTTTTATGACTTTTTAAATCAGTTTGTAGAGAGGCTCACTAACTGGCCTACGTTTAGATAAGCAAGGACATCACTATTTGTAAACAGACTTAAGTCTTACTCAGTTTCAGAATTGCATCTTACCGTGACCGCTGACTTTTAGCTGACAGTGTGCTCGTGTACCTCTTCAGGCTTCCCGGGTGGTGCTGGTGGTGAAGACCCTGCCTGCCAATGCAGGAGACGTAAGAGACAAGGGTTTGATCCCAGGGTTGGGAAGATCCACTGGAGGAGGGCATGGCAACTCACTCCAGTATTTGTGCCTGAAGAATCCCATGGACAATGGGACCTGATGAGCTACAGTCCATAGGGTTGCAAAAAATTGGACATGACTGAAGCAATTTAGCACACATACACGTACGTCTATACTTCAGTATCACAGAAATACTCAGTGATTGGTCTGTGCTGCCAAAGAGCATTTTATTTTGTTTGTAGCGAAGGACGCTGCCTCCATTGTCTGGGAGAGACTGATTTATGTTTGCCTGTTTATCTCAGTGATATTTACCACTCCTTTAAATCCGTGCCCACATGTCCCTCTCAGCACCTCTTGATCTGGCCCTTAAGACAGATGCATCCTATGCACTGTAACCTCTTGTTCTTGCTTTTCAGTATTATTTAAAATTGTTTTGGTCTTGGTTCATGTCTTAACAGGCAGAGGATGGGCAGCAGTTCAGAAAAAGAGAATCATTATCCACCTATCTGGCCAAGTTCAACTTACTGTGTGAATTGGGATTTTTGTATTAGAGAAAAAGCTGAGGAGGTTTTTGATTAAATGGATTTTTCAGGGAGTTTTCCATGAGGAATCAGCAGCCTGTGGTTATGTTCTGCACCTATTAAAAGATGGAGTTGTAAAACTGATGTGTATGTAATCTCTTTTCAGGTTTCCATGGCAACAGTGGCAGCAATTCAGTGAGTAGCTTTTCCATTCTTCCTTCGTGACCTTCAGGCTATAAAATCGTTTCAGTGAAGAAAAAAATTGTTCTTCCTTTAAAATATAATATATTCATTTAGATTCATTCTAATGAGACAGTTTTGAGACTAAAAATAATCCCAAGACGTGAATCCAGTAAGTGTCTCTGCTCTTAACAAGGTGTAGGACCTTGGGCAAGTCAATTACTCTCTGTAAGTCTTGAGTTCCTTATCTACAAAATATGAACAAAAATATATCTACCCTACAGGGCTGTGGGAGGACTGAAAGGATACACACGCACTATTTAGCACAAACCACGGTTTATGTTAACTCTTGGTCATTACTCTGAATGAACACTTAGCCAGCTGGGTCATGATGTTAGATTTTAAGGTTTCAGTATGAATGTCCTGACATATTCCTTTTAATATCAGCAGGATTTGTAGAGATATTTCCTTTATCATTCTAATACCAAAATTTGTGTTTTTTGGGGTTTACCTGTGTCTTTATAAAGTACATTATTTGTAAATAGCATATATTGGGATTTTCTATTCAGTAAGACAAACTCTGCCTTTAATTGGAATGTTTAGTCTATTTAAATTTAATATGATTATTGATATGATTGGTATAAATCTTTTGGTTCTTGTTTTCTGTTCTTTATTCTTTCTTTCTTGCCTTACTTTGGATTAATAAACAATTTCTCCATATTGTATTATATCTCCTTTATTGGATTTTTAATTACAACTTTTGTATTCTTACTGTTTTAGTGGTTGTTCTAGCAATTACAATATTCACCTATTCTATTTACCATCCCTAACATCTTTGTCAGAGAAGGCAATGGCACCCCACTCCAGTACTCTTGCCTGGAAGAGTACATGGAAAATCTCATGGACAGGGGAGCCTGGTTGGCTGCAGTCCATGGGGTCCCTAAGAGTCGGACACAACTGAGTGATTTCACTTTCACTTTTCACTTCCCTGCATTGGAGAAGGACATGGCAGCCCACTCCATTGTTCTTGCCTGGAGAATCCCAGGGACGGGGGAGCCTGGTGGGCTGCCATCTATGGGGTCACACAGAGTCGGACACGACTGAAGCGACTTAGCAGCAGCAACATCTTTGTACTATTGATTTTGCATATTTAACTGTGGCATGTGTTACAGTGTTGTTATTTTACTTTGCATAGTCATTATCTTTTAAAAAATTTAATTTAAAAATGGCCTTTATACCTAGTCACATATTTACTGTCTTTAGTGTCTTACATTCCTCCTATAAGGCTGGTATGATTTCTGTTCACCCGGAATAACTTCCTTTGTCATTTCTTTCCGTGCGGGTTGGCTACCAGCATATGCTCTCACCTTTCATTTATCTGCAAATGTCATTTAGCCTTCCTTTCTGAAGAATATTTCCATTGGGTGAATACTCTAGCTTGAAAGATTTTTTGTTGTTGTTGCTGTTGTTTGTTTTTTTGTTGTTTTTAGCATTTGAAAGTTTTATTCTTTGGACTTATGCTGTCTCTAATTTTTAATATTGTTCCTTTGTATGTAATGTGTACTTTTTCTTTGGCTGCTATGAATATAGCAGAATATCTTATTTCGTCAGAAATATTTTATCAGAATATCTTATTTTCTTTGGGCTTCAGCAGTTTATAATGAGCCTTGTTTTGGTTTTCTTTGTATTTATCTGTTTGAAGTTCACTAAACTGATTAGATCAGTTGATTGATGTTTTTCAGTGTATTTGGCATATTTTTGACCAATATTTGTTAACATATTTTTATCTGCTGTATTCACTCTGTCCTTCTGAGGCTTCAGTCAGTCAGTTCAGTCGCTCAGTCGTGTCTTAACTCTTTGTGACCCCAAGGACTGTGGCATCCCAGGCTTCCCTGTCCATCAACTCCTAGAGCTTGCTCAAACTCATGACCATCAAGTTGGTGATGCCATCCAACCATTTCGTCCTCTGTCGTCCCCTTCTCCTTCCGCCTTTAATTTTCCCAGCATCAGGGTCTTTTCCAATGAGTCAGTTCTTCGCATCAGGTGGCCAAAGTATTGGAGCTTCAGCATCAGTCCTTCCAATGACTATTCAGGACTGTCCTGTAAGATTGACTGCTTTGATCTCCTTGCAGTCCAAGAGACTCTCAAGAGTCTTCTCCAACACCAGTTCAAAAAGCATCAATTTTTTGGTGCTCAGCTTTCTGTATGGTCCAACTCTCACATCCATACATGACTACTGGAAAAACCATAGCTAGTGATTTTCAAAAAGAAAATATTTAAAATTTGGTGAAATTTAGTATATAATATTTTTCCTTTTATAGTTCATGCTTTTAGCGTCCTAAACACTCTTTGCTTGAATCAACATCAATTTTTTCCCATGTTTTCTTCTAGACAGTTTATAGATTTAGTTATTACACTTACTTCTGTGATCCATTTCAAGTTAATTTTTGTGTATTATGTGAGATTAGCATTAAGGTTTATTTTTCCAATAGGGATATCAATTATACCAGCCAATTTTTAAAAGGACTATCTTACTGGATTATTTTGGCTCCTTGTTAAAGTCAGAATATCTTATTTTCTTCTTCATTCTTTTATATCTTCCTGCCTTTCTTTCTCCCAACCCTCACTTCTATTCATCCAATATCCATTCCACCACTAATCCATTCACTCATTTCTCTACCTAGCTATTCTCTCTCTTGCTCCAAGAAAAACTGTCTTTATCTCACAACTCTCAGCTTTCATAGACAGAAAACCCTTAACTTTATTATAATTCCATAAGCAATAGAGGAAATAGAATTTGTAGCTTTAATTTTTTAAGAATTGTATTGGAGTTTAGTTGATTTACAATGTTGTGTTGGTTTCTGCTGTATAGCAGAGTGATATATCCACTTTTTTTAGATTCTTTTCACATGTATAGATCACTACAGAGTATTGAGTAGAGTTCCCAGTGCCAAGCAGTAGGTTCTTCTTAATTATCTATTTTATATATATTAATAGTGGTGTGTATTTCAATCCCAATCTCCCAATTTATCTCTCCTACCCTTTTCCCTTTGGTAACCATAAGTTTGTTTTCTACATCTATAACTCTTACTGTTTTGTAAATAATTTCACCCATCCACTTATCCATTCATCTACCTACCTATCCCCTTTCTTACTCCAAGAAAAAATTTAAGTCTTCATATTACAACATTCAGCTTTCGTAGACAGAAAACCCTTAACCTTGTTATATTTCTGTGAGCAATAGAGGAAATATAACTTGCAACTTTTAATTTCAATCATGTGAAATTTACTAGAGGATTTTTCTAGGATGGTTACTTAAGCCCCAAGGCAATATTTTGCCCAGTAATAAGATTCATCGAGCAATTTTTTTTAAAAAATGAAAATATTGGGCTGTGATGTAAGGAAGTCAAGGCTATTTTCATTTAGTGCAAAATAATGCCAATTGGATTTAGATTTGTGGAGTGATCTAGTGTGGGAAAGTCCGTGTAAAACTCATACAGTTTTAGGATTACCTTTTAAAAAACATTCCTTCTGAAACCGCTTGAAAATTTGTGAAAATCTTCTTGACAACTTGAAGAGCCATCGTTGAAAAAGAATTGCTATATTTCACTAGCATTCAGGTTTTTTATGGTTCCTTACTGCCCTTAATTATAGTATAAGACAGTATCAACTTTAAATATCAAAAGGGGGAGGAGGAAAGAAGCCATCTGGAGTTTGTTTCTGTTACAAGCAAGATTTCTAGTTGTACTTTTGCTAAATCTTTACTGCTCATTCAAAGGTTTTCTGTTTGTAAGATTGTTGTTGTTCAGTCATTCAGTCATGTCTGACTCCTTGCGTCCCATGGACTGCAGCACACCAGGTTTGTAAGATAATTGTACTATAATATTGAGTATGACCTTTTCTTTACAGAGGGATTTATAGTTTGAAAAACACATTCATACCCATTATCTTGTTTGATCCTCATACCATTCATTCATTCATTCAACAAATATTTATTGAGTATCTATACTGTGTTGGGCATCAAAGATACAATGGTGAAAGAGATGGTTTTAAATTTTATCTATTTGCTGATGTTGCCCAAATTTATGTCTCCAGCCTCTATATCTTCCCTTGAACTTCTGAGTCAGTATATCTAACTTATTCAACATTTCCACTTGGATTTCTAATAGGTATCTCAAAGTTTATTAGTATGTTTAAAAGCAAACTCCTCATCCTGCCTCGTTCTTTCTCTTGTTAACCTTATCTTCAAGTAAGCTCCTCATCTCTCTTCTAGTTTTTCAGGTCAAACCTGAGAAACATTCTTGATTTCTCTCTCTTCTCCTCCATCCCCACCCACATTTAATCTGTCAGGAAATCCTGTGGCCTCTACCTTAAAATATATATCTGGAACTGAAGCCGTTCTCACTACCACCATTGGTACTATCCTTTCAAAGCACCTTTATTTCTTCTCTGGATCATTGTTTTAACCTCTACGGGTCACATTGCTTCCTGTCAATTCAAAAATTCAATTCAAAGCAAAAATTCAATCTGTTCTCCATGCAGCTGCATAGTGAGACTCAAAAACCAAAAAGTCACTCCTTTACCCCAAACCAGCCCGTGTTTCCATCTCACTTAAAATCAAACGTCTTTAGCATAAACTACATGTTCTTCCATGAGCTGGGCTTCCTTTACATCTTCTCCCACCAGGCCCCTCACTTACTGTTCCAGGCACACAGCCCTTGTTATTCTTGGAACCAAGGGGGGGCAGGTGCTTTCCTCTAAGAACTCCTACTTTCTGGAATACACCACATATCTGCAGGTCTTGCTCACTTACTTCTTCCAGGTCTCCTTTAAAATGTGATCTACTCAGAGAGACCCTCCCTGATGACCCTATATAAGTTACACCATTTGAACTATACATTTCATTCTTTTACCCTGCCTTGCCTCTTGTGCTCAGTCACGTCCAACTCTCTGCGACCTGATGGACGATAGCCCACCAGGCTCCTCTGTCTATGGAATTTTCCAGGTAAGAATACTGAAGCAGGTTGCCATTTCCTCCTTCAGGGGAATCTTCCTGACCCAGGGATGGAACCCACGTCTCCTGTGTCTCCTGCATTGGTAGGCAGATTCTTAACCACTGAGCCACCTGGGAAGCCCTTACCTTTCTTTCAGTTCAGTTCTGTTCAGTCGCTCAGTCGTGTCCGACTCTTATCCTTCTTCAAAGCCTCTGTTACCCCTGGATGCATTATATATTCTTTGCTTATTTGTCAAGACTCTGGCTGTTCTATCAGAAAATAGGCTTTTTAATTCCGTACTTAACTGATGCATCCCCATCGCCATGAATGGTGTCCGGCAACCAGAAGCCACTTAGCAATACTTGTTGAATGAATCATCAAAGACAAATGTCCTTACTCTCAGAGTGATTATATTCTAATTGAAGGAGACACTCAACAAATAAAAAAGCAGGGTTTGGGGAAGGAATTGAAACTAGGTAATATAATAGAAAGTGGTTATGTAATTGGAGGGAGACACTTTGGATAGGATAGCTCCTTGTGAGGGGTTAATATTTATACCAGGGGGTGATAACAGTAAGAAATCAGCCTTGAAGCAAAATTGTTGGTTTTTTACTATATAAATCAGGAAACCGATGCTGAGAGAGACTGTGTGCCTTTTCGCATCTGTTGAATAGTAGAGTGAATTCATAATCCCAGACTTAGACTGTAATTGGTTGTCCTTCTTAGTAAATTTCAAAGGCTTTCACAACTAAAATGGCTAAAATGCAATACTAAAAAAGAAAAACAAACAAACACAACAAACACACAGTCCACCTCTCTGCTAGGACAAGAATCCCCACTCAGGCTAGACAGATTGATAGCTGGCCACATAGAAAGCATACCTTTTTTTTCTGTTTTATTTTATAGTCAAACTTTGCATTTAAGGCTAGTGAGCATGCAGCTCAGCTCTGAAAAAAGGGGAAAAAGTCCCTGATTGTTCTGAGATAGCTACTTCTCAAAAGTCATTTTTCTTAATTCCACGAACTAGTCCCAGAGGAGTGCCTCCCCTGGCTGTACAGTACTGAGCTTGTCTTCGTGTTTCTGGAACACTCCAGGATTTTTTTTTTTTTAATGGTGAAGTCATGCTGGGTGTTTTCAAGTCTTCAGAGCTCTCTCAGGCTTTTTCTCAAAGCACAGAGACCCAGTGCAAGGCCGAATCCGCTTGGTTTAGTTCCTGCTTCCTGCAGCAGATGGTGATCCTGCCTTTGAGACACTGAGGCTCCCTTTTGCTTTGCTAATAGCCCTTGAGCCTTTGGGAAAGCTTGATTGATAACATCTTTGGAAAAAAGTAAAAGAAAAACCTACTGAGATGACCCTTCTGGCAATAGCTTGAGCCCTACCTTGGAATGTACCCAATAGCTCAAAACTTTGAAAAGCAGAAGCAAAAATTCAAACATTTGCTAACTCCAGCGCTTAGTAATTCACCACCTCACTATCACATGTTTTCTTTCTCTAGCTTTCGTTTTTATATACATAGCTTAACTAATTTCTAGGCTTGTTTCCAATGATGTGATGTAAAAGGGGAGTTGGGAGGGAATAAGGAAAAGAATGCACAATTCCTCAAGTGAGAAATGAACTTCAGCATGAACACAGGAAAATGAATGCTCTTTTGCCTTTAAAAAAAAAAATTCTATATTTCTGTTGTTTAAAAAATAAGAAAGATTAACTGTTAGTTGATGCTAATAAGGCTAGTTTAGGTGTTACTAAAGAAGAAAAGAGAGGAATAGGGGGTCTGCTGGTGAGGAACAGAAATTGACATGTTAGAGGAGAGGAACAGAAAATGGGTAAGGAGAACAATCAGCTGAAAATGTCCCCATGCACAAAAGAAAGAAGGGGAGTGGTGGGAGCACACTTAGCATCTCAAAGTCTGATGCTGGTAGGAAAGAAAAGTGTATCAGAGGAGTGGAACTCACACAGATTTGAGATGTAGAGAGGTGTGTGTGTGTGTTTATAGGGGAGGGACGCCATATCAAACTGCAAAGCAATGTGTGAAACTTGAATTGGTTTTTCTGATGGGGGTGGGAGACTGCAGGTGGGTCTTTTGGCATACTGGAAATAATGGTGTAATGTATGCTTGATGGAAATAATTTAGTGAAAGCACATGATTGCTACATGCAATTAGAACTTGGAATAAAACATGATTGCTGTTTTCATGTTTGCATATGAAGGATTATATTATAATTAAATGGAATAAACAAGAAGTATGTGGAAATTATCTTCCTGGCTTGTGTGAAAGAAATAAGGACAAGTGGACCTGAAGCAGTGGGGGAAGCCCTCTCTATAGGCTGTTTGTTCCAAAAAATGCTAGTTCCTCAATAGGAAGCTAAAGCTATTAGCGAGTTAGCTCCTCAAGTAAGGGAACTGCCAGGATCCTGGCTTAGAATCATCAAAGGACTGAGCTTTTATAGTTTAGGGAGAAGCATGAGCTCCTATGATTAGGTTGAGATAATTTTTAGAAGAGGATTATCCTGTCAGTACCAGACAGTGCCTCATCTAAAGCAGGTTTCCCTGTGAAAGCTCTGCTCCTGGTGGCATATAGACGTGATCAGGGAAACACTGTTCACTTATATCCCTACCAACTAATCAACCGGACTTTTCTTGTCTTGCTATATTTATTTTATTTTTTTTTCCTGAAGCTAAGGAATAATTGGTTGACTATTCCTCATTAGTAGTTAACTATTTATTATTCGCCTAAGTAACTTGGTTCTTATGACACAAGAATGAGAATTTGACACCCACAGTAGGTAGTTTATAGTTAATATTTGGTACATGATGTTATTATTAAACCAGATAAGTGATTAAGGAAAAAGAACATGATTTGGGGAACAGATATGTTGAGTTAGAGGTGCCAATCAGTTCAGTTCAGTCACTCAGTCGTGTCCGACTCTTTGTGACCCCATGAATCGCAGCATGCCAGGCCTCCCTGTCCATCACCAACACCCAGAGTTCACTCAGACTCACGTCCATCGAATCAGTGATGCCATCCAGCCATCTCATCCTCTGTCGTCCCCTTCTCCTCCTGCCCCCAATCCCTCCCAGCATTAGAGTCTTTTCTAATGAGTCAACTCTTCGCATGAGGTGGCCAAAATATTTGAGTTTCAGCTTTAGCATAGTCCTTCCAAAGAACACCCAGGACTGATCTCCTTTAGAATGGACTGGTTGGATCTCCTTGCAGTCCAAGGGACTCTCAAGAGTCTTCTTGAACACCACAGTTCAAAAGCATCAATTCTTCAGTGCTCAGCTTTCTTCACAGTCCAACTCTCACATCCATACATGACCGCTGGAAAAACCATAGCCTTGACTAGACAGACCTTTGTTGCAAGAGGGCATCAGAGGGCAGACACACTGAAACCATAATCACAGAAAACTAGCCAATCTAATCACACTAGGACCACAGCCTTGTCTAACTCAATGAAACTAAGCCATGCCATGTGGGGCCACCCGAGATGGATGGGTCATGGTGGAGAGGTCTGACAGAATGTGGTCCACTGGAGAAGGGAATGGCAAACCACTTCAGTATTCTTGCCTTGAGAACCCCATGAACAGTAAAACTCAGCAGTGGCCACAGGACTGGAAAAGGTCAGTTTTCATTCCAATCCCAAAGAGATGCCAATGGAAACATCCAAATTGCAGTGTCCAGGAGACGGTGGTATGCACATCTCTAGAGCTCAAGGCATAGGAATGGATTCGGATAGGCATTTAGAAGTCATCAGCATATGTGGGTGTTGAAACCAAGCCATAGGAGTGAATGAAATAACCTAGGATGAATGGAAGAGTGAGAAGGTGGTCAAGGATGAGTCATTGGGACATATCAGTTTTTAGGGTGAGTGGAGGTACATGATCTTAAAAAAGAAAGAGAAGAAGGCAGAGATATAGTAGAAAAAGCAGGAGAGGCTAGTGTCAGAAAAGCTAAGAGAGCAGTTTCAAGAAGTTAAGAGAGAGTGACAGTACTGCAGAGAAATCAACACAATAAGACTGAGAAGAAAAGACTGACATTCAAATAGATGAGATTTCAGAATGGTAAATGAGATCAAAGAGCCAGATCTCATAGGTTAGTATCTAATTTCTTAAAATGACTCAAGCCAGCATAAGTCTTCCCAACAAAATTAAGTTGGACCAGTCTATATATTTACTTTTCTCTCAACATCTCTTGTTTATTTTTCTAGCTCCTTCTTTTTGGCTACTCTTGCTGTTTTTCTGTTTGGAACCCCTGGTCCTGCATCTCAGCTTTCCCTGGGAGTAACTTACAATTATCTAGTAAAGAGCTTCCAAGTAAGGACCTCTCTGGACCACCCTGCTTTCTGCCTCTTTGGGCAGAGGAGAAAATGACCCTTCAACTAACAGGTGGTTGGGCAGCTTGTTTAGTGGGGCTGGAGGAGCCAGTCACGACTGATGAATGGTGTGATAAGAGCAGGTGTCCAAGAAAGTACAGTCTCGTAGCCCTCACTTCCTGAAAGGTGAAGGGATACTCGCAGGACAGGAGGGGACACATGTGCCCAAGCTGCTGCCACCGTGTGATGCTGGCCTGGTCAAGGAGGCTCACCAATCTCCTTATCCTCCTTGTGGGTTTGGAGTGGAGGAGTGGCTTCTGAGAAATGGATTCAAAAACAGCAGATGGAACATGGTTATAAAATAACATATTAAGAATTACTTCAGAATTTATCCATCTGCTCTAACTTTATTCCCAGCCTAGGCGTCTCCTCTCCTTGAAAGGAGGATGCTTGTTCCAGAAATGCCGTTATGACTCTGAATGCCTGTGGGGTTCTTCATCCCCTTCAAGACCCCCTTCATCTCCTTTTGTATGAGTTTTCTACTGCTGCCAAATAAATGACCACAATTTCAGTGACCTAAAAGCAACACCCATCTGTTACTCACAGTTTTGAGGTTCTGTGGGTTGGCTAAGTTCTTATCTGGAGGCTGTGGGAGAAGAATCCACTCCTAAGCCATGTGGACTGTTGGGAATCCAGCCCCAGCCCTGGCTGCCAGCTGGGGCTACTGTCATATTCTAGAGGCTGCACCCATTCCTCATCACGTGGCCCTTCCATTTCCACACGAGTGATAGTGTGTCCAGTTCTTATGCTGGCAACCTAATTTCCTCATCTGCCACCAGCAGAGAAAATTCTCTGTCTTTAAAGGCATCACGTAATTAGACCTAGTTCACCAAGTGATCTCCGTTTTAAGGCCAAACAATTAGCAACCCTAATTACATCTGCAAAAGCCCTTTTGCCATGCAGTGTGACATAATCACAAGAGTGATATCCCATCACATTCACAGGGGAGGGAATCACACAAAGGTGAGAATCTTTAGGGGCCATTCTTATAATTCTGCCTACCACATTTACACTGTCTTCCATTCTTTTAAATGCCACCGGTAGTGCCAAAGTTTGAGTGGATCCACTCTTTTGGACATAGTCAAAAGTCATTTTAGTGAATAAGATGAGGCATCAAGCTTTTATTTTTAAAATGGATTTGAATATAAAGTAATATGAGCATTTTGCTTGCATGACCCATAAAGAAGATCTGAAAGTAATTTCAACATGGAAGTTTTCTTATTTCACATTTGATTATGCTACTGAAAAGAAAATGCTTTTCATGGGAACTTATATGTTAAAAAAAAAAACAAAAAAGAAACATTTGAATGGAAGCGCAAGTGCATAAGTATGTGAAGCCCAATTCTCCAGTTTTAGATAGACTAGTCTCTGGAGTCCAACATTTATTCACCAGCAATGGAATTTGTGTCTTAATTTCCCTTTCCCTCCCCACCTGCAAGGGACACTGGGCCAGAGGAGTGAAATTCCTGTCTAGCTCAGCAGTTCTAAAGAAGAGCAAACCCTCCTGGGCACTGTTTGGAGAGATAGTCAGAGTCAGGCTTTTGCATTTCGGTGGAGTTTGGACAGACCATACATCTACTGCAGGTGGGTGGTCTAAATAATAGGCAGACAGTTTAACTCCTTGGGGTCTTGGGTCCTGGAATACGCCTAACATTTCAAAATCAACTTGGTTCTGGAAGCAAAAAAATTCAGAATCAAAAGTGATTTTGTTAAAACAAGGAGAAACAGCTGAAGCTGAGGTCCCAGAGAGAGATGTTTTTCCTCAGACTTCCTTTATTTGATTTTCTTCAGCCAAAAAAAAAGTATTTAAATAAATAAATAACAAAGCCTACGTGTTGTAACTAGTATGTAAGAAACTGTCTTCCTGAGGCTCTTCCCTCCCTGCTCTCAGCTTTGTAACCTCTGTAGTGAGAAGGAGGAGGGGCAGAGGAGGAAAAGAAAGGAAAGCGACCACAGACCAAACCCATAGGATAAAGTAACAAAGACCAAATTAGGGGGGAAAAAAATCAGTGGACTTCAGGTTTAGTAGCACATAATGCGGAGAAGGCAATGGCACCCCACTCCAGTACTCTTGCCTGGAAAATCCCATGGATGGAGGAGCCTGGTAGGCTGCAGTCCATGGGGTCGCTAAGAGTCGGGCACGACTGAGCGACTTCACTTTCACTTTTCACTTTCCTGCATTGGAGAAGGAAATGGCAACCCACTCCAGTGTTCTTGCCTGGAGAGTCCCAGGGATGGGGGAGCCTGGTGGGCTGCTGTCTATGGGGTCACACAGAGTCGGACACGACTAAAGCGACTTAGCAGCAGCAGCAGCACATAATGATGTCAAATTCTATGATAATGTTAGGCAGGTAGAATAGGGAAAAGGAGTCCAAAGTGGCGGTGGCTAAAAGACAAAGAAAGGATAAGCCCAGGAAAACAGAACAAAGGAAGGTCCGAGGACTGGAGTGAGAACCTCAGGTAAAAACTCCTGGCTGGCCCAATTTACACAGGACAGGCCCAGGGGAAAAAAAAAAAAAAAACATATAAAAAGAGGAGCCAAAGCTCGCTCGCTCTCTCTTTCTCTCTCTCTCTCTCTCTCTCTCCTGCGCACTGGGGTGCTCTTCTCCTCGCGTCTTTGGATCAATGTGCCCTCACGCCTCAAAGATGGATTTTCCTGCTATCTTCTAAATAAAATAGAGCTGTAACACTGAGCTGTAACACTGATTTGTCTAAGAGCTATAACATGGTCCTTTCGAGACCTGAGAGCTATAACATGGTCTATCCAAGACCTGAGAGCTGTGACACGCCGAGGGGGCTTTAATGGCCGTCAGTCCAAATCTTTGTTGTGATGAGACAAAGAACCAAGGAGCATACACTCACGTGACAATAAAAAGAAGCAAGACATATCTGTCAGAGACGAAACCCACCTTAAAGAATGAGGTGATATAACCCCTATATTAAGGACAGAATTTCTTAAATTGGCAAGGGTAGGACTTAAAAGATGTGCATTACATAGCAGAAAGGAAGATATAATGTCTGATTAAGAAGCTGAATGTGCCTTCAAGAGACTGGCTGGGTATAATATGGAAATGTTCTTTAATTCCAACCCAGGAATCAAGCTCTAATCTCCTACATTGCAGGCAGATTCTTTACTATCTGAGCCACCAGGGAAGCCCTTAAAAATGTATAAATTTGTCGTGTCTGACTCTTTGCAACCCCATGGACTGCAGTCTGCCAGGCTCCTCTGTCCATGGAATTTCCCAAGCAAGAATATCAGGGTGGGTTGCCATGCTCTCCTCCAGGGGACCTTCTAAACCCAGGGATGGAACCCACGTCTCTTGCGTTGTAGACAGATTCTTTACCTGCTGAGGTAAAGAAATAGGGTGGAAGCCCTATACATGTGTGTGTGTGTGTGTGTGTGTATGGTCTTCCTTGGTGACTCAGTGGTAAAGAATCCACCTTCAATGCAGGAGACACAGGTTTGATCCTTGGTTGGGAAGATCCCCTGGAGAAGGAAATGGCAACCCACTCCAGTATTCTTGCCTGGGAAATCCCATGGACAGAAGAGCCTGGAGGGCTACAGTCCATGGAGTCAAAAGAGTCAGACACGACTTAGTGACTAAACTACCACATGTATGTATATATATTTATTTTTTTAGATTGTTCATTATTTGCATCTGACTGAGTGAAATTCCCTCTCCACCATCATGTACCTTATGTAAACTGATACTTTCTATTTTAATTCCATCAATGAGCTGGCCCCCAAATATCTTGTCCAAACCTTCATGGAAACATATTAAATAAAACATTTTATAAAAATTAATTAAATATTAAACTTACTAAACTCTTTCTCTTGCCAATTCTTTTTTTTCCTGTCCCAGAATAAAAACTTCAAATTTAAGACATCATCTTCTTAGTAACAGAACTTCAAGCAACTCAGTGGGAGGAAAATCTGATCTTGGGTGTCTTTGAAACATAAGAGTTAGAACTTAGTTTACCATTTATTTAAAAATTACTTTCAAAATCTTCATGACCTGAAGATTTAGCTATCAATAAGAAGTGAGTAATGAAAATACCTTAGTACGATGTGAAGACTGAAAATGTGGATTTCCAAGCCAGACCCACTTACAAAGCCTGGCCCTGCCTCTTAATAGCTGCATGTCCTGGGGCAATTATTAATACTTAACCATTTTGAGCCTGTTTCCTCACCTATAAATTGGGTATAATAATAATAATAAATATGGTGATATATAAAACTAGAGCACAGATTCATGTTAATGTTTGGCAGCAACAAACACAATTCTGTAAAGCAATTATCCTTCAATCAAAAAATAAATTAAAAACAAAACAAAAAACTAGAATACAATAAATGCTCAAATATTAGCTACTAATATTATTTTCCTTACTCTGAAGACTTTAAAAACAATTCTTTAAAGGTTGGGTTTTTAAACTTTGGTGATTTATCAAAAAGAAAAAAAGAAGAATCCCATAAAAAACTGGATCATTAAACTTTAGTAGATGAAACCTCTTTTGCATGACCCCATTAGCTTCAACCCTGAACTTGAACCTTTGCCTCAAGGGTCTGGAAAGAATTTCATCCTCTATTGCTCTTCCAAATATCCCTCTCACTCACTTCCTTTCTAATACACCACCCACCAGTTCGTCAACATAGCATTGACAGCCATCTCTGTTTGTCTTGGCTGAATGATTTTCCTGAGTGCCATTAAAGGCATTAGCCTTCACCTGTCCTTACCAGGTTGTTTGGTTTATAATGGCCTGGAATGCACTTACACTTATCCTTTTGGAAGAGGTTAACTTAGCACCCAGGCTTTGCCCATAAATGATTCTGTTAGTTACAATGTCTTGCCATGATATACAACCTTAGCAAACAGGAAATGACAAAATGGTACTAAATGCCTTTTTCTATGAGAGTGAAAACTCACTGCCCCATTTCAGAAAGGTGAAAGAAAAAGGACAACATTTTTGTATATGTTTTTACAGGAATATGTGCATGCTGTCACTCAGTTGTGTCTGACTTTTTGAGACCCCGGGAGCTGCAGCTGGCCAGGCTCCTCTGTCCATAAAATTTTCCAGGCAAGAATACTGGAGTGGCTTGCCATGCCCTCCTCCAGAGGATCATCCCAACCCAGGGATCAAACCTGTGTCTCTTGCATCTCCTGCATTGGCAGGCAGATTCTTTACCACTGAGCCACCTGGGAAGCACCTTAACATGTTTGTGTGGGTTATTTCATGGAATACTAAGAAAGTGGAGTAGAGTTTTTTGGTGGCATGTTTGTTTTTATAGAAAAGAGTTTTGTTTGACACTCTCAAACAGGAATTGGCAAACTATGATCCATGGGCCAAAATGGCCCTCTTCCTGTTCTGTTAAAAAAAAAAAAAGTGATATCAACCACGGTCAGGCTGGTTTATTTACAGACTATCTGTGACTTCTTTTGTTATACAACAACTGAATTGAGTAGTTGAAACAGAGACCATGTGGTCCACAAAGCCTAAGATATTTGCTCTCTAGCCCCTTATAGAAGAAGTATGCCAACCTTGTGCATTTAAAACAGAACAACACTTCCACAAATCCTCTGTTGGTTTGCCTGGTATGTTTTGCACATCTGGTGTGGATAGAGCAGCCGTACTGCAGTTTCTTGCGACAGCCTTTCTATTGTTATTTCCCTATTGTCCGCAGATATACACATGAGAAAATTTTAGACTTATTTGATAGTATGTTTTATACTTTGGTTTAAAAAATTACAGCCCCCCACCCCAATGGTATAAATGCCAGGTTTCCCAAGAAGCATGGAAAAGCAGAAATTAGCAGAGTCTACAATGATCACTGTGTTGAATCATTGTGATCATTATTTGTCCTGAGGCTTCCTAGGTATTTTGAAAATGTCTGCTTATTGGAGTTTAGCTTTTCATGTTAGAACATAGGTGAGGATTTTCATTTTCTTCAGCCAAAGAGAAAGCAAGGGAATTTATATCCGAGAATGGTTCTCCAGCCTTCCTCCTCCCCCATGCCTAAGGCTATAAAAACATGTTTACAAGAAGTATTTTTCTGGCAAACAAGATTCTTGACATGAATAGGACCTAAAAATGTTATTATCTTCTACAAGATAACTTGATAAGAGGGCACTTGAAGAGAGTGCTTTATATTTGTTTCCTAGCATTTTTCAGTGCTTGTGGGATTTATGGTGCTAGGTAAAGGATAGTCTGTTAAACTAAACCAGATAGCCTAAGGACAGAAACAGAGATAACAGAAAGAAGGGTATTGCTGTGAAAGGAAAGATAAACTCTCCAAAAAGGCTGTATTGTTCCAGTGCATCCAATAAATGAAAACATACAAACAATTTAAATAGAACATTAAAAACATGTTACAGAAAAACAAATCTTGAGTATGCAAAAGCAACCTGAAGATGTGTGAAGGTGAGGTATGGCTTGGATATTATTCTTTAAATGCACAGCTAAGTGCAACGTTATTTCAGGTTGCTCCCAAACTAAAATGCCTGCCTCACTAACAAAGTAATTATTTTTTTCACTTAACTGCCCCACCTACTCTGTGGAATTCCCTTTGCTGCCATCAGGAGAACAAGCTGGAACTACTTGGAGAACTTGTAGGCTATAAAATTAGAAAGTTCTAAAACTTTGAAAAAAAAAAATAACAGCTTGATTAAGGGAGTTGGTTTGGGTGTGTAATTTTAGGTTATGATCCTTATCCCATCCCAAAAAACATGGAATGCTTGGCCTACGTTTAGGGAAGTGGTGCAGCCCAATTCTAAGATAAGAATGTAAAAAATGCTGTTCTGTGAAGGAAGGGAACCAAAACCCAGGTACATCCTCCAGCTGGATAAAGAAGGAGGAAGAGTATAGACCCAGGACCTTTCAGAGGTAAAAATGCAGACCAGCAGTGAGCAGAGGTGTAAAGGGACAGGTGGAGTTTGGTAGAATGTTTGGGGGTGGATGAGAGTGGGGAAAAGTACATAGATGGACACTTCTGCTAACAAGTCTGTAGCCTCACCCGGGAGAATCCCACAGCTGCTTGTGTTGTACCAAGGTCTAGTTGACCATCAGAAACCACCACCATTTATGACTTTTAAAAGAAACCAAAAAACCAAAATCCAAACCAAACAAACAAAAAACCTTATCATGAAGAATTGGCTAAATATTGAAGAACTGAAAAGGTAAAAATAGAACACAAATTATCAGAAAGCTGGCAACTGATGAAAATAGCGACTGTTTCTGAGTCTGGAGAAACTGAAGAAGGGTCCCCATTGGGTTGGAAGCTCAGATTTTAGAGGAGGGAGCTGTGTCAGTCTGCTCAGGCTGTTATGAAAAATTATCCATGACTTAGACACAGTGTTCTGCAGACAGGAGTTCAAGATCAAGGGGACGGCATGATCAGTTTCTGACAAGAGCTCTCTTTCTGGCTTGCAGTTAGCCACCTTCTTGCTGTGTGCTCACATGGCTTTTCCTGAGTGGGCGCAAGTGCAGAGAGAAAGAGACTCAAATTAGGGTCCCACCTTCATGACTGTGCTTCCCTTGTGGCTCAGCTGGTAAAGAATCCGCCTGCAATGCAGGAGACTTGGGTTCAACCCCTGGGTTGGAAAGATCCCCTGGAGAAGGGAAAGGCTATCCACTCCAGTATTCTGGCCTAGAGAATTCCGTGGATGAGTCCATGGGGTCGCAGAGTAGGAAACAACTGAGCAACTTTCACTTCACTTTATGACTGCATTTAACTTTTGTTGTTGTTGTTCAATCACTAAGTCATGTCTCACTCTGCGACCCGATGGATGGCAGCAGGCCAGGTTTCCCTGTCCTTCACTATCTCCTGCAATTTGCTCAAACTCATGTCCATTGAGTCAGTGATGCCATCCAAACATCTCATCCTCTGTCGTCCCCTTCTCCTCCTGCCTTCAATTTTTCCCAGCATCAGGGTCTTTTCCAATGAGTCAGTTCTTCACATCAGGTGGCCAAAGTATTGGAGCTTCAGCATCAGTCCTTCCAATTAATATTCAGGGTTGATTTCCTTTTGGATTGACTGGTTTTATCTCCTTGCTGTCCAAAGGACTCTTAAGAGTCTTCTCCAACACCACAGTTCAAAAGCATCAATTCCTTGGTTCTCAGCCTTCTTTATAGTCCAACTCTCACATCCGTACATGACTGCTGGAAAAAGTATAGCATTGACTTTATGGACCATTGTCAGTAAAGTGATGTCTCTGCTTTTTAATATGCTGTCTAGTTTTGTCATAGTGATTCTTCCAAGGAGCAAGTGTCTTTTATTTTATTTATTTTTTTTTTCTGAAAATGAAAAGTATGATTATTTATTTATTTATTTATTTTTTCAATGCCATTCTCCCAAATCTTCCCACCCTCTCCCTCTCCCACAGAGTCCATAAGACTGTTCTATACATCAGTGTCTCTTTTGCTGTCTCGTATACAGGGTTATCGTTACCATCTTTCTAAATTCCATATATATGCGTTAGTATACTGTATTGGTGTTTTTCCTTCTGGCTTACTTCACTCTGTATAATAGGCTCCAGTTTCATCCACCTCATTAGAACTGATTCAAATGTATTCTTTTTAATGGCTGAGTAATACTCCATTGTGTATATGTACCACAGCTTTCTTATCCATTCATCTGCTGATGGACATCTAGGTTGCTTCCATGTCCTGCCTATTGTAAACAGTGCTGCGATGAACATTGGGGTACACGTGTCTCTTTCCCTTCTGGTTTCCTCAGTGTGTATGCCCAGCAGTGGGATTGCTGGATCATAAGGCAGTTCTATTCCCAGTTTTTTAAGGAATGTCCACACTGTTCTCCATAGTGGCTGTACTACTTTGCATTCCCACCAACAGTGTAAGAGGGTTCCCTTTTCTCCACACCCTCTCCAGCATTTATTATTTGTAGACTTTTGGATCGCAGCCATTCTGACTGGTGTGAAATGGTACCTCATAGTGGTTTTGATTTGCATTTCTCTGATAATGAGTGATGTTGAGCATCTTTTCATGTGTTTGTTAGCCATCTGTATGTCTTCTTTGGAGAAATGTCTATTTAGATCTTTGGCCCATTTTTTGATTGGGTCATTTATTTTTCTGGAGTTGAGCTGTAGGAGTTGCTTGTATATTTTTGAGATTAGTTGTTTGTCGGTTGCTTCATTTGCTATTATTTTCTCCCATTCTGAAGGCTGTCTTTTCACCTTGCTAATAGTTTCCTTTGATGTGCAGAAGCTTTTAAGTTTAATTAGGTCCCATTTGTTTATTTTTGCTTTTATTTCCAATATTCTGGGAGGTGGGTCATAGAGGATCCTGCTGTGATGTATGTCAGAGAGTGTTTTGCCTATGTTCTCCTCTAGGAGTTTTATAGTTTCTGGTCTTACGTTGAGATCTTTAATCCATTTTGAGTTTATTTTTGTATATGGTGTTAGAAAGTGGTCTAGTTTCATTCTTTTACAAGTGGTTGACCAGATTTCCCAGCACCACTTGTTAAAGAGATTGTCTTTAATCCATTGTATATTCTTGCCTCCTTTGTCAAAGATAAGGTGTCCATATGTGCGTGGATTTATCTCTGGGCTTTCTATTTTGTTCCATGGATCTATATTTCTGTCTTTGTGCCAGTACCATACTGTCTTGATAACTGTGGCTTTGTAGTAGAGCCTGAAGTCAGGTAGGTTGATTCCTCCAGTTCCATTTTTCTTTCTCAAGATCGCTTTGGCTATTTGAGGTTTTTTGTATTTCCATACAAATTGTGAAATTATATGTTCTAGCTCTGTGAAGAATACTGTTGGTAGCTTGATAGGGATTGCATTGAATCTATAAATTGCTTTTGGTAGTATACTCATTTTCACTATATTGATTCTTCCAATCCATGAACATGGTATATTTCTCCATCTATTAGTGTCCTCTTTGATTTCTTTCACCAGTGTTTTATAGTTTTCTATATATAGGTCTTTAGTTTCTTTCGGTAGATATATTCCTAAGTATTTTATTCTTTTCGTTGCAATGGTGAATGGAATTGTTTCCTTAATTTCTCTTTCTGTTTTCTCACTATTAGTGTATAGGAATGCAAGGGATTTCTGTGTGTTGATTTTATATCCTGCAACTTTACTGTTAATCATTGATTAGTTCTAGTAATTTTCTGGTGGAGTCTTTAGGGTTTTCTATGTAGAGGATCATGTCATCTGCAAATAGTGAGAGTTTTACTTCTTCTTTTCCAATTTGGATTCCTTTTATTTCTTTTTCTGCTCTGCTATGGCCAGAACTTCCAAAACTATGTTGAATAGTAATGGTGAAAGTGGGCACCCTTGTCTTGTTCCTGACTTTAGAGGAAATGCTTTCAATTTTTCACCATTGAGGATAATGTTTGCTGTGGGTTTGTCATATATAGCTTTTATTATGTTGAGGTATGTTCCTTCTATTCCTGCTTTCTGGAGAGTTTTTATCATAAATAGGTGTTGAATTTTGTCAAAGGCTTTCTCTGCATCTATTGAGATAATCATAGGGCTTTTATTTTTCAATTTGTTAATGTGGTGTATTACACTGATTGATTTGCGGATATTGAAGAATCCTTGCATCCCTGGGATAAAGCCCACTTGGTCATGGTGTATGATCTTTTTAATGTGTTGTTGGATTCTGATTGCTAGAATTTTGTTTAGGATTTTTGCATCTATGTTCATCAGTGATATTGGCCTGTAGTTTTCTTTTTTTGTGGGATCTTTGTCAGGTTTTGGTATTAGGGTGATGGTGGCCTCATAGAATGAGTTTGGAAGTTTACCTTCCTCTGCCATTTTCTGGAAGAGTTTGAGCAGGGTAGGTGTTAGCTCTTCTCTAAATTTTTGGTAGAATTCAGCTGTGAAGCCGTCTGGACCTGGGCTTTTGTTTGCTGGAAGATTTTTGATTACAGTTTCAATTTCCGTGCTTGTGATGGGTCTGTTAAGATTTTCTATTTCTTCCTGGTCGAGTTTTGGAAAGTTGTACTTTTCTAAGAATTTGTCCATTTCTTCCTCGTTGTCCATTTTATTGGCATATAATTGTTGATAATAGTCTCTTATGATCCTTTGTATTTCTGTGTTGTCTGTTGTGATCTCTCCATTTTCGTTTCTAATTTTATTGATTTGATTTTTCTCCCTTTGTTTCTTGATGAGTCTGGCTAATGGTTTGTCAATTTTATTTATCCTTTCAAAGAACCAGCTTTTGGTTTTGTTGATTTTTGCTATGGTCTCTTTTGTTTCTTTTGCATTTATTTCTGCTCTAATTTTTAAGATTTCTTTCCTTCTACTAACCCTGGGGTTCTTCATTTCTTCCTTTTCTAGTTGCTTTAGGTGTAGAGTTAGGTTATTTATTTGACTTTTTTCTTGTTTCTTGAGGTGTGCCTGTATTGCTATGAACTTTCCCCTTAGGACTGCTTTTACTGTGTCCCACAGGTTTTGGGTTGTTGTGTTTTCATTTTCATTCGTTTCTATGCAAATTTTGATTTCTTTTTTGATTTCTTCTGTGATTTGTTGGTTATTCAGCAGCGTGTTGTTCAGCCTCCATATGTTGGAATTTTTAATAGTTTTTCTCCTGTAATTGAGATCTAATCTTACTGCATTATGGTCAGAAAAGATGCTTGGAATGATTTCTATTTTTTTGAATTTACCAAGGCTAGCTTTATGGCCCAGGATGTGATCTATCCTGGAGAAGGTTCCATGTGCGCTTGAGAAAAAGGTGAAATTCATTGTTTTGGGATGAAATGTCCTATAGATATCAATTAGGTCTAACTGGTCTATTGTATCGTTTAAAGTTTGTGTTTCCTTGTTAATTTTCTGTTTAGTTGATCTATCCATAGGTGTGAGTGGGGTATTAAAGTCTCCCACTATTATTGTGTTATTGTTAATTTCTCCTTTCATACTTGTTAGCATTTGTCTTACATACTGCGGTGCTCCTGTGTTGGGTGCATATATATTTATAATTGTTATATCTTCTTCTTGGATTGATCCTTTGATCATTATGTAGTGACCTTCTTTGTCTCTGTTCACAGCCTTTGTTTTTAAAGTCTATTTTATCTGATATGAGTATTGCTACTCCTGCTTTCTTTTGGTCCCTATTTGCATGGAAAATCTTTTTCCAGCCCTTCACTTTCAGTCTGTATGTGTCCCCTGTTTTGAGGTGGGTCTCCTGTAGATAACATATGTAGGGGTCTTGTTTTTGTATCCATTCAGCCAGTCTTTGTCTTTTGGTTGGGGCATTCAACCCATTTATGTTTAAGGTAATTACTGATAAGTATGATCCCGTTGCCATTTACTTTATTGTTTTGGGTTCGAATTTATACACCATTTTTGTGTTTCCTGTCTAGAGAATATCCTTTAGTATTTGTTGGAGAGCTGGTTTGGTGGTGCAGAATTCTCTCAGCTTTTGCTTGTCTGAAAAGCTTTTGATTTCTCCTTCATACTTGAATGAAATCCTTGCTGGGTACAATAATCTGGGCTGTAGGTTATTTTCTTTCATCATTTTAAGTATGTCTTGCCATTCCCTCCTGGCTTGAAGAGTTTCTATTGAAAGATCAGCTGTTATCCTTATGGGAATTCCCTTGTGTGTTATTTGTTGTTTTTCCCTTGCTGCTTTTAATATTTGTTCTTTGTGTTTGATCTTTGTTAATTTGATTAATATGTGTCTTGGGGTGTTTCGCCTTGGGTTTATCCTGTTTGGGATTCTCTGGGTTTCTTGGACTTGGGTGATTATTTCCTTCCCCAGTTTAGGGAAGTTTTCAACTATTATCTCCTCAAGTATTTTCTCATGGTCTTTCTTTTTGTCTTCTTCTTCTGGAACCCCTATGATTCGAATGTTGTAGCGTTTAATATTGTCCTGGAGGTCTCTGAGATTGTCCTCATTTCTTTTAATTCGTTTTTCTTTTATTCTCTCTGATTCATTTATTTCTACCATTCTATCTTCTAATTCACTAATCCTATCTTCTGCCTCTGTTATTCTACTATTTGTTGCCTCCAGAGTGTTTTTAATTTCATTTATTGCATTATTCATTATATATTGACTCTTTTTTATTTCTTCTAGGTCCTTGTTAAACCTTTCTTGCATCTTCTCAATCCTTGTCTCCAAGCTATTTATCTGTGATTCCATTTTAATTTCAAGATTTTGGATCAATTTCACTATCATTATTCGGAATTCTTTATCAGGTAGATTCCCTATCTCTTCCTCTTTTGTTTGGTTTGGTGGGCATTTATCCTGTTCCTTTATCTGCTGGGTATTCCTCTGTCTCTTCATCTTGTTTAAATTGCTGAGTTTGGGGTGTCCTTTCTGTATTCTGGCAGTTTGTGGAGTTCTCTTTATTGTGGCTTTTCCTCGCTGTGTGTGGGTTTGTACAGGTGGCTTGTCAAGGTTTCCTGGTTAGGGAAGCTTGTGTCGGTGTTCTGATGGGTGGAGCTGTATTTCTTCTCTTTGTTCAGTCGCGCTGTGGGGAGGGAGGGAGGGATGCTGCAAACAAATAACACTGGCCTGCGCTCGCAGTGCCTCAGCCACACTGGGTCTGCCCCCGCTCACGGCGCGTGTAGCCTCCCTGCCCACACTGCTCGGGCTCTAGGTTGTTCCGCCGGGAACAATCCGAGGCTGGCCCTGGGCTGCATGTACCTCCCAGGTCCAAGCCGCTCAGGTTCAGGCACTCGGGTAGTCCTCAGAGGCGCAGACTCAGTTGGGCCTGAGTTTTGTGGTCTTCCCAGGTCCGAGCAGCTCAAGTGATGAGGTGTTTGGCGAGCGCCAATGCTGCGACTTATCGCCTCCCTGCCACTCGGTTATCTGGGTGTAAAACCGGCGCACCTTCTCAGGCAGATGTTAACCGTCCAGACCCCCAAGAAGTTTTAGTTAGCAAAGAAGCCTGCTTACAGTTTTATAGATAATGTCTCTCTGGGGCTGCGATTGCCCCCTTCCAGCTCTGGCTGCCTGTCACCGGAGGGGGAAGGTCTGCAGCCAGCTATCTCTGTTCAGTTCTTTGTTCCGTGCGTGGGCCTGGCGGTGTCTTAGGTTGGGGCTGGCTTTTCGCGTGGTAGATATCCCACAGTCTGGTTTGCTAGCCCAAATTATTTCGCTCAGATAGTGCTCAGGGTATTCAGGCCAGATTCTTACTCTAAGCGATGCAGCCCGCGCTGCACCTCCCTGCCCAGCCCCCGCTTTGCCAATGGCGCGCGCAGGCGTCTGCGCTGCTTCTCCACTGGGGGAGTTACCGTAGGACTCGCAATCTTCGAGTTTTAATTGTTTATTTATTTTTTCTCCCTGTTATGTTGCCCTCTGTGCTTCCAAAGCTCGGCACAGATTCGGCAGTGAGAAGGCCCCCTGGTGTTTGGAAACTTCTCTCTTTTTAAGACTCCCTTCCCGGGACGGAACTCCGTCCTTCCCTCTTTTGTCTCTTTTTTTGTCTTTTATATTTTTTCCTACCTCCCTTCGAAGAGTTGGATTGCTTTTCTGGGTGCCTGATGTCCTCTACCGGCATTCAGAAGTTGTTTTGTGGAATTTACTCGACGTTTAAATGCTCTTTTGATGAATTTGTGGGGGAGAAAGTGTTCTCCCCGTCCTACTCCTCCGCCATCTTGGCTCCTCCCCAAAAGTATCGCAAGTGTCTTTTAATTTCATGGCTGCGGTCACAGTCCGCAATGATTTTGGAGCCCAAGAAAATAAAATCTGTCACTGTTTACATTTTTTCCCCATCCATTTGCTATGAAGTGATGGAACCGGATGCCATGATCTTAGTTTTTGGAATGTTGAGTTTTAAGCTAGCTTTTTTTCACTCTCCTCTTTCACCCTCATCAAGAGGCTCTTTAGTTCCTCTTCACTTTCTGCTATTAGAATGGTATCATCTGCATTCTGAGGTTGCTTATATTTCTTCTGGCAATCTTGATTTCAGCTTGTGATTCATCCATTTCTAACCCTGAGCCAAGATCAGTTACACTGAAAATTTGGGTGCCTTCTGGAAATTGTTACTAATTCTTACAGCAAACCTATGAGGAAAGATATTGTTATCCCTGTTTTGCATATAAGGAAACCGATGCCTAGAAAAGCTAAGCATGTAGTTGAGGATCTACTGTGAGTAGGCTATGCTAGGGATTGAAAACACTCTTCACTGTACTACTCTGGCGCCAACTAGACTGTCATAACTCAATTATAGATTACCTACACTTAGTGAGCTACTATGGGAAGCTAGCCACTATTTATAACACCACTTATAGGATAGAATAAATTTCAAATGACCAGTTGGAGACTGCCCATATCAATAGTGATAAAAATGTCACCCAAATATTTTCAGTAGAATTTACAGTTGTTGGCTAAGCAATACAGCATGTTCATCTAAAAGTTTGATGTCTAGATTAAGCAGAGATCTCTCCATTGCAAATATAACTGCTTTAAAAAAAAAAAAAAAGAGGTTGTTGCCACAGCTCAGATATAACTGAATTTCTCTGTAACCCATGGGGTCAATGCACAGTGGCCTCCTGTGGGTCTCACTGTTGCTTCCACTTCTTGAGGCTTCTAACTAGATCAGAATTTTGAGGTCTCCACCTTTGGGACCTTGCCTATGGCCTTGGCAACTCCTTGGAAGGACTGCAGGCCCTCAACCTGCAGGCACCTTCTACATCCCCTCTTGGCTCATGAGGAAACCTTGACTCTTATCTGTGCCTTGTTCTGGCTTTGCAGATTCAGAGGGAAGGTGTCTACTGGACCGGGCTCTCTCTGCCTAAATACTCAGACCCTCCAGGTGCACTCAACCGCCACTCTCCCGAATTAGTGTGCGATGCATTGTGAGTTAGTGCCTTTAGCACTCAGGATGGGAAGTGGGGAGCCAAGCCCTTTAGCAGAGGATTTTCCAACCTGACGTCCTGGCCCCACACCCAGCAGGGCTTTCCACCCTGGTTGAGGGGTAGGTGTGGAGATGCAGATGAAGAGCAGGCAGGAAAGCTTCCCACCAGCATCTAGATGCTCCTGATTTCTCCCTCCAGCTCCCCTGCTGCCCAGGAAGGGATCTTATCTCCCTCCTGTAGGGTGAGAAATTGTAGTTATCCCCTATCCTGCATGATTTCCTCCGCGGCTCTGTGCTCTCTTCTAGGCTCTGGCTCACTCTTCCACTCAGCCCTTTGGAAATCAAAACCAAACCCCCTCTCTCTTATACTCTTGGCTTTCACAAATAAAAAATGTTTGGTTTTATGCCTGCCACGACTTTAAAAAAAACCAGTACGTCAGTGGAAGTCTTTGCCTCTGTTTCTGCCCTCCTCATGTAGCCGTGAATGCCCTGGATCCAGGCCTTGGAGAGCTGAGAGGCAACACGGGTCCTTTTCAGAAAGGAAAACCTCTGCTTAAAATCTCCATATATTATCCCATTACATTAGAAAACAGAAACCAGCTTAAGCTGGGTTGAAGAGAAAAGAAAGGAGCTGATTGGTAGAAACCCCACTTGGTTCTCTTTGTACCTGGCTGGTCTCCCTTCTCCACTCTTGCTGGTTCTTCCTATCTCCCTGGATATAATCATTAGACAGCCCCAGAGCTCTTCTCTTTTCTACCTATGCTCCCTAGAGGATTTCTCTGAGACTCACAATCGTTCAAGTCCAACTATACACAAACCACTCCTAAATTCATGTCTCTGACTGAAGCTCCATGTTTATACAGCCAACTATCTACTTGGTGTTATTTTTAAGGCTGTCTGAAAACACTATCCAGCTTAGCACATCCAAAACCAAATGCCGGATTCTCTAAAACTCCCCCTTTCCCCCCATTTCTGTTGCCTGTCCCTCCAGTTATCAGACAGGTGACTCCCGACTTATCCCTGTAGAGTTTGTTCACACTATATCCAGGGTGAGCATTCTAAAATGTGATTCCTTTCCCTTAACTATTTGGATCAAAGCTCTTTGTTTCCTGTCTTGCTCAAAGTAAAAGCCAAGGTCCCTGCATTATACTCGAGTTTCCTAAGGTCTGACCTTAGCCGCTGCTGTGACCTCTCCTCTGGCCCTTCTCTCCCTCACCTCTCTGCTTGAGAAACACAAATCCTGTTTCTCTTTCCTCCTTAGAGCCTGTGCATTTGCTGTCCCCTCTGGTGGCTCAGATGGTAAAGAATCTGCCTGCAATGCAAGAGACTTGGGTTTGACCCCTGGTTTGGAAAGATCCTCTGGAGGAGGAAATGGCAACCCACTATTGTATCCTTGCCTGGAGAATTTCATGAGCAGAGGAGTCTGGTGGACTACAGTTCATGGTATCACAAAGAGTTGGACACGACTGAGTGACTCACATACACACTCAGTACACTCAGGTGTCTGCTCAAACGTCATCTTGGAGAGATACCTTCCCTCTGTATTCTTTATAAGAATCCAGTTTCTTCTCCCAAGAACACATCCCCTGTTTTCCTAATCCTGTTTTATTCTTTTCCATTTGTTATGCCATAGTTTTACTCTCCAGTTGTTTATTGTCTGTCTTCTCATCTCCTATACAATGCTCACTTGAGTACTAGCTTTTTGAAAGTGGGGGCTTTGTTTTACAGTAATCTCATATTCTTAACATAAGAACTTATCTGGTATTTATTAGAAACTCAACAAATATTTCTTGAAATAAATTAGAGAACATGCAATAAAATTAGAATATATCCATTAGACATTGCTTTATCATAAATTAAATTAAAACATGAACATATTATTACTTGTGCACCTGTGAGTCATATGGATGGATCTGCTGCTCTGGGCCAGGCTTGGCTGATCTTGTCTAGGTTCGCTTATGCATTGTGATCAGATGGCAGATCCAATAGAGGCTGCAGGACTGGAATAGCTTCAGTGCCTCAACTCACATGTGATTGACTGCTTCCTCTCTGGGACTAAGATAATAAATGGGTAGCATGTCTCTGATTATCGTAAAGGCTACACTGAACTTGTTCTCATAGGAAGCAGAGAAGAGGAAAGAGACACAGACAGGGAGAGACAGACAGACAGAAGGGAAACTTGTACATCATTTTGACGACATCCCATTATTCAATGCAGGTCAGAAGGTCATCCCAGATTCATGAGATAGGGAACATATTCACCACTGGAGGAACTAAAGATCACACTGGTCCAGAGAGGGGTGAGAACAGGGGCTATTTACACAAATATTTTGCTATGTAGAGTATCTTACAGAATCCAAGGAAGAGTTTAACAACCAGACCTAAGAAATTTTAACATTCAGCTGTGAATGTTAATCACAGTCTTCCTAAATTTCTGACATGAAAGGAACTCTGTTTCCAATTCCCAGATTCTGAATCTCACAGTTCAAATTCTAGATTCCCAGGGGAAATAATTGGCCTAGTTTGGGCCAAAAGTTCTTCTTGGCCCTTCCTTATTCCATGTCACACCGGCTAGAAGGGAGGATTATATTTAGGCCCTGTGGATCAAGGGGCAGTTCCCAAATAGGTGGAATTTATCAGGGAAAGTAGAGGAGGATTCCCAAAAGGATCTATCACGACATCTAAATAAAAGTTTTTTAAATCCTTACCTTTTAAATTTATTGCCTTTAAAATGTTCAGGCTTCCATGTAATATGTGGAAGAAATTTCTGTGAAGAGAGCCTTGCTAGGGGGAGTGTGGTAGATTTAATGTAGTCTATAAGAGATGTTGAAAATATATAAATAAATTGAATTACCAACTAACAAAAGATGGTTCTAGGCTAGTATAGCATAAAACTTATGGTATTATTCCATATTTCTCTTGCTTTTATTTGAATCTATGATTTTTGTTTGGAGCTACATCTTTCTCACGCTTTGTTAAATAGGTTTGTTGAAATTTTCTCCAGTATTGGACCTGGCTTACTGGGTTCTGAATTTATGAAGCAAAGAAATGAAGAAAACCATAATGAAAGATATTAGGTGTCTTAGTTTTTTATTGTTGCTATAACAATTACCACAAATTTAGTGTCTTAAGACATTTATTTTGGTATAACTCTAGAGGGCAGGAGTCCAAAATGGGTTTCACTGGACTGAAATCAAGAAGTTGGCAGAATTGAGTTCCTACTTGAGACTCTAGGGGAAAATCCACTTCCTTGCCTTTTTCCAGCTTTTAAAACCATCTGCATCCCTTGGCTCATGGTCCCATATTCAGATCACTCTAACCTCTGCTTCTGTTGTCATCACATTTCCTTCTCTGACTCTGACTCTGTTACTTCATTCTTTTGCTTATAAAAGACCCTTGTGATTCCATTGGGCCTACTGAGATAATCCAAGATACTCTCCCCATCGGAAGGTCTTTAATTTAATTAAATCTACAATATCCCTTAAGCCACATAAGGTAACATTTCACAGGTCCTGGGGATTTGGACCTGGCTGTCTTTAGGGGGCCATTATTCTTTCTACCACACTAAGTAAATATAAAACCAGACCAATCTATCCTTGAGTTATGTAGATTCTACATTTTTCCAAAGGTAGAAAGCTCTTACTCATAAAGTCTTTATGGATCATTGGGGTCTTCAACAAGTCAGGGTTATTATACCTATGCATTTTTAATTGTCTCCTCAAACCCTCAGAAATAGGAGTAACCTAGAAGTTGTTAACTTGTTATTATTATATTATTGCAGAAATAGTACCATTTCCAAGTATGCATTCATCATCTCGTAATTGTTGCTAAGCCACTCGATTGCTGTGTGGTTCATGAATTATTCCGCAGCATTGGCAGGCAGAACTGCCACTGTTGTCAACTCTTTCAGACCCTCTTTCATTTTTGGCAGAGTACTTTTGCTTTAGCTTTCTTCATTCATCACTGAGAATCATAATGCTTCATAAAATTTAAACCCTGTATCTGAACCTTCCCAAGAGACTGGCTGTACACAAGTTCTTTACCAATGCCTATGGCCCTCTGCCTCTAGGTCATTATAGCACTCCATGGGTCCTCAGTAATCTTGCAGATGGTTTGTCTGGCTTGAAAATATTCACTGCAATTTAATTCACATTAAACTGGCCTCCAGGTACTAATGTGGTACTTAGAGGAATCTTGCTAAACTAGTTACTTTTCACAGAATACCTGCCTTCTATAGAGTCATGTGTTCCAAAGTATCTGAAAAAATTTGTCCTCCCCTGAGGACTTTGCTCTGTCTTTTAAAATCCAGCTCGTCCTTTAAGGGCCACCTAGAATCTCATTCTAGGAAATTTTCCCGTTGAGTTCCCATTCTGGTGATTGGAGCACTTGGTGAGGTTCAAGTGCCAGTGACTCTGTCACCCAGATTCCAGTGTGGTGGTGATGGAGGGGTATTTGTGGTTGTTTTCACCACACCATCAGGCAGTCCTCTGACGCAGCCGAGTGTCCTACAGCTGAACTCGGTTCTCATGCTCTCCTGTAGGGGAGCCTGGAGTGAGAGAAGGTATCAGAGTCCACAGGTTAAGGGCTCAGTTCTACAAGACTATCCCCTTCTCCCACTTATTTTCTATTTTCCACCTTTTCACCCATCTAGAAAATACAGTTTCAGGACTTGAATCCAGGACTTTTTGAATCTAAAATCTGAGCTATATTCTTTACATTTACCTTCTAGCCTAAGTTGCCTTACAGATTGCTAGCTGGTCTTCTCATTTGCCCTGGGAAATTCACTGAACATTCATGGAACAGAATGCTTGCACTCGTAAAATACACTTATTTATACATTTATTTAAGTTGTCTTTTCTTCAAAACTAGACTATAATCTATTTGTGGGCAGAGATTATGGCTTCCTTTTCTTTAAAGAGTTCATTGCTCCTTGCCTTGGAAATTTGCAGAGTAGACATTCCACTTTTTCACACTGAGAAAGTGAAATAAGTAGCGTGCACATAAACACGAGCAGTAAGTGTCCTAAAGTGCCAATTATATGATTATGCCTAGTTTTCATCTCTGAGGGGCTGCCAGGATCACTGATGCGAAGGATAGGATCAACGAGCAATGCTCCTATGGGACTGCTGGGGCTCATACCTGTTGTCTTCATGTAATTTAGTCCTGTACATTCTCAATGTGTCCTGGTTTCAGTAACAACTTGAATGATCACCCTAACTCTGCGGGCGCAGGAAAGGAAACTGGCAGTATATGTGCAATGTATTTGCCACCCATGCTGTTTCAGTTTTATAAATGTTGTAAGAATCCAGGGAGAAGTGTCTACGCAGTAGAGATGAACTTCCTGAACTCCAGCAATGCAGCTGAGATGAGAGCTGCATGTATATGGGTCCATGCATATGGGCTGGCAGAGAGGAGGATGGGGTGGGCACCTAAATGACTCTCCTTCTTTACAAGTATGTTGGATCCTGGGCAAAACACTGTTATAATAAGTAATTCCCCTGATGGTGAAGTTAGGAGTCACTCCAGAATTGACCAGGATCTGAATTTAAAGAGTCCAGTCTTTGGTGATTTCAGCTGAGAGAAGGTATGGGAAAGAAAAGTTGCAGGAATAGAGCATTTCTTCTCTAGGGTTTGTGTTGCTAGAGAGATTCAGAACATAGTAGCTTCTAGAACATCAGCAGATACCATATGACTCAGTCATTTAGACTAAATAGATAGCAAGAGTTCACTGATTATTTGCATTCAGACATTACACAGAGCAAACAAGCAATGATTCTGCATAATCATGGGTGAAGAGGTCAGTGACTGTTTGCACTGAACATACAAACTGTCCACTGAGCTTCCTTCAGAACCGATATATAGAGTAGCACAGTGATGAAGAGCTTTGGATATGAGGAGAGAGACAGACCTCGGTTAGAGTCTTAAATCTCGATTTACTAGCTGCATGACACTGGACAAATAACCCAACCTCAAAGCCTCAGGATCCTCATCTATGAAATGAGAAAATTGAGAATGGTGACCACAGAGGGTTTCAGGGAAGATTCAACAAGACAACAGAGGACCTGGCATACACAAGTGCTCAATAGATGCCATATCACCAACTTGATGGACATGAGTTTGAGCAAGCTCTGGGAGTTGGGGATGGACAGGTAGGCCTGGCATGTTGCAGTCTATGGGGTCGCAAAGAGTTGGACATGACGGAGCCACTGAACTGACTGACTGATGCCACTTATATTGAAGGAAACAGTTTCCTCTCTTTCCTCACATCAGCCAGTGTCCTGTCTCCAGGGCTTGCCCAGACCCCCCTTGCCCCTCCATCATATGTGATGCCAAGGTCCCTTAGACATGGCAACTTCCATTGTGATCTGAGGCACTGGTCAGTCAAGAAGCACTCAGCATTGCCAGACAGCTGGGGGTGTCCCGGGTGTGCATGGGAAGCTGGGAACTGGCCTCGGGGATAATTGTTTTGGCTGCAAAGAGGTTGCTGTTTCAGCTTTCTCACAGCAACGATTCACTGATGGCACAGAAAGAGCCTTTTTGTCCACTCCCACTACAGACACATTCCAGCTGTTTTCTTCTAACCACTGTTGTCCCCCACCCTTAGATAGCCAGAATATTTCTCTTAGGTGTATTTATTTCTCCTTAAAAAAGAGAGGAATAAGAAAAGGAAGGTGATTCTATTCTAGTCACTTCCCCAAAAGTATAGGAGCTAGGTAACTCACCACTCGTTCACATTACATTTTCTCTTCTTTTCTCTCCTTGTACCTCCAAGCTCTGGATGACGTGAGGTGAAAGCACCCTGTCAGCCCTGGACTTATGCCACAGCCATTTTCCCTCATGACAGCTCATAAAATGCTGCACAGTCATTCCTGTATGAATATATATGAGAAACTACTGAGACAGTGTAAGAAAGTCAAGAAAAAGGCAGCCGGTCCCCTGCCTGAGTCTGTGATGGGTCCCATTGGACAGAATTTCTGCTGAGGAACTGTAGCGACGGATGCTACCCTAGGGGAGGGGAACTGAGCTTGCAGGTGAGGGTAAGGCAGAGTCTCTTTGGCTGCTGCAGCCTTCAGAACCTAGTTTTTCCCACTGTCCACTAAAATGGAGATTTCATTTCAGATATATTTTTGTCTTTAGTTTAAGAAGTCAGAGCATGGTGAGGGAAGATGTGATCTCAGTGTGCGCTCAGACCCGTTTCTCTCCCGCTGCTCTACTCTCTAAGGCAGTGGGGCTGACGCCTGCCTACGGGATGACTCCCAGCCTCCTGTGTCAGCTGGCTTCTGGCTTAGGACAACGTTAGAACAGTAGGAGGTTGGGGTTGCAGGGGGGACGGAGCACACAGTTCGGCTCTCGGCTGTGAACGCTCTCTTCAGCATGGCTGCACGCGCCCTGCGACTCAGCTCCCCTGGACAGCTCCATTGAGGTGCCAGTGTCCTGTGACTTTGGCTTTGGTTGCTGGAAACCCCGCTGCCTCCCTTTGGCCTTCTCTGCCATTGCTCATCTCTGGTTTGCCTTGCTCTCCTGTTTGGCTCTCAGCTCTTTTTTCACCCTTGTACCTAATTCCCTGCATTGATTTCCCTTTATTAAGAAATGATAAAGTCGTTTCCCTGTTGGATCCTGACTGTTCCCTGTAGGCAGCTGGGAGGAAGTCAAGCATATTTAAATACTTTCCAAACAGTAAATGCAGTGAATGTTTGTTTCTAGATCACCTTGGCAATAAGTCAGCTTACTTAATGCAAACATTTGGAGGCTGTTATAATTAGACCTCTGCTGTTTGAATGATGTATGGTAATTTAAAAATTTGAAAGTCAAGAAAAATGTACTAGATATGTGATGGAAAAAAACAAAAAGGGTCCCCAAGATCTCCCTTTATGTTAGTTTTCAGAACTCATGGGCACTGCCTGCCTCCATTCCCCGCCCTCTCTCTCTGAGGAGAAAAAGGGCAGAACATGGGCAGATGTGGGCAAAGGGTGTTGAAACTGCCCAGCTTCTTTTGTTCCTTTGCCTCGAGGCCTGGGTGAGTGAAACAGATCTGTTTGTGCCAAGAAAGCTATATATTGTGGTAATCAGCTCCCTCTTTTTATTTCTTGGCTCCATCAAGTCCTCAGTCTATTGGAGTCTGAGGTTTTGGTAAAAATGCAAAAACATACTTTCTATTATGATCTGTACATTTTCAGAGGGGAACCCTCATAAATGTTCAATTCAGCTTTTATACACAGGATGCATAAAGTGCAGTAAATATATACACAGACATTTGTGCTTTGCTGCTCTAAAAAGCATGCTTTTAAGACTAGAATTTCAAAGCAGCCTACTCGAGGACATTTAATTCCACCTGGGACATGGGTGGTGTGAGACCTAGTGGCTGCTCAGACACTGTATTGAATTCATGCACCTTTAGCCACAAGGAAGGAATTCACAGCAAACCAACTTCTTAGTATAGTTCCAATAAAATCAGAAGCATCCAGGCCAGTTATAAAACAAGGCCTTCATTTATAGAGGAAAAGTGTTATAGAGAGTGACATTCAACTGCTGAAGTGGTCACCCTGATTCGATTGATAACAACAGACTGTTGGAATTTTCGGGGCACGTTTACATGTCCCAAATCTTCTCAATGAACAAAACGGATGTATAAGTTGTGTTACGTGTATGTTAACAAAAATTAACTTATTCACCACTGCATCCAAAAATAAATAAATAAAAAGGTATTATTTCAAAGAATCATTTGTGGATTTTAAAAAACTGTTTTTCACCCCCTATTTTTAAGAGACACAGAATAGCACACAATTCAAGCAAGGGCTTTCGTAGTTATGCTGCTTAGGATTCTTCAGCTAGTAGGATGCTTGTGTGATAGGATGATTTGTTGAGACATTATTTTCCCTTTTCTTTAATTTCAGGCAGAAAGGCAGTTTTCTGTGTTCTCTCTCTCTTTTCTGTGTTCTCTTAACTCTCTGTGTTATCTGGTGCCAACAGTCTTACTTCATTAAGGTGATTATGTCAGGGGTGTGGGGTGCAGGGTAAGTGTGCACGCCTTTGAAATGACACATCTATGACTGCACATCTCCATTAAAGTGGGGAGACAGTGGCAATTCCTGTGACAACATTTCCGGAACTGAAATGCACAATAGTAGCTTATTGGATGAAAAAAGTAAGGTCAACAAAAGCTAAGTAACTTGCACAGCATTACACAGATAGTAAGTGGTACAGCCAGGATTGAAAACTTTATGACAAAAAAATAAATATGAATTAGTAGTGTTAGCTATAATGTTGCTATTGTTATCTCTATATATTAGCCCTGTGACCCTGAGTTCCATCCTTGCAACTCACTTTCCCTTGTGTACTCCATGAACATATCAACACCTTTTGGCATATAGAGAGGTGCTGTATGTTAAATTATATTTAAATACATAAACTGAAAGTAGCCCATCAATTCTTTTTTTTAATTAAATTTATTTATTTTAATTAGAGGCTAATTACTTTACAATATTGTATTGATTTTGCCATACATCAACATGAATCCGCCACGGGTGTACATGTGTTCCCAATCCTGAATCCCCCTCCCACCTCCCTCCCCATACCGTCCCTCTGGGTCATTCCAGTACACCAGCCCCAAACTTCCTGTATCCTGCATCGAACCTGGACTGGCGATTCGTTTCAATGCCATTCTCCCAAATCATCCCCCGCTGCCTCTCCCACAGAGTCCAAAAGACTGTTCTATACATCTGTGTCTCTTTTGCTATCTCTCCCATACAGGGTTATCATTACCATCTTTCTAAATTCCATATATATGCGTTAGTATACTGTATTGGTGTTTTTCTTTCTGGCTTACTTCACTCTGTATAATCGGCTCCAGTTTCATCCATCTCATTAGAATTGATTCAAATGTATTCTTTGAGTAATACTCCATTTTGTATATGTACCACAGCTTTCTTATCCATTCATCTGCTGATGGACATCTAGGTTGCTTCCATGTCCTGGCTATTATAAACAGTGCTGCGATGAACACTGGGGTACACGTGTCTCTTTCAATTCTGGTTTTCCTTGGTGTGTATGCCCAGCAGTGGGATTGCTGGGTTGTATGGCAGTTCTATTTCCAGTTTTTTAAGGAATGTCCACACTGTTCTCCATAGTGGCTGTACTAGTTTGCATTCCCACCAACAATGTAAGAGGGTTCCCTTTTCTCCACACCCTCTCCAGCATTTATTGCTTGTAGACTTTTGGATTGCAGCCATTCTGACTGGCGTGAAATGGTACCTCATTGTGGTTTTGATTTGCATTTCTCTGATAATGAGTGATGTTGAGCATCTTTTCATGTGTTTGTTAGCCATCTGTATGTCTTCTTCTATTCTATTTTCTCGTCTTTATTTACCATAATCAGATAATACAAATGGCCATAATATTTTCCTAAGCTGCCATCTAAATCTACCAGTTTCTTGCTGTCCTCTCTCCTTTACTTCCCCATCACATTCTTCTGCTTCTTGCCTCTCCCCTCCCTCACAATAATTCCTGGAAGGATGGTTGGAGGTAGAAAAAGTCCCCTATTATACAGCTTCTGTCATCAACAATCCTGAATTCTTATTGTCATTTTTTTTAACTTGTTTATTTATAACAACCTAATTGACATATAATTCCCGTGCCATAAAATCCATCCTTTCAGAGTGTACAGTTCAGACGGGTTTGGTGTTTATTAAAGTTGTGCAACTATAACTACTGTGTAATTTTAGAACATTTCATCAACCCAAAAGAAACTCTATATAATCCTCCATTTTATAAAATATTATGGGGGATATCTGAGAAAATGATGATTGCAATTACACATGGTTATCAAGTAATCTACAGGACAAATACTTTTTCAAACCAATCAGTAGAGTTGTTTGTTTATTTAGTAAAGTAACCTAGAATGGAAAGCTCAGGTTCATATCATATATTCCAACAATTGTATCTCCAGTAATGTGTGAAATAGAAATGCAGGACTATGGGAAACAAAAGGCATATATAAGAGAGTTCTTAGCATCATTATTTAATAGCCTTAAATGGAAAAACAACCAAATGTTCATCAACAATGGAATGGATAAATAAATTGTGATATATTCATAGAATTAAATGCAGCATAGCAATAAAAACGATTTTAAAGCTGCAGCCGTATGTACCAGCATGTACAAACTTCACAAAAATAATATTGTACCAAAGAACAGAAAATGCATGCTATATTAGCCCCTTGATACAAAGTCCCTGAACAGGCAAAAAATAAACTCTAGTGTATTAACTAATATACAGCATACACTAGAGTGAAAGTACAAAGAGAAACAAAGAAATGACAACCATAAATATCAGTATGGTGATGACCTTTGGCGAGGAGTGAAGTGGTTGTGTCTGGGGTGCTATTTTATTTCTTTATCATTGTAGTGGCTGTGTCAATATGTGCATTACACTATTTTATTAAGCTGTATGTTTACATGTTATGGACTTTTCAATACATGTATTTAGAACATTTCAAGAAAGTAAATAATAATAATGAAGATAGCGTGGGATTCTAGTGGGTTGGCCTATACAATTGATGAACGGACCGAAATTTAACCTGATGATGACAACCTAGATGTCAGAGGGAGTGAGAAGGAAGCTATCAAGGTGTCTCATAGGGTGGGTCAGCCCTTCTGCTGCTAAGTTGCTTCAGTCGTGTCCGACTCTGTGCGACCCCATAGATGGTAGCCCACCAGGCTCCCCCATCCCTGGGATTGTCCAGGCAAGAACACTGGAGTGGGTTGCCATTTCCCTCTCCAATGCATGAAAGTGAAAATTGAAAGTGAAGTCGCTCAGTTGTATCCAACTCCTAGCGACCCCATGGACTGCAGCCTACCAGGCTCCTCCATCCATGGGATTTTCCAGGCAAGAGTACTGGAGTGGGTTGCCATTGTAAACCACCAAGAAAGGGGTAGATTGTATCTCAGGGCCAGTGTTTTCAAGCTATGCTCCTGAAGCCTGAGGAACTGTGGCAAGATGCCCAGGGATTGCCTTGGCCAAGAAAGGAATGGGTGGGTCTTCTGGATTTCCAAAAACAGCTCTACTTATATCTGTTTTATAGTTACTGGTATTATTGATTGGGGAAAAAAAAAAGCAAAGCCTAAAAGTTGAGAATTATGTTTTATCTGGCAGAAAAGACTGAAGACTTAAGTCCAGAAGACAGCTTTCCAGGTAGCTCTGAGGGACTGCTCTGAAGAAGTAATGGAGGAGCCAGGGTATGTAGGAGTTTTGCAACAAAAACCAGGTAGTAGGAACATCAAAGGGTTAGTGTTAATTAAAGAAAACCAGACATCTCATGTTAATGAATTTAGTGAGTTTTTCTATGTATGGGAAGATGCAAGAGTCTGGGCTCATTGAAATCATTTTTTTTTAATGTTCACCTTGACTCTCTGAATCCGCCTGCAATTCAGGAGACCCAGGTTCGATCCCTGGGTCAGGAAGATCCCCTGGAGAAGGGAATGGCTACCCACTCCAGTATTCTTGCCAGAATTCCATGGACAGAGGAGCCTGGCTACAGCCCATGGGACTGCAATGAGTCAGACACAACTGAGCAACTAATACACACTTTTAACTCTCTAGGGGCAGTATCCTGCTTTTCTCCATCCTGAATCCCCTAAGGATGCACAGTTGGGGGTAACTACAGTGGCTGTTATAGCTTGATGGCTACAACATCTTTTGTTTACCAATATGGCAGGCAACATTTTTCAACCACCGTATACAATTTCCTTTGAAGAAATGGTTCATGTCCTAAAACCCACTGCTGAAGTGTCTGTCAACATTTTAAATGTGCATACTCTTCTGAGGAAATCTTTCTTGAGGAATCTATTAGATAGAAATATTGTAAAATGTGCAAAGATATGAGGGTATTGTCCATGATATTTTTAGTAATAGTAAAAAAAAAGGAACTACCGAAGTGTTAATTAATTAAATGTCATGGTGTGTCCACATGTGGAGAACTATGAAGCCATCACAGTAGAACGTGGCATATCTAGATTAGCTCTGCTCAACCCTGTAACAGTCAGTGACTCTTCCTATAATGAATATGTTTAATGACCTCTTTACTATTGAAAATGAAATTCAGAAATAATATAACCTTCTTATGCAACTATAGTTTTAGAAACCAATATAACATTTTAAGTAAAATGTGAGGTAGAAATGGAAGAAAAACAGCTTATATATTAATATCTATGGTAGTTGATGTTATGAGTCATTTTGCCTGGGTCACATGTGCCCAGATGTTTGGTCAAACATTACATTACTCTGGATGTGACTGTGAGTGTGCCTTTAAGTGAGATTAACATATAAATCAGTAGACTGAGTGATGCAAATTGTGCTCTCTGATGTGGGTAGGCCTCATCCAATCAGTTGAAGGCTTGAATACATCAAAAAAATGTGACCTTCCTCTGGGCAAGAAACAATTGTTTCTTCCTGGCTGCCTTTAAACTGGGACATAGTTGTTTTCCTTCCTTCAAACTTGAACTGAAACATCAGCTCTGCTTGACCTTCAGGTTGAAGCTGCAGCATTGTCTCTCCTTGGTCTCCTACTTACCAACTCATTCTGCTGATCTTGGGCCTTGTCAGCTTCCATCACGTGAGTCAGTTCCTTATAATAAATCTCTTTGTATTATTCAGGAGAAGCCTGATTAATACAATATCTATTTCATTATGTAAATCTTCAGGCATGGTGAAATTATGTTTTACCGTGCCATGTTAATGCTTTGAGGCAACATCTATAAATGCAGACCAATTCAAAAAAAAAGGCAAGCTTCCCTAACTTTACAGTAATTGTATTTCCTGAAAACTTCAGGTAATGCATGTGTATTGAAACTGTGCAAAAATACTTTCTGTTCACCAACATATGGTTCTTGCCTCAAATACTTATAAATCAATTTTTCATCTACATAAATGACTGAAAGTGAAAGTCATTCAATTGTGTCTGACTCTTTGCGACCCCATGACTATAGCCCACCAGGCTCCTCTGTCCGTGGAATTCTCTAGGCAAGAACACTAGAGTGGGTTGCCATGCCCTCCTCCAGGGGATCTTCCCAGGGATTGAACCCAGGTCTCCCACATTACAGGAGGATTTTTTTTTTTTACCACCTGAGACACCAGGAAAGCCCACATACATGACTCTTGATATTCAAAAGTCATGCAAAAGGCTGAATAGTGTTTTATTGTGTGGGATCAGCATGAATGTAGCATCCTCCAATCATCTGAAACCCAAATCAGTGTCATATATTTCTATACGGAGAGTACAGCCTTCAGTGAGAACCACTGATCCTTACTGAAACTTTTCAAGGTAATAATTGTGGATGCATGTGCATATGATGTGTGTAAAAATAATTATGCACTGTATCTGTTCCATGAATTTCCCTGCTGGCTCAGTCAGTAAAGAATCCTGCGACAATGCAGGAGACCTGGGTTCAATCCCTGGATTGGGAAGATCCCCTGGAGAAGGGCATGGCAACCCACTCCAGTATTCTTGCCTGGAGAATCCCATGGACTGAGGAACCTAGAAGGCTATAGTCCAAGGGCTGCAAAGAGTGGAAGAGAACTGAAGCAGCTTAGCACACATGCATGCACTGTATCTGTTCCCTAGGGCTGCCATAACAAATTATACAAACTTAAATCAACAGAAATTTCTTCTCTCACTGTTCTAGAGGCCAGAAGTCTGAGATCAAGGTGTCAGCAAGGTTGGTTGCCTGCAGAGGCTCTGAGTGGGAGTCTGTTCCACGCCTCTCTTCAGGGTCCAACTCTCATATCCATACATGACTACTGGAAAACCATAGCTTTGACTGTACAGACCTTTGTTGGCAAAGTAATATCTTTGCATTTTAATACACTGTCTAGGTTTGTCATAGCTTTTCTTCCAAGGGGCTGAGTGCCAAAGAATTGATGCTTTTGAACTGTGGTATTGGAGAAGACTCTTGAGAGTCCCTGGGACTGCAAGATCAAACCAGTCAGTCTTAAAGGAACTCAATCCTGATTATTCATTGGAAAGACTGATGCTGAAGCTTAAGCTCCAGTACTTTGGTCACCTGATGTGAAGAGCTGACTCATTGGAAAAGACCCTGATTCTAGGAAAGATTGAAGGCAGGAGAAGGGGACAACAGAGGATGAGATGGTTAGATGGCATCACCGACTCAATGGACCTGAGTTTGAGGAAGCTCCAGGAGATGAGGAAGGACAGGGAAACCTGGTGTGCTGTAGTCTATGGGGTCACAAAGAGTTGGACACAAGTGAGCAACTGAACAACTTCAGGGTCTGGTGGCTGCAGGTAATCCTTAGTGTTCTTTGCCTTATAGATGCCTCATTCTTGTTTCTGCCCTTGTCTTCACATGGCTTGCTCTCTGTGTGTCTGGGTCTTCTTTTCTATCTCTTATAAGGGAACTCATCATTGAATTTAGGGCACTCCCCTCTTCTAGGATGATCTCATCTTAAGCTCTTTACCTTAATCACATCTGCAAAGTCCTTGTTCCAAATAGGGTCACATTCTGAGGTTCCAGGTGGATGTGAATAGTGCAAGTTGAGTAGTTTTCATCATTTAAGAAACCTCTCATTGTTGTAAGCACAGGACAAGTAGATTGGGAGCACAGGGAATCTTTTTTTTTTTTTAATCAGCTAACACCTACTTGAACTTCCCTGGTGGCTCAGATGGTAAAGCGTCTGCCTGCGGTGCAGGAGACCCGGGTTCGATCCCTGGGTTGGGAAGATCTCCGGGAAGATCTCCTGGATCCTTCCTGGAGAAGGAAACGGCAACCCACTCCAGTACTCTTGCCTGGAGAGTCCCACGGATGGAGGTGCCTGGTGGGCTACAGTCCATGGGGCTGCAGAGTCGGACGTGACTGAGCAACTTCACTTTTACTTTCAACACCTACATAGAGAACTACATGATGAGAATTAAGCTTGGGTGTGGCCGATCAAGACCATCTTCATGCAAAAGAAATGCAAAAAAGCAAAATGGCTGTCTGGGGAGGCCTTACAAATAGCTGTGAAAAGAAGAGAAGCAAAAAGCAAAGGAGAAAAGGAAAGATATAAACATCTAAATGCAGAGTTCCAAAGAATATCAAGAAGAGATAAGAAAGCCTTCTTCAGCAATCAATGCAAAGAAATAGAGGAAAACAACAGAATGGGAAAGACTAGAGATCTCTTCAAGAAAATCAGAGATACCAAAGGAACATTTCATGCAAAGGTGGGCTTGATAAAGGACAGAAATAGTATGGACCTAACAGAAGCAGAAGATATTAAGAAGAGATGGCAAGAATATACAGAAGAACTGTACAGAAAAGATCTTCACGACCCAGATAATCACGATGGTGTGATCACTGACCTAGAGCCAGACATCCTGGAATGTGAAGTCAAGTGGGCCTTAGAAAGCATCACTACGAACAAAGCTAGTGGAGGTGATGGAATTCCAGTGGAGCTATTCCAAATCCTGAAAGATGATGCTGTGAAAGTGCTGCACTCAATATGCCAGCAAATCTGGAAAACTCAGCAGTGGCCACAGGACTGGAAAAGGTCAGTTTTCATTCCAGTCCCAAAGAAAGGCGATGCAAAAGAATGCTCAAACTACCACACAATTGCACTCATCTCACATGCTAGTAAAGTAATGCTCAAAATTCTCCAAGCCAGGGGTCAGCAATATGTGAACCATGAACTTCCAGAAGTTCAAGCTGGTTTTAGAAAAGGCAGAGGAACCAGAGATCAAATTGCCAACATCTGCTGGATCATGGAAAAAGCAAGAGAGTCCAGAAAAACATCTATTTCTGCTTTATTGACTATGCCAAAGCCTTTGACTGTGTGGATCACAATAAACTGTGGGAAATTCTGAAAGAGATGGGAATACCAGACCATCTGACCTGCCTCTTGAGAAATCTGTATGCAGGTCAGGAAGCAACAGTTAGAACTGGGCATGGAACAACAGACTGTTTCCAAATAGGAAAAGGAGTACGTCAAGGATGTATGTTGGCACCCTGCTTATTTAACTTATATGCAGAGTACATCATGAGAAATGCTGGGCTGGAAGAAGCACAAGCTGGAATCAAGATTGCCGGGAGAAATATCGGTAACCTCAGATATGCAGATGACACCACCCTTATGGCAGAAAGTAAAGAACTAAAAAGCCTCTTCATGAAAGTGAAAGTGGAGAGTGAAAAAGTTGGCTTAAAGCTCAACATTCAGAAAATGAAGATCATGGCATCTGGTCCCATCACTTCATGGGAAATAGATGGGGAAACAGTGGAAACAGTGTCAGACTTTATTTTTCTGGGCTCCAAAATCACTGCAGATGGTAACTGCAGCCATGAAATTAAAAGATGCTTACTCCTTGGAAGAAAAGTTATGACCAACCTAGATAGCATATTGAAAAGCAGAGACATTACTTTGCCAACAAAGGTCTGTCTAGTGAAGGCTATGGTTTTTCCAGTGGTCATGAATGGATGTGAGAGTTGGACTGTGAAGAAGGCTGAGTGCCAAAGAATTAATGCTTTTGAACTGTGGTGTTGGAGAAGACTCTTGAGAGTCCCTTGGACTGCAAGGAGATCCAACCAGTCCATTCTGAAGGAGATCAGCCCTGGGATTTCTTTGGAAGGAATGACGCTAAAGCTGAAACTCCAGTACTTTGGCCACCTGATGCGAAGAGTTGACTCACTGGAAAAGACTCTGATGCTGGGAGGGATTGGGGGCAGAGGGAGAAGGAGGCGACAGAGGATGAGATGGCTGGATGGCATCACTGACTGGATGGACGTGAGTCTGAGTGAACTCTGGGAGTTGGTGATGGACAGGGAGGCCTGGCGTGCTGCAATTCACGGGGTCGCAAAGAGTCGGACACGACTGAGAGACTAATCTGATCTGTGGCCGGGCAGAGCTGTTTTGTATTTTTATGCTTTGTGTGTGTTTAAGAACAAAGGATCTCCAACTCACTGAGAAGAACACCTTATCCTGACCCTTGGGCAGAAAACACAGCTTGACTTTTAAGGGCCAGCAGGCATTGTCAATGGAAGAGCAACAGTCTTCCTGAAGCAGGACCAGAGGTACCACTGCCGAGGCATCTCAACAGAGAACATCTGTGAACAAGGACAATTTTTTCTTTGGAACTTATAGGTAAGAGAAGAAATTATTTGTACCCATAAACTAGTATAAGTGCAGAATAGGCTGGTTGAAAATTGGGGCAATCATATATGGCATTATTTGGAAGAGAGAAAATTTCAAATTGGAAAAGGGAAAAACATGCAGTGCTGGGGTAATTACTCTCTTTGAGTTTTGGAACTAATAGATTTTTCTTCTGTGGTTCATTTCCTGCTTATCTGTGTATTGCAGAATGTACCTCCTCCATCAAAAGTGATTCAAAACAAACACAAGCAAGGGCATTTTTGGAATCAAAGCTACAGGTACAAGGTGATGCTGAAAGGCAAATATACATTCTAGGGATCTTGATTTGCCTTCAGTTTTCCATGCTTTGGTGCATGAATGAAATAGGGTTATTTTAAGATTTCCAAGGAGTCCTTTTTTAAATATTTAAGCTACAGAGTTCAAAGTGCATATACCATTTCAGTTCTGCTAAAATAAACCATTCCCATGTGAACTTGAAAAGATCTAGGCTTTTATTTTCATGTTGATTATTTATTAAGAAGTCAAATAGTCATCTATTTAATCAAGGGCATTTGCTTCAAATTGCTTCCATCCATTGTCTTTACCATGAAAGACTGATTGTGCTTTGAACCAGACTCTAACTTTTTTTTTTTATTATGAGGGAGATAAAGAAAATTCTTATAAAAGAACCTTCACATCAAAGAATCAGCTCCTTAGACCATTTTCCTTTTATACATGTTGGCTACATGCCTACATCTGTTCATAAATTGATATGTAGTCTTTTTTATGTACATTTGACATTACTGAACATTTTCAAAGATAAAAATCTCAATAGATTGGAAAATGAACTTGAGATAAGAAATTGCATAGAAAAGCCTGTGGCTTATAGCTATTTGTTTTCTTGTATCTTCGTATCAGGTTTATCATAACTTTCTGTTTAATCTGAGATTGAGTTTTTTAATAATTTGTTAATAAATAAAAAATAAAGTCAGAAGTAGTCAAAACCAAGATATAAGAAAGTACCAGGAATCCAGGATAGCCATAATATTTAATATAAACACCTTAATTAACCCATTTTCAGTTAATGCCCGATTAGACTCCAGAACCTTACTAAGATAACAGTAGAGATAAAAGACAGATTGTCTGCGCACGATATATAGGGACCCAAAAGAGAGGCATAGTGACTATTTTTTTCCTTCCTGACAACTCAAGAGAGGGGGTATTTTGAGAACTAACACTAACATAAGAAATGGGTGGGGAAAAAAAGTAAGAAATTCCTTGCGGCAGAGAAGGGCCAGTGAACTTTAAACATGATGACATCTAAAATTAAAATTTAAGCTCTTTCTTTCTCTTTTTTGGAATTTTTCCCATTATTATCAGGTCTTTCACATGTCAGATACCTATCATAGCCCTGGGATAGGGTGACTACTTTGGGAAATGAAGTGGAGGTCTTTAAATTTGGGGTATAGATGCCGAGAGAACACTGAGGAAGCTGGAAGTGGTGGTGAGATCACCGTAGGAGACAGAGTACTTAAGTAGGAGCAGAAATTCAACACAAAAGGAGACCTTTGAATATAAGCAGTCTAGTCCAGGGATCCTCAGAAACCCTGGCAAAGGACACAAGTAGAGGTGGGTGGAGTTGGACTGCCCACATCATCATTCAGAAGGAACTGTTGTGGGTCACAGTTGACTTCCACTTAGAGCTTACATGACCTTCACATCCAAGCCTTCCTTCCCTGGCTGCTCGCAGCCACTGACTGAGCCAACGACTGAACTGTGTGGGTACTGGAGTCAGGTCATGCCAGCCTGATGCAAGAACCTTCTAATGGTACCCTTTTCTCAGAAGCTCTTCATCAGTCTTGCTGAGACTCTCTGTGAACTGCACTGAAGTCTAAACCTCTTCCTACCCAGTCCTTCCTTTCCTCTCTCCTCTTATGAATCACACCTGTACCTGCATTGAGTCTAAAGCTTCTCCATGCCTACTCTCATTCCCTTCCCTTTATCCTTGCCCCAAAATGTCCTGTATACCTTAGTGTCTGTTTCTTGTAAGTCCTAAATGGAGATAAGTGGTATCGAGAGTAGGGACTGATGATCACATGGAGCTTGGGTCTCCTCACTCACTGTCTAGCTGACACAAGGGACCCTTTCATGAGTGGAGTGGGGATGGCATAACGAGTCTCTGGCACAAGGCCCACTTGCTGAAGGTCCCCACAGTGGTGACCTGGGAACATGTCCCAGCGTGAAAAATGCCCTCGGCATTTGCAATGATGGTCAGTGCCCTCCACAGTACAATGGTTCTGGTAGTGAAAGATAGCAGGGATTAATGTCTGTGAGGAGTGGACTTGCCTTATTATTAACAAACTGTATTGACGTCCTATGATGGAATAATGAGAAATCGAGAGCGGTTAACAAACCATTAAAGGCTAAGTGTGAGAGCCAGAGGGCCTCTTTGCCAGCTTAAGAAGGGTTTTTTGTCTTCTAAATTGGAAGTGTAAAAACAGCTGAGCTGCAAAGAGGAGCTGTTAGTATGATAAAGTCAAGAGATTTTTAAATAGATAAGGCAGGTCTTTCCCGCTGAAGTCAGGGCCCCAGTTGGAAAAGTCTGGAATCCTAAATGCTTAAAACTTGCAGAGATTTCCCACCCTTCCCTGAGAGAGAGCTGTCACTCCCTGCTGCAAGCAAGAAAGAGACCTTTCACCTGCAAGGTAGCAGGGGTTCCCTCAGGAGCTGATCCCACCTCCTTTCCTGGCTGCTGGGGGGAAAACAAGGGTTAAATCTCCATCCTGGACCCCACCCAGGACCTGGCTGGGGATGTCCTGGGGCTGATAAGGAAGAAATGACACTCTGTAAGAGTTTTCAGAATTAGCTAGCATGAACCGTGAAGAATGGGAGGATTACCCCTAGAACTGGATGCGGAGAGTGCTTGATCAATAGGATTAGAACCAAAGAATGGTTAAGAAAGAATTCACTAACTTTGGGGCTCTCTCTCATGACACATCATTTAACACCCTGGTGTGTCCCCAGAAGGTCAGGAAGACCCACTTGTCAAGGTGGCTCTTAGAAGGCTAGAGAAAGGCATGGCCAAGTACAGTCGGAAGGCCTGAATGATCTTGGCAAGTCAAAGAGGAGAATGAAACAGAATAAAGAGGCTGATGGAGGTGAGTGCACAGGAATGGATGTATTATGGGGACGTGGAAGATTTTATGTTTGAGGTGTCTCTGTTCACACTGAGCCCACACTTCCCTCCCTTAGTTATGCCAATAATGAAGCATATGTAGTGTGGGTACCAGAGCTGAGCCTGTCCAATGCTGGCCACCTCTACTAGTCAGCCTTCAGAGACTTTTTGTTATAGCCAAGACTTGCTCAGAACCTCACTGCAGTTTGGGGTCTTCCTACCCAAATCCTCCATTGCCTCCATATGTCATGGATCTCAGATCTGCACTGCAATCTGACGGCTCCCTTCTTCCTTCATCCTTCATAAGCATTTCTCCCAGTGAATCTCTTGGCACATCTGACCTCATCTTGGTCTGCTTCTCAGGGCCTGTGAACTGCTGAAATATGTACCTCAGTGACATGTGGCAAGTTTTTATTGACTATTTTATTTCCTGAGTATTGGCCACATTTTCTTGTTTCTTCATGTGTCTAGTGGTTTTTGTTGAAATCTGGACATTATAGGTAACATATTAAAGCAGTATTCTCACCCTTGAAGATTATTATTGCAGTTCTGTTAATTTGTTTATTTTTCTGTTTAGCAATTTCCCCGACTAGATCTGGGGAATCTATGTCCTCTGTGGTTTGTGACTGCTGATGTCTCTGCTTATGGTCTTTTGCTTTTTTAAAATAGTCTTATGCTTATTTCTTGACATCACTCCCTTGTTTGTATCACTTGGGTCAGACCTAGGTGGAACAGAGATTGTGTTCAACCACTCCAAACCAGTAAGGCGTCTGTCCCCTGCCAATAGACATGTATGTGGGTAAGGGGGGTGGTGGTCAAAGTTCATGCCATTTTCAAGTATGCCCAGGCTTTTACTTTCTCCTGGGCCCTTTTGGGTCTCCTCTGCACGTGTTCTGCTCCAGGGTTGGCCAGGCATCTGTAACTAGTTTGGTTTTTCTCCAGTGTCTGCTGCACATTGGCTCAGTCTATCAAGAAATACACCTTCTCCCACAATGACCACAACCTCAGGCTAGTGAAATTATGAATATTTCCTACTCAAACCAGGATTGCGATGATCACTTCCACTGATAACACTGCTGGGTGCGGACTTTTCTCACTAGACCGACTTGAGGGAGCTGCTTTGACAGTTAGAGAGAAGGTCCTGGTCCTTAAAACCTGCCTTGCCCTGGAAAACCTTCTTGTTAGCTGGGCTTGGGGTTGGGGGGGAGCAGGGTAGGGTGGGGGAGGAGCTCACGGTCAGAGCTCCTTCCCAGTGTTCCTACCTGAGATGTTAAGTAGATTTTTACGTATAAATGCTTCTCAGATTGTTAAATGCTTCTCAGATTGTTCTGGGAAATTATTTTTCCCCCCCTTTTGGGTCAGTTTTGTCCAGATTTATGGTTGCTTTGAAGGGGAAAGGATTTGCCAATCTCTTCACTTGGCTATAGCCAGAAATTCTGTCTCTACAGTGGTAGCCTTTTCCCCTCCAAACGTCATACTGAAATCTAGGTGGTCATTCTAAAATACAAATATAGTGGTATCTGTCCATAGTTCAAAGGCTTCCATGGCTTTCTGTTTTCCTTAGAATAATCTCCTTACAAGAGTCAGCAGGATGCGGGTCCTGCTTGCTTTTCTAGCTTTCATTTTACCACTTTTTCCCTAGAAGTCTGTGCTCAGACCCAACTGGATATCACCCGTGCCACACTTTCTGTTATTCCGACACCCAGCATGTGAAGCCACCTCTGACTCTTCTCACAACCCTGGATCTTACTTTCCTAACTGCTATTCATCCTTCAGATTTCAGCTTAGGTGTCATTTCCTTCCAGAATCACCCTTCCTTTACTCCTCTCCCTTCTAGGTTTTGGTGCCTTTGATCTGTATTTCCATAGTTTGCTGTTCCTTTCCTTTTCTAGACTGGGTCACACTCTTGATGTCATGGCTGTTTATTCGTTTCCTTCGCTAGACTCCATGGATGCAGAGACTACCGATGAATGTTCACTGATTTATTCTTAACACTGAGACTAATGACTGTTAGACTCTGCAAAGCACATAAACACACGAAAAAATGACTAAATGCCTGATTAAATCAGGAATGAGCAAACTTTTCTGTAAATAGTCCAATAGTAAATATTTTAAGCTTTGTTGACCATAAAGTCTCCGTTATAACTACTAAATTCTGCTGTTTTAGTGTGAAAGCAGCCATAGAAGATAAAAGGAATAGGCATAGGCTTTGTTCCACTAAAACTTTATTAATAAAGCTTGGTGGCTGGCCAGGGGCTACAGTTTATAAATTCTAGGATTAAATGTATGAGTGAATGAGTGAGTAGTAATTAGGAAATATTTCAATGATTTGAACTAAACTCTGACTTGTAGTTCTTTTGTAAATAATTTAAACTTATCTTCTCTACCTTTGGTCTAATCAAGAAAAAGTAATAAGCATTTTTCACATAGCAACCTGTCATCAAAAATGAAAATTATGTCATTTTATACTTCAATACAAAAATTGCCTCTTGAGTCAGTAGGGCATGTTGGGTTCTTCTTTTTGTATCTTCAACTAGTTCTTCTGTCTTTCTTTTCTTTGTTGTTGTTCAGTCACTAGCTGTGACCAACTGTTTTGCAACCCCATGGACTGTAGCCCACAAGGCTTTTCTGTCCATGGGATTTTCCAGGCAAGAATACTGGAGTGGGTTGCCGTTTCCTTCTACAGGGGATGGGATTGAAGCTGTGTCTCTTGCATTGGCAAGCGGGTTCTTTACCACTAAACTACCAGAGAAGCCCCCTTCCTTTTCTTTTCCTTATTTCATATAATCTAAGGCACAAGGTTAGTCAAAGAAATCAAGATAACTAATTAACATGGTTAAATGACAATTTACATAATGTGCTGATCATAGGTATAAAGAACAATGAAGAAATATGCTTGTTAGGAATATCATTGAAAAATGACAGTTTGACATTTTGAAGCTTTGTCTCTTTGGCATTATCTTTTTCTTATTTTATCTACTTAATGTTTTATAGTAAGGCACTTCTTTTTTTTTTTTAGCAACATAGTCAATTAATTGAATAAAAATTGATGCATTATTAGATGATACCTGCCCTTCAAGAATCACTGTATTCTGTTCTATGAATTTACATGTATAATTATGGAGAAAACTTAGGAATTATTTTTATGATTACTAGAAATCGCATCAGAGAAGGCAATGGCACCCCACTCCAGTACTTTTGCCTGGAAAATCCCATGGATGGAGGAGCCTGGTAGGCTGCAGTCCATGGGGTCGCTAAGAGTCGGACACGACTGAGCGACTTCCCTTTCAATTTTCACTTGCATGCATCGGAGAAGGAAATGGCAACCCACTCCAGTGTTATTGCCTGGAGAATCCCAGGGACGGGAAGCCTGGTGGGCTGCCGTCTATGGGGTCACACAGAGTTGGACACGACTGAAGCGACTTAGCAGCAGCAGCAGCAGCAGAAATTGCATAGTATTATGGAGACAATTCACTATATCCTTACAAAACTGAATTAGTATTTTCCAATTTTGATATGGTATTGAGTGTTTGTCCTAAATGTACATATAGAAGAAAGCAGAATATTGAAGTTAGTCAATAACACCTGAATACACATTTAATTTATGTACTTTAAGAATTAGCATTCTCTATTTTCACTTCTACGAAGTCTTTTTCTCACTTAAGAAATAAATCTTATGCAAGATTTTTATTGAATGTTTTTTCAGTGAAAGAAAAACTACTTTTAACTACTTGTTAGAACTTTTCAAAGTATCCAAATGCAACCTTTTTCTACTAAAGAAGCATACAGTTTATAACCAGGGTTTCACTGTTGGTAAAGAGGAAAGCCTGATGTTACATTTCTGAAGTCATCCTCTACTCTTGTGGAATTCTGAGGAAAGACTTAAGGGGAACAAGAAGAAATTATTTGGTAATGTTGTGCCTTTAGCAACCTCAGGAAAAAGGCCAATGATCTTGCATTTACTTTATCTACTCTAAGATCAACTGATTCACAATAGGTGGCTGAATTGATGACTTATTTTATCTTAGTGGTTCATTTAATTGTACTCATTAAAGCTTAGTGAAAGCCTGTTTTAAAAACTCGACAATTAGTCCTGGGAAATTACATAAACGAATACTATTTATCTCAGCATGAGATTCAATAAATACCATATTAAGAATAAGAGTTTCCAATTAAAGGGGGGGCCACATGTCTCTAACTACACATGAAGGTAATTGAGAACCAACTGGAATTGTATCTACATAAACCCAGCAATACAACAACATTACAAGTAGCTTCCTTCTTGCAAGTCAATTTGAAAGCACCCAAGTTGAGTTAATGTTTCTTATATTACAGTGGTGTTTATGAAATCTCTAATTAATAAATGCTACTGTTAAAAAGAATTCTGTGGTCAAATATATTGGGATATCCTGTGTTAAACAGAATAAAGTAGTTGGCTTTCTTTCCTGGGGGACTTCTCTGATCCTTGAATATGTGGAAATGTACACTAGACCTTCTACAAGAGGTGAATAGTAGATATTTTACAAACTTACTACCATGGAACACAACTTTTCTCAAAATACCCATTAACATGATGAGGAATCATTTCTTTAAAAAATAAGATTGGAAGATTCTTTCATAATGTTGGAAGATTCTTTCATAATGTTGGAAGATTCTTTCATAACGTAACTTTCTAAATGAACTAGTCATTTACATATCCTATTTTCTTATGCTTTTTGTAACAATTTTAAAAAATAACTTTGTACTTATAGAAAAATCGTAAGAAGAGTACAAAGAATTTCTGTTTACCCTTTACTTAGATTTCTTAGTTTACCACATTATTTTTTCATTTTTTCTCCCTTTCTTCCTATATCTCTCCCTCTTTTCCTCTCCATTCCCACTAGCTAATCAGCTAACTACTCACCTACCTACTACCTTCCTACCATCTATTCCCTCATGAACCGTTTGAATATAGTATCTTTATTCCCCAGTGCTCCATGCGGAATCTGAAACAAGGTAGAAATTCATTAAAGGATTGACAATTAGTGAATGATGTCTTTCAGGATTTCATCTATGCAAAGTTCAATTACAAAAGGCAACCCTGGAATAATAAATACGAAGTCGTTATCTAATATAAAAAGCCAGTGAATCCATTTCAAATCTCAGGAATATTATCTTACAGTCTCTTAACAGTTTCAGCATTTGAAAGTTTCCAAACCAAGAATCAGAACAAATGCCTGACTATGTTTTCTTTTTCTGAATTATGAATGTGCTTATGTGGTGAACCAAAGCCAAATAACTTGCCTTCTATTTCAGTCTAGGACATATATATTCAGCCCTGTGGCTTCAAACCAACTGGTAAACTTACTTATTGATTGAATTAAACTTACACAACCGAGTCACTGAATTCAGTTGGATCTTTTCTGGAATGCTTTTCTCTGTAACTCTGTTTTCTCACTTTCTCCTTCAGTTTTATTTCTTTATATAGAATAAATTTTTAAAGTTCAGAGAGACTTTTTTATTCATCCCAGGAAAAATAAAAAGAGGTAACATTGTTACATCCAAACAAGTTATGGCTTAAAATGAATCTTGCTTGAATCAGTTTGGAAAATAAGAATGTGTAAAGTAGAGACTACTATAAGACTTCTATAAAATGTGATTTATTTGATTTTAAGAATACTGAATGAACGCTTAGAAGAATGTTAAAGGCTGATTATATGAAGTGCCCAAAGAACTCAAATTCATTGAGACAGAAGTAGAGTAATGATTTCCAGGGGTTGGAGGGAAAAGGAAATTGAGAGTTATTATTTAATGGATAGAAGTTTGGGAAGAAGAAAAAGTCCTGGAGATGGACGGTGGTAACAGTAGCATAGCAAAGAGGATGTACCTAATGCCATTGAACTGTACAGCTAAAAATGGTTAAAATGGTAAAATTTATGGTATGAATACTTTCCCACAATTAAAAAAAAAAGAAAGCTAAATGCTATGTAGAACAATATATTTGCCTATAGATGTATAAGTATCCTTCTGGTTTTTTAATTCATACAAAATGTAATCTTTTCTTTTCATACTGAATACTTATTTGGTAATTCTTTTACTCCCAAAAGAGAATTTGATGGGAGATGTAGGAGGTGAGCATTGTTTGGACTTTTCACATGTCTGAAATGTGCCCTGCCGTAGGGGAACAGATTGGACGAGTGGCTGGTTCATACCCAGGAAGGGGCAGAGAGGCTGAGAACAGGAGGTAACAAGGCTCCCACCATGAACTGGGCGAGGAGGGTGCTCCCCCTGGAGTAACTTTGCAGCCAGCAAGAGAGAGCTGACCTGGAGTTTCAAAAAACAGGGGGCTCCAACAGCAGCAGTCTGTGAGGAATGACCCATTATTTGTAACTGCCTTGAGATAATGAACTATTCTCTGGAGGACATCTTTTTCATTTTTAAAAGTTCCAGTTTGTGAGGTTTTTATCTTTAGTTTATGTTCCTCTCCTCCACTTATATCTAATATCTGTGTACCAGTGTCAGCACTTTTTTGATTCATGCTTATCTTTGAAAGGAGAAGGCAATGGCACCCCACTCCAGTACTCTTGCCTGGAAAATCCCATGGGCGGAGGAGCCTTGCCTGGAAAATCCCATAGGCGGAGGAGCCTGGCAGGCTGCAGTCCATGGGGTCGCTAAGAGTCGGACACGACTGAACGACTTCACTTTCACTTTTCACTTTCATGCATTGGAGAAGGCAATGGCACCCGACTCCAGTACTCTTGCCTGGAGAATCCCAGGGATGGGGGAGCCTGGTAGGCTGCAGTCCATGGGGTTGCTAAGAGTTGGACATGACTGAGCGACTTCACTTTCACTTTTCACTTTCATGCATTGGAGAAGGAAATGGCAACCCACTCCGGTGTTCTTGCCTGGAGAATCCCAGGGACAGGGGAGCCTGGTGGGCTGCCGTCTGTGGGGTCGCACAGAGTCGGACACAACTGAAGTGACTTAGCAGTAGCAGTATCTTTGAGAAGTACTAATTTCCTATTAGAGAGTAATGTAAGGAAGAAGCAGGAGGCATGGGACAGGCAGACCAGAGCTTTGCTGGAGTTTTATCTCATGTGCCGTCTTGTTGATGTGTTTTCTTTGCCCAGGGGGTATGTCTCTCTCAGCTTTTGGTGTTCAAAAGCAAAGATGTCTGGCCACCATTTTTCTGTACTATGATCTGCCGATCACCACCTTCCCTTCTTCTCTTACCCAATTTCACAACCTCTGGTTCCATAGACGAAAAGTTAGGTTTTAGGCATGTGGAAATAGAATATGAATACATCTTCCTCTTCAGCTCCAACCAGCTACCCTGCTAGTCTTCCTTTAAGAACTGGGATATACCTTTCAGGATTATGACACCAGCTTTTAGAGAAATCTATTTTTAGCTCAAGATTTGCATAGGTATGGGCTAGCATGCAGCTTCCTTTCTATAGTTTTTGGCTAGCTTCCACCATATTTCATACATAATGCTTCACAGTTGGCCATGCAATAGACTGCAGGAGGCCATGGGAGTACCTCCTTATTTCAGTATCAGTCAAGTTTCATCTCCATTGTTTTCATTTTTAGACAAAAGTCCCAGAATAGCAAAAATGTAGGATACTATTTGAAGGAATTTCTGGAACTGTACACTAAATCCAATCCTGAAGATGCCACAGAAGGGAGAGAGAAAATGATGATTTTTTTTTTTTTTAATCCTGAAAAGACTGAGACGTCTCTAAAGAGACAAAAGTTGGCTGGGTTTCAGGTTTCCTCTGAAATGAGATCCTAGATGGAAAGAGGCAAGGAGCCACAGATGGAAGATAGCATGGGTGTAAAGGGGAGCCCTGAATGGATCTTGCTCTCTGTTGCAACTTGAGGCGTGAAAACAGAAGCCCAGATTAGTAACACAGCCATAATCTTTGAGCCCAGGAAAGGATAGGGAAGAATAAAATAAATGTAGGCAAGTGAACAGGCCCTGGGCTTTCCACCTCCCCAACCTGTCTCCCACTACACATCCCAAAAACTATTAGTTGTAACTGAGCAAGACGGTTTTCAGAAAAGGAGAACAGCGGAGTACAGGGATGGGCAGGTGGCAGTGAGGGGATTGGTGGAAAACTGGGAAGCCAGATGGCAAAGTGTCATCTTTCTCGTTTCATGCTTTCACTTCAACACTGGATTAAGAATAGACTTTCTTTAACATTGATGCTATTTAATATAGTGCTTTGCCTGATCAGCAAAATATGGCAATAAAAAACAGGGTAAATGTTGGAAGGGGAGAAACTAACAATCATCATTGGAAATAAGGTAATCTACATTTTTAAAAACCTGAATCAACTGAGAAATTGAGAACTAATAAGAAAGTGTAGCAAGTTTCCTTCACCCAAACTCTATATCAGCACAACCAATTAGAAAATACATTCTAGAAATCCAGGCATCATTCACAAGAGCATTTTAAAACCTGTAAAATATACATTTATACTTAATAAGCAATTTTATTATTTTCTTCTCCCATTCCCTTTCTATTTTATAGTGGTAATGTGTTTATAATGGTTAACACTAAAGTGTAGTCCATAATTTCCTGGATATCAAGACTGGATTGTTACTGAACTAGAGGAGAAATGAATATCCCCCAGAAGCGGAAATAATCAAACAAAAAATTAACATAACTTTTTTGGAGAAATTTTTAAAATACTATTGTAGGATATAAAATAAGGAAATACTAGAAAGCCACACCATGTTCACCAATGGATAACAATGTTATGATGATATTAGTTATCTCAAACTTATTCTATAAATTTGGTTTTGTTTTAATAAAAATCCTAGAATATTTTTGAGCCTCTCATAAAATCGATTCCAGAATGTATATAGAAAGCCAAAAGTCTGCAGAAAAAATCCTGTATGACCTATCTTATAATAGGAACCAAATTGTCACTGTTTTCAGACTTAATCTATGTGAATAATCAATCCTAAATTCTCATTTTATTCCTTGAGAGTTTACAACCACTTATGGTACCAGTTGGGGTTCCTTGGTGGCTCAGACAATAAAGAATCCGCCTGTAATGAGGGAAACCTGGGTTCAGTCCCTGGGTTCGGCAGATCATCTGGTCAAGGGCATGGCAACCCACTCCAGTATTCTTGCATGGAGAATCCCATGGACAGAAGAGCCTGGTGGGCTACAGTCCATAGGGTCACAAAGAGTCGGACATGACTGAGTGACTAAGCACAGGACACGGTACCAGTTACTACATAGACCAGCCTTCTTGGTTGCCAGCAACAGAACATTCTCTATTTTCAGCAGAAAAGGATTTTATTAAATGTATGTATAGTTCACGAATCATTGGCAGGGCTGACAAAACAGACTAAGCTGAGCATTTGTGTCTGCCTCCAGTACCCTCTTCAGCTTAGCACCCATTCACATTGTCTTTCCCATTCTCAAATTCTGAAGCAACCACATGTTCCTACCTAGTATAACTACCCTCATACAAACAAAATGTACTCAACCTGCCCCCCAAGGATATGCCAATATCTCAATGTTGTTAAAGTAACAAGGTACTTGATATCCATTAAATTATCAAAAATTAGAAAGAAATCATCAAATTTTAGTGAGATTGCAGAGAGACAAAAGGTTCCATTTCTGTTGATGGAAAAGCAAACTGGCCTGGCTGCCCTAGAGAACTCGAGTACGTCCTAGTTCAGTTTATTCACTCAGTTGTGTCCGACTCTGCAACCCCATGGACTGCAGCACGCCATGCTTCCCTGTCCATCACCAACTCCGGAGCTTGCTCAAATTCATGTCCATCGACTTGGTGATGCCATCCAACCATCTTATCCTCTGTCTTCCCCTTCTCCTCCTGCCTTAAATCTTTCCCAGCATCAGGATCTTTTCCAATGAGTCAGTTCTTCACATCAGGTCACCAAAGTATTGGAGTTTCAGCTTCAGCATCAGTTCTTCCAATGAGTATAGTGCTTAGTAAAGTTTGGTATGCATATATGACCATGAAATCTTACTCCTAGATTCATACCCTAGGGAAACACTCTTGCAGATGCATGAAGGACAGTAAAAGAATATTTATGATAGTGTTGGCTTGTTGGGTTGGGGAGTTATAGGTCACTTAAGTGTCTGTATTGCGGAATGATAAAAACAAAGTGACAGACGCTCACCCCAGACTCTGCAGGGGTCAGAAAGGATGCATTTGATACCCACATAGCAAGAGGGGTCGATCTTAAAAGCATAGTATTGTCCCAAAGGTAAGAAACAAAACAGTATCTGTACCACAGTACCATCACATGAGTTAACACACACACATACAACGTATAAGTATTTATTCATACATATGGACGTATGTGAGCTACTTCGGAGAGGGGGCTGCAGTGTAAAGAATGTGAGTGGGAATAAGAAATCAAGTAGAGAAAAATAACAACAAAAAAAATGATGAACATTGCATGGATGCATAATGATGTGCCCTGCCTAAACTAATAGAGTTAGTTCAACTCTGAATCTGAGACGTTTGTTCGTTTGTTTGTTTTGAATAGGGAGATATTCTGTGATTATGGTGTCCCATTCCTCCCAGTTAATCATAATAATTAAAAATTCAAAAATTGCTCTAAAGGCGCCGGTGCATTTCACTTTCAAACATAAAGCTGACTCGTTTATGTCTCTAAGGAAGCTTCCACCAAATGCCTCATCTCCAAGCTCCTCATTTTCTTGATTCCATCTAATCTTGGCAAAGGAAGGGGAGAGGTTAGAATAACCTTTCAAAACTTTGAGAATGGTTCTAATTGTTCTCCGTTTAGACAAAGTTACTGGTTGCTTAATAACTATTTAGGGCTCTTTCTGGAAAGCAGGCAGCCATTCCAGGCTGTAAAGGTTGTTTTATAGAAATGTTCCTTTTGACAGAAAGAAGACATTGGAGAATTCATATGCTATTTTAGCTGATTCTGTGATTGCAATCACACAAATCACTACATTCCAGAGAGATCCCTTGAACAGAAGGTTTTTCCATTTCAGTCGTTCAAGGTAAAACGTTATCTTTTCATTTTTGATGTAGTCCAGAGTGTCAAGAAATGATGAAATGTAAGTCACAATTACAATAGCATTTCTAAGTCTTCCTTGATCGTCAGAGGTAAGAAAAGGAGAGAGTAAGATAGTTCTTTTGTTCTCAGTGACATTAAAATGCCCTTTCAGATAAGAAAAAAATATATTGGACTGGCTTCCCTTTGTTCAACTGCTGTAACCGCCTGCAATCTCACTGCCTATTCACCCCATTGTGAGTTAGTGTCACAGAGCAAAATAATGACCATCTTCCTTAAGTCTGTGTAGTGCTATAGAACTGGAATTGGTTGGTGCAAAGAACGGGAATGAAATTAGAGGGTGAATGGACTGTAGATTTGTCATATAGTTTTTCAGCTGTTTGATTTGGCCTTCTGTTCCTTTCTTTGGTACTTTTATTTATGCACATGAGGAAGCAGATAATATAAACAACAACCATCTCTCGGACCATTCTATCTTGGCTTTATATTTTCAACTATGCTGATAACTGCTGGTCACATTTCGATTCCATTTGGGTGGTCTCATTTAAATCTATGTAGAATATCATATGAGGGATAGGCAGAATGAGTACCTCAAGTGAAAGCGACATTTAGCAATGCAGTTTTAATTGCTCTGAAAACCTCAGCCTAGGAAACCCAGTTTATCCAGGCTTCCTGAGGACTGATCTACACTCGAACATCTGCTAAGTTCTGAGCTGTGTAACCTCTATTCATTCCTGAGGGAAGACTGTCTCTTAAGGAGCAGAGCTGTGTTTAGTAGTTGCAAATAGAAGTCTGTCTTTTTGGAAATGAAGATTGCAAAATATAGCCCAATGGTTATTAAAAACATCGCTCCATGTGATGAATAAGATAATCCAAAATGACTTTATTTTCCAGGATCATTTCTTCAGACATGAGTACTGTAAAAGAAAAGGGGCAATAAACTGAAATTCATAAATGCAGTTGAACTATAACTTATGAAATCTTTCTGAACATTCCCTCACTGAAAGCTCCTTTTCTCTTTATCACTTTGCCTGCTTTGTGTCTTGACATGGCCATGAGCAGCTAATATCACCGGCAGATCTGGACAATATTTGCTAAAAACATGTTGGCACACAGATTCCACTGTTACTGACTAAACAGGAGGCGAAAAATAAATGAGAGATGCTGGAGATATGAGTAAATCCACAGTTTCATGGTAAATGGCAAAAGACTCTTTCAACTATGGTCTGCTTGTTGCAGGAAGATAAAACCCAATATCAACATTGTTTGGGTGATAATCTTCTGCTCTTTCTCTTCCAGTCAGCAAATAACCTACTCTCTTCAAATCCCTAAATATTTCTGTGTTTACATTTTCCAAATACTTAAGGCCGCTACCCTGAGATAGTGGGAACAACCCAATATGTCATCTTATCTCTCTTAAATAATGAAACCCAGATTGCCACAATCAGCTAAAACTGGGATTCAGAGGTAGCCATTCAAGAATGTGGGATGTTGCTAATGGGAGCAGAACAACTTCATAACCAGCGCTTCAAAGTCACAGCCAATGTGCTAATGACCCTGGATATCTGAGAGCATTGTAAATACACAGGAACATATGTGAGCCCAAAGGTTGAGGAGTCCTTAAACATTGAAGTTACTCTATGTTTAGTTAAATGACCTTTCTTTCCTAAAGTAAAAGAATATTTTAAAAAATTGAAAGGAGTCCTCTCTAAACTCATCGTGCTTTTCAAAGCCAAGTTGATTTTACTAACATTGACTTTAAGGGAGCAAATCAACTTGGCTTTGAAAAGCATAATAAGTGGTCATTTCACTTCTGGTACCAATGTGAATAAGGTAAAAATGTAAGAAATTATAAAAGTTTTATTTGAAAAAATTTTCTGTTGAAGTGTAATTTCCCTGTAACACTGTGTTAATTCCAGGTGTATGACATAGTGATTTGATCTTTTTATACATTACAAAAATGATCACCACAAAAAATCTAGTTATCCTCTGTCACCATAAAGTTATCACAATATAAATGACTGTATTTTCTGCACTGTACATTCATCCCCATGACTCATTTATTTTGTAGCTGGGAGTTTGTACCTATTAATTTCTCTCACCTATTTCACTCCTCCCCTTATACCCCCTTCCTGGCAATCACCTGTTTGTTGTCTGTATCTATGAATCTGTTTCTGTTTTGTTATGTTAGTTCATTTGATTTTTTTTTTTTTTAGATTCCATGTATAAGCAAAATCATATGGTATTTGTGTTTCTCTGTCTGATTTATTTCCCTTAACATAATACCCTCTAGGTCCATGCATGTTGTCACAAAAGGCAAGATCTCATTATTTTATGGCTGAGTAATGTTCCATTCTTCTTTATCCATTCATCTATCTGTGGGCACTTTGACTGCTTCTATATCATGGGGTTGCAAAGAGTTAGACACAACTGAGTGACTGAACTGAACTGATATCTTGGTTATTGTAAACAATGCTACAATAAACGTAGGAGTCCATTAATCTTTTTGAATTTGTAAGAAATCATGAAGTTGAGTCTAGCCTACATTCAGCAAAATTCTGCCATCTGATTATCATGTGTTACTTTACTTTGCCTTCTTCCTTAGTGCTGAACGTTGGTGGAATGAATCTGATGCCTGGAACGTTCCTGCAGGGCACAGATATGTTAAGTAGGTGCATTCTCTAGGTGGAATGAATCTTAGGTCAGGTCAAGCTGACAGGGTTGGTTACTTGTGGATTCCAAGGACAGAAGCAGTAGGTAGGAGCCGAGGCCATAACTAGAAGATTGAAGGACATACATTAAAACTGAGAAGTGATGTAGAGAAATTAATAGCATTATTATCCAAAAATGCTCATCCCAGAAAGCAAGACAGGATGCAGGATGTTAATAAAGTTAGTTGATTTAGGTGCTAGTGTGTTAATTAAGGATGCAGTGAAGCTTGCTTTGATGTGAAGCCTGGAGCTCTATGAGTGTGATTATTTAAAAGAAAGCATACTAGTATGGAAATAAGGCAGCAACTCAAATTTAAGGGTGGGGCAGCAAGAGTAGGAGTGAAAGGAGATATATATATATATATATATATACCGGCATAGCAAATTCCTGGAAGCCTACTTGCTAAAATATTTAATAGAGGTATCTGTCTATACAGACATTTTTGGATAATTTACTTTCTATTAATTACATTTTCTGATTTCCCTGCGTTAAACATGTAGTACTTGAATAATAAGAAAGTTCAGAAAATATTTGAAAGACTCAAATGAAAGAAAGAAAGCCAACCATCATTGTTTAAGATTCATAGTCTACAATTCTAGTGCAACAACAAAATTGTCGCATACACTTGCATGCACACACACATTGCATCTGAGGCCAAAGGGAACATATGATTGATTTAGTTCTGCTGGAGACTATTACAACTAAGACAATGTCTAGGGAAAGACATGATTTTTGTTCTCATATGTGTAGTGAAGGGTCAGCAGTGCCTCAGGTGGCTTTGTGCCTTATAGTTCTATAGGGAAGGAATACAGGGAATACTGGGAAGGGAAAGGTCCATCTAGTCAAAGCTATGGTTTTTCCAGTAGTCATGTATGGATGTGAGAGTTGGGCTATAAAGAAAGTGGAGTGCCAAAGAATTGATGCTTTTGGACTGTAGTGTTGGAGAAGACTCTTGAGAGTCCCTTGGACTGCAAGGAGATCCAACCAGTCCATTGTAAAGGAAATCAGTCCTGAATATTGATTGGAAGGACTGATGCTGAAGCTGAAACTCCATTACTTTGGCCACCTGATGTGAAGAACTGACTCATTTGAAAAGACCCTGATGCTGGGAAAGATTGAAAGTAGGAGGAGAAGGGGACGACAGAGGATGAGATGGTTGGATGGTATCACCGACTCAATGGACATGAGTTTGAATAAACTCCAGGAGTTGGTGATGGACAGGGAGGCCTGGCGTGCTGCAGTCCATAGGATCGCAAAGAGTTGGACGTGACTGAGTGACTGAACTGAACTGCCCTAAAGCTTGCTGAAGACAGAAATCATGTATGCCTTATTCACTTGTTTTCCATGGTTCAGAACAGGGTCTGTTTATTCATCAGCAACATGAAGTTAATTATATCTACCTTTCAGTGATTATGAAGATTGAATGAAATAACAATATTTGCTTGCTGGTTGTTGTCTATTGCTATATAACAAACAACCCCAAACCTCGTGGCCTAAAGTAACCACAGTTATTTTACTTACTCAGGTACAGTTCAGGCAGGTCATGGTGGGAATAGTTATTCCTGTTCCACACAGCTTCATTCAGGGTAGCTTGAAGGTGGAGCCTGGAATGATCTGAAGGCTTGCTTACTCATAGGTGTGGTGGGGATGCTGCTGACAGTTGAGATTTTTGCTGAAGGCAGGAACACCTTTATGTGGCCTGTCCATGTGACCTGGACTTCCTCATGACGTCGTCTTTGGAGAGAAAGCTGGGTGGAACTCTTATGGCTTTGCATTGGAAGTATGCAGTGTATTTTCCACCATATTCTATTTATTTTTGCAGTTAGTCACAAAGTTCAACTAAATGTCAAGGGGAGAAAAAAATACTGCTTGATGAAGAGTGACATGGGACCATAAGCGTCGCTGCCATATGCGCACATAACGGGATACTGAAAATGTGACAATTTTTATTTTAAGAGTAGATGTTGGCTAGGCACTATTAACCATTCTATTTCTAGTTATGCCATCTCTCCTCAAATATACCATTATTTGATGAGTGTGGCCTTTCGTAGCAAAAACAAGTTCTTTCTGTTGTTCTGGAGAGTAATCTGAAATTCAAGTAGAAATTTGAGAGTTTGATCATAATCACAGCCCTTCATTCTGGAAAATTTATTTGAAATGAGAATTAAAATGGACAATGTTATTGATACTTTTTGAAAATTTATTAATTGGAGGATAATTGTTTTACAATATTGTGTTGGCTTCTGCCATACAACAATGTGAATCAGCCATGCTGCTGCTGCTGCTAAGTCACTTCAGTCGTGTCCGACTCTGTGCGACCCCATAGATGGCAGCCCACCAGGCTCCCCCATCCCTGGGCTTCTCCAGGCAAGAACACTGGAGTGGGTTGCCATTTTCTTCTCCAATGCATGAAAGTGAAAAGTGAAAGTGAAGTCACTCAGTCGTGTCCTACTCTTAGTGACCCCATGGATATCCCCTTCCTCTTGAACCTCCCACCACACCTCTCACCCCACCCCATGCCTCTAGATTGTCACAGAACACTGGGTTGAGCTCCCTATGTCACACAGCAAATTCCCACTGGCTATTTATTTTACATATGATCATGTACATGTTTCAATGCTTCTCTCTCAATTTGTCCCACCCTCTCCTTCCCCTGCTGTGTCCACAGTCTGTTCTCTGTGTCTGCATGCCTATTCCTGCCCTGCAAATAGGTTCATCAGTACCATTTTTCTAGACTCCATATATAGGCGTTAATATACAAAATATGTTTTTCTCTTTCTGACTTGCTTCACTCTGCATAACAGGCTCTAGGTTCCCCCATCTCATTAGAACAGATTCAAATGCATTCCTTTTATGGCTGAGTAATATTCCATTGTATATACGTACCACAGCTTCTTTATCCATTCATCTGTTACTGGACATCTAAGTTGCTTCCATGTCCTAGCTACTGTAAATGGTGTTGCAATGGACGTTGGGGTGCATGTGTCTTTTTGGGTCATGGTTTTCTCAGGGTATATGCCCAGTACTGGGATTGCTGGGTCATAAGTATTTTTATTCCTAGTTTTTTAAGGAATCTCCATACTGTTCTCCATTGTGTTCTCCCACCAAAGTGAAAGAGGGTTCCTTTTTTCCACACCCTCTCCAGCATTTTTTGTTTGTAGATTTTTTGATGACTGCCATTCTACCTGGTGTGAGGTGACACCTCATTATAGTTTTGATTTGCATTTCTCTATTAATGAGCATCTTTTCCTGTGTTTGTTGGTCATCTGTGTGTCTTCTTTGGAGAAATGTCTGTTTAGGTCTTCCTCCCTAGCAAAGGCAAAAGTAAGATGGATATAGGTTGCTGAGCTGTGACTGAGGAGTATTTTGTTAAAGAAGAGTGTTTGAACAGTATAATGACTGTAACTATAGAAATTTCCTGAAGCTGATTTTTTAAAAATCTTGTTTTGTATTCATATTGAACTTCTAGACTTCTGAGCAGAGTAAAGAGGAATTCTTCTAGTTCTTGAGATAAAGGAGAGGTCTCTGCCTCCACTGTTTGGACAGCTGGAGTCTTCTCTCCTTAATCTCCGGGAAGAGAAGGGATGACAACCCCTAGTCCCTAGAAATCTTGTGTCTCCTCCCACTCCAAGATTGAGAAACATGTGAGGAGAGACTTCTATTTGAGTTTTTTAGAAGTTAGAATGACCACAAGGAGCAAAGATGCTGAATTTGGAGACTACACAAATGAAGTAACCTGGGGTTTTTTTTAAAAATCAGCTGTGTTTCTGAATTGAGAAGAAATTCTTCAGGTGTCTGTTTAATCAGTAGAATAGGCCGTGTTTCAAGGCTTACACTCATTTACTCATTCATTCACTTGCTAAATAGTTATTAAAAGCAAACTATATGCTTAGTACCAAGCTTGATGCTCAAACCAGAAAGATGAACAAAAGAAGCAAGGTTCTTGAGAGATGGAAACTGCACCCCAGTGTCTGAATCCTCTTTCTTCCTACTAGCCCTTACTTATCCAAAGTGGAGTACTATGCTCCTATAGTCCCCAAGCTTACCATGTAATACCAATGCTACTTAAATCTTCTTTTGGCTTCTGTTTTCTCTCAGTGAAGAATGAGCTTCGGAGTGGATCACATAGAACAAATAGAGCTTTCACTGAGTCTCCAGATAGATGAAGTGATCCTGAAATTTTATTCCAAAACTCATTACTTTTTTTTATTGTATCACTAAATGAATGGACCATGGGAATGTCAAAAATGTTTAAAAGACACCAAAAATGTCAATGGATTGGGGGCAGGAGGAGAAGGGGACAACACAGGATGAGATGGGTAGATGGCATCACCAACTCGATGGATGTGAGTTTGAGTGAACTCCGGGAGTTGGTGATGGACAGGGAGGCCTGGTGTGCTGCCTGGCATGCTGCAATTCATGGGATCGCAAAGAGTCAGACATGTCTGAGCGACTGAACTGAACAGAACTGAAAAATGTTAAAAAGGCACCAAAGTCAGTCACTTGATGTACTGACTTCATCAAGGTATTTGACAAATTTTGTCATGACATCCATGTAAATAAGCCCCAAAAGTTGGATAATTAAGTGGCAAAAATGCATCTCAAGAATACTGATAAATTAATCAATGCTAATCTGGACCAGTATTTCTCAGACTTGAGTAACACATAGATCCCTTTTAAGGGAAATATATGCTCATAGACCTCCACAATATGGATTTAAAATTTTATTATGATATTATTCAAACATATAAGCCTGAATCTAGAAATAAGTTGTTCACACTTGCAGGCCTTATTCAATCATAAATATTTAAAAATCAAGACGAATATACAAATCAAATAAAAACACTGTGTAAGTTAACAGTATTCATTTAACATGACAGATAATGTCATTTGCCAACAGTAAAATCACTGATGTTGAATTTAAATTAACACAATGAGGCTTCATGTCAGCCTCCATAACTTTCAGCATTTTGGCTTCACTGTTTCCAATGCAGAAGAGATTTACTTGCATAAATATTCTGTACAAGATGAAATTTAAAATTTAAATTTTAAATGAAAATTAAAATTCCAAGGATTTGTTTGATAGTTCAGGTTAGTCAGACCTCATAATTTATCAAAATTTTTACAGTAAGAAATTCTTACATGCCAGTCTTAATTAATTGCTAAAGATTAGCACTAAGGTTAATATTTTTAGGGAATTAAAATCTTCAATAAATGGGAATTTGATCCATTTATTTCTGGAAGTGGAAACAATTTCTTTATACTTATATAACATCTCTTGCAAAATTAGTATTCTGGAAGAAAAGTTAAATATTATTTTCAAAACTAAGTATTTAGTCAACAACAAGCATTTATTGAGCAGATTTCTCAAACTACTATGAGCCCTATGAACACAGATCTGTCATTTCATTTCTCTATTTGAACTGCCAGAAACTTCTCTCACTGTGGCATGCCACAGAATTATTTGGCTTTCACAAAGGCAGGCATTAATGCAAGCTTGAACACTAAAATGAAGTGGCAGTACTCAGTGTTAGGACAATCACCAGATGATGAAGAATATGTTCATATTATTTTTTTTAAATCATCATTCAGAGTAAATTCACATTTAAAATTCTGGTTTGAAATTCATGCTTCAAAGTGAATGTGTTTTTCTTTTTTTTGGCAAATTTTAGCTTAATGCTTAGAACTGGTGAACAAATAATAAGCATTTTACTATTGGTGTTGCTGATTATTTGTTTAAAACATTGGTTGGCAACGTGGCCCAAAGAAAAGGGACTGACACCAGAACAATGATTCTGAGTCTTTTTCATTCCCACACTGACTAGCCAACTCATCATGGATATCTCTGTATTTGAAGTTTCCTATCCATTAATGAAGTTGAAACTTTCTAGAATTGTTGGGAAGATCACATGAGTTTAAAATTTAATTCAACTGATATATATTATGCAAAAGCCCCAAAGTAAGTCATATGGCATCATATGCCAGTGCTCTGAAAATCAAACAGTGCTGAATGCATCTTAGATATTCTTTTAATAGAAATGAGCCAATTTGCAGAAAATAAATTTCTCAACAGAAAAAGAAAAACTACTAAAGAAGAGAGCAGCAAATCATTGCCCCGGACTACTTTTTGGCTCTTCTTGTTGTTCAGGGGCCAAGTCGTGTTCGACTCTTTGCGATCCAAAAGACTATAGAAAGCCAGGCATCCCTGTCCTTCACTATCTCCCACAGTTTGCTCAAACTCACGTTCACTGAGACAGTGATGCCATCCAACAGTCTCATCCTCTGTAGCCTCCTTCTCCTCTTGCCCTCTTTCCCAGCATCAGGGTCTTTTCCAATGAGTTAGTTCTTTGCATCAGGTGGCCAAATTATTGGAGCTTCAGCCTCAGCATCAGTCCTTCCAATGATGATTCAGGACTGATTTCCTTTAGGATGGACTAGTTTGATCTCCATCCTGTCCAGGGACTCTCAGGAGTCCAGTACCAGTACCATATTTTGAAAGCATCAATTCTTCAGTGCTCAGCCTTCTTTATGGTCCAACTCTCACATTCATACATGACTACTGGAAAAACCATAGCCTTGACCATACAGACCTTTGTCAGCAAAGTGATGTCTCTGCTTTTAAATACACTGTCTATGTTGGTCATAGCTTTTCTTCCAAAGAGCAGTCTTTTAATTTCATGCCTGTGGTCACCATCTGCAGTGATTTTGGAGTCCATGAAAATAAGGTCTCTAACTCTTTCCATTGTTTTCCCATCTATTTGCCTTGAAGAGATGGAACTGGATGCTATCTTAGTTTTTTGAATGTTGAGTTTTAAGCCAGCTTTTTCACTCTTCTCTTTCACCTTCATCAAGAGACTCTTTAGTTCCTCTTTGCTTTCTGCCATTAGAGTGGTATCATATGCATATCTGAGGTTGTTGCTATTTCTGTCACCATCCTTGATTTCAAATATCCACCCTGGCATTTTGCATGGTTCACTCTGCATGTAAGTTAAATAAACAGGGTGAGAATATACAGCCTGACGTACTCCTCTCCCAATTCTGAGCCAGTCCGTTGTTCCGTGTCCGGTTCTAACTGTTGCGTCTTGTCCTGCAAACAGGTTTCTCATGAGACAGGTAGGTGGTCTGGTATTCCCATCTCTTTAAGAATTTTCCACAGTTTCTTGTGATCCACACAGTCAAAGGCTTTATAGCATAGTCAGTGAAGCAAAAGTAGATGTTTTTCTGGAATTCTCTTGCTTTCTCTATGATCCAACGGGTGTTGGCAATTTGATCTCTGCTTCTTCTGCCTTTTCTAACTCCAGCTTGTATATCAATGGACGTGAGTTTGAGCAAACTTCAGGAGATAGTGAATGATAGGGAAGGCTGGCATGATGCAGTCCATGGAGTCACAAAGAGTTGGACACAACTGAGCGACTGAACAACAACAACAACATCTGGAAGTTCTCGGTTCACATACTGTTGAAGACTAGCTTGAAGGATTTTGAGCATTACCTTGCTAGCATGTGAAATGAGTGCAATTGTACAGTAGTTTGAACGTTCTTTGGCATTGTCTTTCTTTGGGATTGGGATGAAAACGGACCTTTTCCAGTCCTATGGCCATTGCTGAGTTTCCCAAATTTGCTGGTGTATGGAGTGCAGCACTTTCACAGCATCATTTTTTTTTTTTTTTTAAGGATTTGAAATAGTTCAAATTCATCAAATTCCACCACCTCCACCAGCTTTGTTCATAGTGATGCTTCCAAAGGCCCACTTGACTTCACATTCTAAGATGTCTGGCTCTAGGTGAGTGACCACACCATCATGGTTATCCAGGTCATTAAAAACTTTTTTGTATAGTTCTTTTGTGTATTCTTTCCCCCTCTTCCTTGCCTCTTCTGCTTCTGTTAAGTCCTTGCCATTTCTGTCCCTTTGTTGTGCCCATCTTTGTATGATATGTTCCCTTGGTCTCTCCAATTTTCTTGAATAGATCTCTAGTCTTTCCCATTTTATTATTTTCCTCTATTTCTTTGCATTGATCACTTAAGAAGGCTTTCTCAATTTCAGGGAATAACATTTGATTTCTCCTAAGGGATTCTTGCCCACAGTAGTAGATATAATGGTCATCTGAATTAAATTTGCCCATTCTCATCCATTTTAGTTCACTGATTTCTAAAATCTCAATGTTAATTCTTGGCATCTCCTGCTTGACCACATCCAATTTACCTTGATTCTTGGGCCTAACATTCCAGGCTCCTGTGCAGTAAGGTTCTTTACAGCACTGGACTTTATGTTCACCACCAGACACATCCACAGTTAAACATCACTTCTACTTTGGCCCAGCTATTTCTCCACTCTTCCCCAGAAGCATGTTAGACACCTACCGACCTGGGGGGCTCATCTTCTGGTGTCACATCTTTTTGCCTTTTCATACTGTTCATGGGGTTCTTGAGGCAAGAATACTGGAGTGATTTGCCATTCCCTTCTCCATTGGACCATGTTTTGACAGAACTCTCCAGCATGACTTGTCTGTCTTGGGTGGGCCTGCAGGCCATGGCTCATAGCTTCATTGTGTTACACAAGGCTGTGATCCATGTGATCATTTTGGTTAGCTTTCTGTGATTGTGGTTTTCGTTCTGGAGGCTGAGGGATTCTAGTTCTTGCTTCTTCTGTCTGCTTTCTGATGAATGAGGATAAGAGTCTTGTGCAAGCTTCCTGATGGGAAGGACTGGTGGTGAGGAAAACTGAGTCTTGCTTTAGTGGGCAGAGCCCTGCTCAGTAAATCTTTAATCCAGTTCTCTGCTGATGAGTAGGGCTGTGCTCTCCCCTCCCTCCCCTAACCAGCCCCCACCCTTCACCCACCATTTGTTGTTTGGCCTGAGGCAACCCAGTTTTAGAGTCTGCAGGCTCTATGGTAGGGCTACTGGCAACCTCCAAGAGGACTTATGCCAACCCATACTTATGCCAACCCAACTCTGCAGGAGATCTTCAAACACTCACAGGCAGGTCTGGCTCAGTCTCTTGTGGGTCACTGCTCCTTTCCCCTGGGTTCTGGTGCACACATTTTGTTTTTGCCCTCCAATAGTCTCTGTTTCCCCCAGGCCTGTGGAAGTTCTGTAATCAAATCCTGCTGTCCTACAAAGTCAGTTTCCCTGGGGATTCCAAGTCCCTTTGCCAGATCCCCGGGTCAGGAAGACTGATGGGGCCCTAGAGCCTTCGCAAGAGTATGAGAACTTCTTTGGTATTACTGTTCTCCAGTTTGTGGGTCACCCACCTGCTGGGAGTGGGATTGAATTCTAAGTGTGATTTTTGCACCCTTCCTACTATCTAGTTACAGCGTCCCCTTTGTCCCTGGACATGGGATATCTTCTTTTGCTGGATTCCAGTGTCCTCCTGTCAGTGGTCATTCAGCAGCCAGTTGTGACTTTGGTGTTCTCACAGAAAAAGATGAGCGCACATCCTTCTACTCTGCCATCTTGACCTTGCCCCCTTGGTTACTCTAAGACCACACTATTGGGATTATTTTCACATCTTTCTAAAGCTGAGAAATATTCAGCGAATGGATTGTTTACCTGAAATTCATGGATAGGCTTCAGGGAAAGTAAGTTTCTGGAATGTATCCAATTTGGGGTGTGTGTGTGTGTGTGTGTGTGTGCACGCATGTGCGAGTTCCTGTATATATGTGCATGTGTGTCCATGTGCTTATATCTGAAGGAGAAGGTTTATATCTCAGCAGATTCACAAATGTCTCTAAGAACATAAATGTACAAGAACCACTGTTTTGGAATAAGATCTTTCATAACCCTTAGTATCACTTGAGAATTAACATTTCAATTTGACCTGAAACTAGGATGTTTTTATGGAATAATTTTTTCTAGGAATAATACTACAGTATTAGTCCTAGCCATAATTGTGATACAAAGTCTTAATCAATTTAATAAGGATAGTTACATCATTTTTATCTTGATCAAAAATAAATTAGGACTACAGATTCAACAGCAGCACATATTGCAACCATTGAGCTGATGCCACTGGGCTGTGTTATTTGATTTGGAATTACAGTATTAACTGGCCCAAAGTAGACGGTGCTCTGTAAACATGAGCCTGATGTTTACATATGAAACCCATTGAAATTGTAGGGCATCTTTTTAGTTAAGTGAATGTGAATCAATATTTATCTGGGAATTAATCTATTTATCAGATTCAACCTGGTCTAGCCTTCAGGTATTTTATGGAGGCATGTATGGTTAGATCACAGATCCTAAGGGTACAGTCTGGTTGTGACACATGCTTACACCTGTAAAGCTCACACCTTTGTCAAGTTGCAGAGCATCATTATTACTCTGAAAATTTCCCTGTTCCCCTTCTCAGGCATTCTCCTCTCTAGCGACTGATTCAGTTTCTCCTAGTTTTTAACTTAGAAAGTCAATTGTCAGATTGGCATAGGCCATTGTTTTTATACTCTATTTTCTACAGCCTTAAAGATCCATGAAGGTGGCCTGGGAGCCACTATCCGAAGACTGGAGGGTGGGCTAAAGGAGCTCTCAAAGAGATCTGGACATTTCCCCAACTCCTATTTCAGCTGGAACAGCTTCTCTTTGAATTTTTTCACAAATTGCAATTCCATGTGAGGACTAGTTTTAAAGGGGGTTCTGCTTTTTCACAAAAAATGATCTGGCGTAGGCTACTGTGCCAAAAATAACTGTAGTGTTTAAATCAAACCATTATGGAATCTAACTCTTAACATGACAATTAAGACTTTGTAAGACCCAAGAGAGAAAGCAAAAGTCAGAAGTTGTGCAGAATGAAGGCTGACGAAACACGCTGGCCCCAGGGTGAAGCTAGTCCACAGGGCTGGGGAGAGCAGCGCCTCAGTGGGTAGCCTTCCTGAGCACTCTTTCCAGGTTATGTGGAAGAGTTCCTTGATTTCAGAATGAGGCTCTTCCATTTTAGGCCATGTTCTCTCTAGTAAGGTGACTGTTTTGACTGCTTAAGGTCAGTCTTGTGCCTTAAAATCAACTGGACTCAGAGACTGGCCAGAGTCACTTGTGATGGTATCTAAAAAGACATTGTCCTGTTTTCTCCCTAAAAGTCCAAAATCATTGCTTTATGAATTTCAACCTAATGTCTTTTTGTGTTTGGAGGTTTGTTTTAATTTAATGGAATAAACCATCCATTGTATACAGTACAAATGTTCTCATATTTATGATACATAACTAGGGGAATGGAGAAGGCAATGGCACCCCACTCCAGTACTCTTGCCTGGAAAATCCCACAGATGGAGGAGCCTGGTGGGCTGCAGTCCATGGGGTTGCTAAGAGTTGGACATGACTGAGCGACTTCACTTTCACTTTTCACTTTCATTCACTGGAGAAGGAAATGGCAACCCACTCCAGTATTCTTGCCTGGAGAATCCCAGGGATGGCAGAGCCTGGTGGGCTGCCGTCTCTGGGGTCGCACAGAGTCGGACACGACTGAAGTGACTTAGCAAATAGGGGAAGCTATCTTTAGAATAAAATTTATTTTTATGACTTATCAGTTCCCAGATGCTTATGTGTGCTTAATACTTATAAAGGACCTATTTGAAAGCATCTTTGTTGGTTGGCTGTGTTAATGTTGTTTTCCTTTTAAGTTTATTTTAAAAGAAGATAGAATACAAATAATAGTGCTTTATATTTGTATCTTGATTTAAATGTGTAAAAATAACACATTGGTTTGTTATAACAATCCAGAAAAGTATGTATTATTACCTCCATTTTAAAGATGAATAAACTGAGGCAGTGATGAGTCAAGTGACCTGCTCACAGAGATAGAGAATACTCATTTTAATCACTAGATCACTGTACAGTGTCATTTATCCAGTAGCTTGCATTGTTTTTAGTACTAGCTGAGAGACAGTGAATTAAATAACTGTTCTTAATGCAGTATCTTGATGTCACTCCATTTATTAGCTCACTTTTAATGTTGGTTTTATCTTTTAATGAAATTTAGCATTTTCAATTGTAAATAGTTTTAAATTTTACTTTTTTATATTGAAGGGTAATTGCTTTACAGAATTTTGTGGGTTTCTGTTATATATCAACAAGAATCAGCCATAGGCACACCCATGTCCCTTCCCTCCTGGACCTCCCTCCCATCTTCTTCCCCACCCGACCCTTCAGCCTGTCACAGTGCCCCTGTTTGAGTTCCCTGAGTCGTACAGAAAATTCCCATTGGCTGTCTGTTTTACATATGCTACTGTAAATTGCTGTGTTACTCTCTCCATACGTTTCCTCGTCTCCTCCCTCCATGTCCATAGGTCTGTTCTCTATGTTTGTTTCTCCATCGCTGCCCTGAAAATAAATTCATCTGTGCTCTTTATATTCCATATATGTGTGTCAGTACACAATATTTATATTTTTCTTTCTGACTTACTTCACTCTGTATATAAGCTCTAGTTTTGTCCACCACATTAGAATGGATCCAAATTCATCCCTTTTTATGGCTGAATAGTATTCCATTGTGTATATGTGTATCACAACGTGTTTATCCATTCATCTTTTGATGGACATCTAGGTTGCTTCCATGTTCTAGCTATTGTAAATAGTGCTGTGATGAACACTAGGGTACATTTGTCTTTTTCAATTTTGGTTTCCACAGGGTATATGCCTAGAAGTGGGATTGCTGGCTCATATGGTGGTTTTGGTCCTAGCTTTTCAAAGAATCTCCATGCTGTCTTCCATAAAGGCTGCATCAGTTTACATTGCCACCAACAGTGCAATGTTGGTGGTTGGTTCTCTACACCCTCTCAGCATTTATTGTTTGTAGGCTTTTTGATGATGGCCATTCTAACTGGTGTGAGGTGGTATCTCATTGTAGTTTTGATTTGCATTTCTCTAATAATGAGTGATGTTGAACATCTTTTCATGTGCTTGTTAGCCATCTATATGTCTTCTTTGGAGAAATGTCTCTTCAGGTTCCTTTCCCACTTTTTAATTTGGTTGTTTGCTTTTCTGGTATTGAGTTGTATGAGCTGCTTGAATATTTTGGAAATTAATTCTTTGTCATTTGTTTCCTTTGCCACTATTTTCTCCCATTCTGAAGGTAAATTTTACTTTTTAAAGTTCTGTTTCCATTGGGAGAAGAGAGGAAATCTTTTCCAAAAACTTGAGAAAGTGCCAGGAAAAGCTAAATGATTAATTTCCCATAAAGTGCATCAGGCATTTCATTTTGGCAAATGATTCTGAATTAGAAATCTACCTTGCACTGGAGATAAAATCTTTGTGAGGCTCTCTGAACCACGAAAAGGATAGTGAGGAGAGACAAAAACATAGGAAAAGGGGTTCCCTAGAATGAGTATACCTAGAAATGCTTATAAAATGCTCAGTGAACAAGCCAAGCTTTGCTAACAGAAATGCCCAGCCTGCTCATCTGGCTGATGAAGGGCCAAGGTATAGGCAAGAATTAAGAATATAATTTTTAAACAAAGGACCACTTAACTGAATGCACCATTACTGAGAATGTACCCTCCCAGTCCAAGAGGAAGGGAGTGTTCAGCCACACATGGGAGAACCAATGCCGAAAGGGAGACAGAGTCTAGCAGAGGATAACATGGTGATCTGGGGTCAAAACGGAGCCATGAATCTGGATGAGTCATTGAGGGGCTCAGTTCTTTCAGATATTGAAGATGAGAACAAGGATGCTAAAGTGCAGAGAATCAAGATTGCCGGGAGAAATATCAATAACCTCAGATATGCAGATGAAACCACCCTTATGGTAGAAAGAAGCAAAGAGGAACTAAAGAGCCTCTTGATGAAAAGTGAAAGAAGAAAGTGAAAAAGCTGGCTTAAAGCTCAACATTCAAAAACTAAGATCATGGCATCTTGTCTCATCATTTCATGGCAAATAGATGGGGAAACAGTGGAAACAGTGACAGACTTTATTTTCTTCAGCTCCAAAATCACTGCAGTTGGTGACTACAGCCATGAAATTAAAAGACGCTTGCTCTTTGGAAGAAAAGCTATGACCAACCTATACATTAGGTTGGTCTAACGGTCAAAAAGCAGAGACATTACTTTGCTGACAAAGGTCCATCTAGTCAAAGTTATGGTTTTTCCAGTAGTCATGTATGGATATGAGAGTTGGACCATAAAGAAAGTTGAGTGCTGAAGAACTGATGCTTGTGAACTGTGGCGTTGGAGAAGACTCTTGAGAGTCCCTTGGACTGCAAGGAGATCAAACCAGTCAATCCTAAAGGAAATCAACCCTGAATATCGATTGGAAGGACTGGTGCTGAAGCTGAAGCTCCGGTCCTTTGGCCACCGGATTCGAAGAACTGGCTCATTGGAAAAGACCTGATACTGGAAAAGACTGAAGACAGCAGGAGAAGAGGACAACAGAGGATGAGATGATTGGATGGCATCACCAACTCGATGGACATGAGTTTGAGCAAGCTCTGGGAGTTTGTGATGGACAGGGGAGCCAGACAGGGGAGCCTGACAGGGAGTGCTGCAGTCCATGGGTTCGCAAAGAGTCGGACACGACTCAGCCACTGAAATGAACTGAGCTGAAAAAGCAGAGAAAGCAGAAGACAGAGGGTGAGATCAGGCTGCTGGACAAAAGGCAGTACAAGTTGTTAGGATCCAAGACAGCCACTGGAGGGCAGCAAAGGCATCGTGTAATCCTGTAGCATCCCTTAATGAACAACAAATGGTTTTTTCGGTTTGTTGAATTTCTTTTTTTCCCCCATGGTTTTATTTTTACTTTTTATTGGAATATAATTTCTTTGCAATTTTGTGATAGTTTCTGCTGTACCACAAAGTGAATCACCTACATGTATACATGCATCCCCTCCTCTTGAGCGTCCCTCCGGCTCCCAGCCCATCCCGCCCCTCTGGGGCATCACAGGGCCGAGCTGAGCTCCTTGTGCCGTCCAGCAGCCTCCCACTGTCCGCTTTACACAGGATAGTGTACGTACGTCAGTGCCACTCTCTCAGTGCATCCCACTCTCTGCTTCCCCGTCTATGTCCACAAGGCTTGTTCTCCACCTCTGTGTCTCTATTCCTGACCCGCAAACATGCTGGGAAAGGATTCTTATCTGTTTAAAGGTAAGAATCTTCCACAGAATTCGGACTTCAAACTGCTGTGAGCCAGTGAACTCTTTCTTAATAACTCGTATATAATTTAATCCAAAAGAACTTTTACATTCAATTTAAAGATTCAAAGAATAAGTAGGACAAGTAAGTCCGGTGAAAGGATTTTCTGAGTGGGATTAAAAACAGAAGATGCCTTCTTCCTTTCATTACGTTCTCTTCGTCTGCCGTGATGCATAGAGAATTCTAAGCCTAGTAACTAAGAGTTCAGGACAGATGCTGTGGCCTTTCTTTGAAATGGTGGCAAGCAGAACATAGGATGAGTGAAAATGTATCTGAGGAAATTGATAACTGGTTGATGAAACTACATAATTAGGCAATTAAGTAGTTAATTATACTACTTAATTAAAATTATACTTGGAGTCTACAATGAGGCTTCTTTCAGAAAGGACTCTTTGTACTTTACTCATTCTTTGTACTCCCATGAGTTGTCAGAAATTATATGTTGGAAAAAAACCTAGATTTTTGTTTAAATCACATTTCTTTTCAAAAAGGAAAATGAGAATTCATAACTTTAAAAGATGATGCCATCCTCTAGGTCATCTGAGTAGTCTGCAGAATAGATCTGTTGTTATTTTAGTGCCCTGCGAATGGACTGGATTGCTTCAATTTAAGGACAAAAGGCTCAACTTTGGAGAAAATGGGTTCATCTACCCTGTGATGTTAGGAGGGTTACTGGAAAACTAACTAAAATGGAAAATACTTATTGAGTTCAGCAAATGTATATATTCTTCTCACTGTTGTCTCTGGAGGTCTGAATTCCCTGCTTTCTTATTTTTATAAAACTCTGATAAAGTATCAAAACCAAATAGGCATTAACCAGAATTCCCTTCCTAGGAAATAATTCTCCCAAATAATCAAGATGCAAAAAGTAGTTTATGGCCATTGATGGTCATGAGTTCTTTATGTATATTTGGGAAAAATTAAAAATAACCCAATATTTTAATCATAATAATAAGCCTTTATTGAGTATTAACTTTGTGTCAGATCCTGTTTTAAGCTTTTATACTTTCTCACAATAAGCTTAGGAGATTGCTATTATTATTATACCTATTTTATATATAAGGAAACCAAGGCTACAAGAAGTTAATCAATTTGTTCAATAAAAAGTAGAATTGAGATTTTTTTACCTAAAATCCATACCTTTAACATTATGTTTTGTAGTTTCTTTCTCTATAATGGAATGATTAAATACATTTTGGTACTTCCCCATGATAGGATATTTTCAAACCTTTAAACATCCTGCTTTTGAAGAATAGTAATCCAAGATTAGAAACAGTATATTAAGTGAGTAAGCCAGGTTACCAAATTACACATGCAGTATGACCTCAATTGTATAAGATTCAAAAGAAATACACCAAAACACTAACATATTTCTGGCTAGTAGATTGAAATTTTCTTTAAAAACTTTTTTCTGTCATTTTCCAGTTCTTTGCATGAACATAATTTGTTTCTATGAAGAAAGTTATTATATAGCAGGTATATAGTGAAGACTTTATAATATTATTCTGTAAGAAAAATCTGATATAATGAACTTGACAGTTGCTTAGGAATTTGTAGAGGAATTTGTAGGCAAATTTGCATAAGGAGCCCAAACATTTGGTGGGAGGTGAAGAAGAATCTGACTCCTTCTACCAGTGATTCAGGAAACTGTTGGGGAGGACTGTGGTGGCTTCAATTAAGTAACAGTGAAATGCAATTGATGTCTGAAAAAGACAGTCACTGTGAGAGTAGCAAAGAGATGAGATCAGCATGGTGACTCCTGCACCTGTGGACCCTCACAGAAGGCCAGTATGTCTCTTAGGATGCTTTGGGCTATAAGTGGCCCAATACTTGACTAAAATGGACTTAAGTAATAAGGATACTTATCATCTTCCATAAGAAGTCTAGAGGCAAAGTGGTTCCAGCTTTGGTTCATTAATCCAATGCAGTGATGAATTCTGGTATTTTCCTATCTTCCCTTCACAAATATTCTCAGTTTGTTGACAATATCTCCCCTCATTGTCTCGTGAGGGCTGCAGGAGTTCCAGGAGTCACATGTAGACTTAATAACATTCACCATATATGAAAAGTTGTTCCGCCATAGGCACTTCTTACTCTGGATATAGTTCCAGAGTAACTGTATACTGGTCAGGTCTGTATAACAGCAAGAGAGTGGGGAAAGGGGAATGGCCTTTGTTAGGCAGTGAATACTGTCTGCCCAAGTGCTTCTGGATGATGTAGTGAATAGTAGAAGTTGACCTGTTCATTCGGGTGGCACAAGTATGTATTCAAAGAGCTGTAACGTTGTAAACTGGGAATCCTAGCCAGATTGGCAGGGAGTACCCAGGGTGAATACAGCAATGAGTCAGGGTGAGGGTGGGGAATTGACCTCCTGGATGAGATAAAGTGTTCCTGTCACTTTGGGTATCACCGGAGAGAAGGCCTAAGTGAGATACAAGTAATTTAATGAAAACTTTTAAGAGAAATGTGACCATGCAGCATGCTGATAAAATGGGATGTGGTGATTACTTTTTACAAAGTAGAAGAATAAAATTATCCAAGGGGATGTGTTAAGATGATATGATAGGGTAAAATATTTTTTTAAAAAAGATCATATAGAGAGTAAGTATAATAGGTAAATAAGGCAATAAAAGCTAAAAGATAATGGGAAAAATAAACACTACCAGCATGTACATGAGTAAGGAATAAAAGGAAGTAACAGAAGAAAAAAATCAAATATAGTGATATAATAAATTCAATAAAATGCACATACTTAAAACAAGATGAAAACAAAAGTAGAAGAAACAGCTTCAAAAAGCTTGGGGTTTCTCTGACTTTAATTTATAGCTCTTTAGGTTGTGGTAGATATAGAAGGCCAGTAAGTATCTTAAATTTCTTACACAATTCTAAAATGTTAGAAAGGGTGTCTCTATAGCCTTATGCTGAAGATGCTGCTGCTAAGTCACTTCAGTCGTGTCCAACTCTGTGTGACCCCATAGATGGCAGCCCACCAGGCTCCCCTATTCCTGGGATTCTCCAGGCAAGAACACTGGAGTGGTTTGCCATTTCCTTCTCCAGTGCATGCAAGTGAAAAGTGAAAGTGAAGTCGCTCAGTTGTGTCCAACTCTTCGCGACCCCATGGACTGCAGCCTACCAGGCTCCTCCATCTGTGGGATTTTCCAGGCAAGAGTACTGGGGTGGGGCCTTCTCCATAAGCATCTCCAAACTTTTCCTTTTAACTTTCAATCAAAGAAAGAAACTGCCAACTAGCTTTGGCCCAACTCCAACTGTTCTTCCTTCCTGGCCCCAGTGGAAATGCAAAACTTCTGTCTTAGTCCTGCTCAGGCAGAGCTACAAGTCCATATTTGTTCTTACTTTTAATGAAGGCACTATTTTCAAGAGAAAATGCGTAATTGACTGAATCACATGCAAATCACAACACACACTCCTGAGGAATCTGAACTGTGTAGTCCACAAGGGCAGCTACCCAAATCTCAAGAGGAGCAACCCAAAAATAAATCATGAGTTGGCACAAGTCAAATTCCCTAATGATTAGGGATCATTATCTTCTAGGATACAGCAGCTCCCCTCTCCAAACTCTTTAGACTTTAGCTCTGTTCACATTGATTTTTTCAGTCTCTCCTTATCAGCCTCCTGCAAGAACTACCATTTCCACCCAGTAAAAACTGATTGTCTGACTACCTGCACTTCAACCCTGAGTCCTCAGCTAGGTAATGATTAGTTATACTCATTCCTGAAAACAGATATTTTCTGAACTCTTAGCCTTGAAATGTTCTGAAACTTTTAATACTTTAAATAAGCATTAAGTGAAACTATTATTTTTGTTAAAACCTAGGAAATACAGATAAGTATCAAGAAAAATAAAAACCATTTAAATGGTATGCCTAAATATAAATTCTATTAACATATTGTAATCGGTCCTTTGGGTTTTGACCAACCTAGATAGCATATTCAAAAGCAGAGACATTACTTTGCCAACAAAGGTTCATCTAGTCAAGGCTATGGTTTTTCCTGTGGTCATGTATGGATGTGAGAGTTGGACTGTGAAGAAGGCCGAGCGCCAAAGAATTGATGCTTTTGAACTGTGGTGTTGGAGAAGACTCTTGAGAGTCCCTTGGACTGGAAGGAGATCCAACCAGTCCATTCTGAAGGAGATCAGCCCTGGGATTTCTTTGGAAGGAATGATGCTAAAGCTGAAACTCCAGTACTTTGGCCACCTGATGCGAAGAGTTGACTCACTGGAAAAGACTCTGATGCTGGGAGGGATTGGGGGCAAGAGGAGAAGGAGACGACAGAGGATGAGATGGCTGGATGGCATCATTGACTCAATGGATGTGAGTCTGAGTGAACTCCGGGAGTTGGTGATGGACAGGGAGGCCTGGCGTGCTGCGATTCACGGGGTCGCAAAGAGTCGGACACAACTGAGCGACTGATCTGATCTGATCTATTACACTTTTATTCATTGTTTTAATATTCAACAGACATCAACGGTGTGTGGGCCATGCCCTAGGAACCAGGTGTTTTTCAGGAAATAAAGCACTGAAAACAATAAATCCCTCCTTTCATGAAATTACTTTCTAGTATCTTTTATCGAAAAAAAAAAAAAATGAGGTCATTCCACATCTGCAATTTAAAGTTTAAAAGCTTGCTTTCTAAAATTAATTTTAAATATACATAGCATGTATTTTCATACTAAATATAGAAATATGTAATAATTTTAAATGACTAATAGTTTAGCATTTGAATGCACCATAATTTTTTTCAGTTCCATAATTGTAAACAGATAGTTTCCATTTTTTTTTTTGCTATTACTGTATAAACAATTATTTAGAGGAACTTTGTACAGCAACATATAAATAAATGAGCACATGTATTCAATTATGTCCATAAGGTACATTTCATATTCCAGTGCTTTGAGTCCTAAATCTTAGACCTCTTTCTAAGTCAGTATGTAGATCTACTCTATAGGTATCTCTATATATCCTTATATAGATAGCCCAGTATTTAAAAGCAGCTCCCTATTGGTTGTTTAGGAACAGAAAAGCTATAAACATTCTTATGCATGTATTAATACTTAAGCACATTTATAGAATATTAATTCATTTAATTAGATTTTAAAATTGAATAGCATGTTTGGTTTAAAAATAAGTAGAGAAGTGTATTAAATGAAAAGTATAAATTCTACCCTATCCTTTTTTCATACCCCCAGTTCACTCTTTGGAGGTAAATAGCACACATTCTCTGTGCGTTTATTTCTGTTATGAATTTCTTCTGCAGATCCTGTATGCTCCACGTGATGTTTTTGATCCACAGCGTCCATGCTGTCTCTGCTATAGTGGGACCCTGATTTTTAGGCGTCTCACTCTTCCACCAGTAAAACTGCTCCAACTACTCTAACTCCCTTGTTCCTCACACAGGTTAAAGTGAATTAAAAGTATTCCAGCCACAGGGCCTTTGCATTTGCCATTGCCTCTGCCTGGAAAACTTACCCCTGGATTCCCATAGCTCCCTCCCTTAATCCTTTATGTCTTGGCCCAACTTTTATCTTGTCAGTGAAGTATTCCCTAATTGCTCCATTTAAAATTGCAGCCCCATCTCCCGTCTTGGTTCTACTCTCTTCCAGAGCATTCACCATCACCTAACATTCTTTATCTTACTCATTTGTTTATTATTTGAATTCCCCACTAGAAAGTAAGCTCTATAAGAGCAAGAATTTTTGTATATTTTGTCTGCTGTTATGTTTATAGTGATATATCAGTTTTTAACATAGAATAAATAAGTGCCAAATTAATATTTTTTTAAAAATTAATGAATAGCAGGGAAAAGCATGAATAAGTTTGGGGCTGATTAGACACTGGTTTGAATCTCAATAAAGGTCACAATAGTTCTGTGATCTTGGACAATTTTTAAAATTTTTCTAGGCCTGAGTTCTTCATCTGCAGAAGAGAAGAATTAAAAATAATTGCTTTGTAGGATGAACTCAGAGTGGTTCTCTCATGATTAAGTGTTTAGGACAGTAGCTGGTACATAGGAGGCACCTAACAAAGCTTCCTTTTCGTCTCCCCTTCTTCCATTTCTTCCTCTTCTTGCTACTATTTTGAAGTAAAAAGCATAACCTTGTTATTTTCCTTTCCTAGTGTTCCAACTTGCTGCTTAGCATACAAAGCATCTGGGAGCCTCCATGTGCAACAAACTGACTCATCTTAGCTCAGGTAGCCTGGTACTGCAATGCAGGTTACACCCCAGCTCAACAAACACTGAATTGCTCTGCTCCACCAGGGTCGGGCATGTGGCACTAGGGCATTTGTGTGAATATAGGGACACTGTGGCCTCCTTCTACAATGTGGGACAGCCCTACGGGTGGTCCAAGTGTAGTCACTCACATTTACAAAAACTTGGGACAGCGCCAATGTTTCCTTCACTTTTGGGGGGCCACATTCTTGGTTCATATGCTCAAAATAGCTTTCTCATTCCTAGTTCATGGTGGCCAAGAAAGAATCCCATTTGGTTCCTTGGGATTGAGGAGAAGAGGAAATGACCCATTCATGCTTCTCACAGCCTAATTCCCAGGAATTTGTTCTTGCCAAGTTTCCGCTTATTCATTGCCACATTTTCCATTCATTCAACAAACATTTTTTTAAAAAGGAACACTAGAGAGAAGTCACCATAAAATATGCCATGAAGATTCGTTCAGCCTAAATACAATGATTACAACTAGTTGTAAAAGTTATACTGTTTATTGAGAATTCATCTAGTGTCAGTCTACACAGGAGCTCAAATCCAAAATGATAACAATGCAAAGGAGATGATGAAATCTACATTACAAATAAGAAATAAGGTTAGCTATCCAAGGTCACAAATTAGATAGTGTCTGATCCAGGACTCAAACCCAATGCCACAGAACTCTGAAACCTATGATTTTTGTAGGAGATTTTATTATCTCTGGACATTATAATCTGCTGCTACTGCTGCTGCTAAGTTGCTTCAGTCGTGTCCGACTCTGTGCGGCCCCAGAGACGGCAGCCCACCAGGCTCCCCCGTCCCTGGGATTCTCCAGGCAAGAACACTGGAGTGGGTTGCCATTTCCTTCTCCAACATTATAATCTAGAGGGGAAAATATAGTTTGTCAACAATACAAGTTATGTGGAAATTATTCAGTTGCATCCAAGAAGCATTTATTGAGAAGGTAAAACCCTGTTAGGTGTTTAAAGGAGGTATAACAACTCCAATAACATAGACTCTGTTTATATCTCCCTATTTTTGGGGGGCTCCAAAATCACTGCAGATGATGATTGCAGCCATGACATTAAAAGACGCTTACTCCTTGGAAGGAAAGTTATGACCAACCTAGATAGCATATTCAAAAGCAGAGACGTTACTTTGCCAACAAAGCTCCATCTAGTCAAGGCTATGGTTTTTCCAGTGGTCATATATGGATGTGAGAGTTGGACTGTGAAGAAAGCTGAGTGCTGAAGAATTGATGCTTTTGAACTGTGATGTTGGAAGAGACTCTTGAGAGTCCCTTGGACTTCAAGGAGATCCAACCAGTCCATTCTAAAGGAGATCAGCCCTGGGTGTTCATTGGAAGGACTGATGCTGAAGCTGAAACTCCAATACTTTGGCCACCTCATGCAAAGAGCTGACTCATTGGAAAAGACTCTGATGCTGGGAGGGATTGGGAGCAGAAGGAAAAGGGGACGACAGAGGATGAGATGGCTGGATGGCATCACTAACTCGATGGGTTTGAGTGAACTCCAGGAGTTGGTGATAGACAGGGAGGCCTGGCGTGCTGTGATTCACGGGGTCGCAAAGAGTCAGACATGACTGAGAGACTGAACTGAACTGAACTGAGGGGATTGTGCTTGAATATAGTACAAATAAATACTGTAACTGAATTAACAACAGAGATCTTCTATTTAAGATGTGGCTAGAAATGTTCTTTGATGTCAGTCATGTTTCTGATTAGAGAGAACCAGAGAGGGACTCACAGTTGATGTCAGGTATCAAGTCTGGAAGGCAAAGAAGCATTTTGGCAAGTGGAGAAGCGTGGGAAGAACATAGATAAGTCATAGAGGCCTCATGTAGTATTGAGCATGAGTCAGAAGGGACAAGAGCTGAAGGGGCAAGTAAACTGAAGGAGCAGATGAACTGAAACAGTAAACAAAGAAGTCCACTGACCACAGGCTGGGAGTCACGTCATTGCCAGGAAAGGGATCAGCAGGAGACTGATAGAACAGGAAGGTGAAACTGAAGGATATCACAGCAGAAAGGTAGCAGGTTGGAGGGGTTTGGGTGCAGAATGACTGAGTCATACACACTGAGAGATGTGGTAATAATGTGGAGATAACTGGGTATAGAACTAGCCACCCCCAAGGTTCCAGATGGAACTTGGGGTGGTGATGAGATCATTTAGACAGGGTCGAAATGTCCCTTTCCAGGCAACTCTCCTACAGTCTTGATTTCCAAAGCCTTTGTTTAAGAGGTAGGATTGCTTCAGAATGGCTTCCTTGAGTGGGGTCTGGTCTTTGGTGACAGCGATGGTGAAGGGCAGTCTTGGCTTGGTGGTATGACTGCAAAATGAACCCCCAAATGTTGACGTGTTTGTGAGAAATTTAAAATCTTCCAAGTGTAAGGTCTTATCCCAACATATCAAAGAAGACCTTTTTGTAAAATGTGACAGATCAGATGTATTTTTAATGCCCAACTAACAAATGGTTGCTGAAAGTATTTTTAATTAAGATATAATCGACATAGAACATTGTATTGTTTTTAGGCATACAATATAATGGTTTGATTGCTCCCTATTCAGTGTTTTATTGAAGCCAGGGAAACCTAAGAAAAACTCTATGGAGGTTTAGCTCAGGTATCTTTTTTTTTAAGTTATGATATTTATTGCTAGTTTAAACATGGGAATCAGATCAGATCTAGAAGATAATAAAAGCATATTATTATCCTGCTACAAATTCAAAGTAAAATGGTTCCTTAGGTGGGACTGTTCTGTTTTATTGTTATTCTGAATTATTTACATGTAGTATGATTAAATTTATAATTTAACACTGGAAATGTACATTATCAACTGTGACTATGACATATTTGATTGTATAGTATTTCATTAAAGTGGATTTTAGATACTTTAACCCTGTTGACTTCAAAATGTACTTGTTCTTGTAACTGTTTCTTATAGTTCAGAATGTTACATACAAAACCTATAACCATGTGCTTTCATTTTTTTATTTCCCATTGGGAAATTCACCCAAGCAATGAGGGTCTGTGCTACAGAGATTTGCCTTGTGCCCTTAAGTAGAAGAGGCTGTGAGAAGGCAGGTTCAAGTGCAGAGTGCTGGCACCTTAGTTAGATGCCTTCTTCAAGCATTGTCCCAGAGTCCTGTGAAACACACAGAACTTCACCTTTCTTAGAATCTGACATCATCCAGCTAAGAGTCTCTCGCATCATGCCAGCTGCCATGCTCTTTGTTTCTGCCCCATGCTTATTGGACAAAGGCAGAGAGGAACAGGGAGAGAGAAGAGCTGTTCATCCTCCACTGTGTACTGCTACAGTGATTACTACTGCTGCTGCAAACTGACTGCTTCTTTGACTACTGACTAGGATTTTTGGGCGTTTCCTGTTTGCTAGGCCTCATTCTAAGTATTTAAATATATAACTCATTTAATCTGTGTAACAACCTTATCAAGTAGCTCTTATTATCTTCATTTTGTAAAAGGTAGATGAAGAATCTGAAACACAGCTAGACACCTGACTGGCCTAAATTCATACCGCTAGTAACTGGAGGGTGTAAATGGTCTAATTAACTCGTTTTTATCAGCTTGTTAAAGTGTTAACATTGTACTCTTAAAAATATTCACTTAAGGTACTCCAAAGTGTAATTCAGCAATGAAATTTGCGCTAAGAAAATTGAGTGAATGACTAAATTGTTTGGCTGACTTTGCCCTTGCAACATTTCCCTATCTCCCCAAATAGCACAATTCTCTTTTAAAATAATAGTAATAATAATAAGTAAGTTTAGAGTTAGGAGAGAAGTGGAATTATTTTTCTACTTCTCTGACTATTTAGGAAATTGTATAGTTTGTTCTTTAAAGGTGGGTTAAGAAAAAATAGTTCATATTCTGTATCTGGGAATTTGGGGTTGCTGTGCTGTTTTGGGTTTTTTTTTTTTTAAAGACATTATAGTCTACATTACAGTCTTCTGATTTCTCTTTGGTTCCATATATAAAGATGAGACAGGCACCAAAGTCCGGAAGGGCGTCATCCTGCTTGTCTATATATCATACATCATGTTTGGGGCATTAGTATTTGGAGCCTTGGAGAGAGACTTTGAGGTACAGCAGCGACATTTGGCGGTTAAGGCAAAAGCTGATTTTCTAAAAAATCGTTCCAATATGACTAAGGAAGATGTCAGAAGATTTGTGCAGGTAAGAAATGAAGAAGTGTGTATTTTCAGAATCATACTACTGCTACCTATGCAGAGAAGCCTTCAGTGTGAAAATTCTATGAAATACTTTCCTTCATTGGGACTAAATTCGTTTACCAAGCAGGATATTTCAGGTTAGCTATGGAACAGGCAGGAGGAACATAAGGAAGTCATGCAGACTTGGAAGAAAAAGGAAGGCAGCAGATGATAATGAGGTAGAAGAAGGTAAAAGTGACAGGAGGGACAAATTACAGCCCAACTGGTAGGTGAGGATAAAAGCTGAAACCGTTCTGATTGAAGTGATCTTTTTCATTATTCCACATGAAGTTCAGAAATATGTTCTGCAAAGGAGATAAGAATCTGGCAGGAAAATTGGCTTATTTCCCTTCCACTTTTTCCAAATATTGCCATGCTCTAAGCTCTGGACATATTGTCCTTAAATATTCCCTTGTAATATCTTTTGTAGTTGAGAAAAGTTAATTTTAATGTAGTCATTGTTATTATTCTTTTCCTTTAGGGTTTATACAACTTCTGCCAGTCATTCCCATCTTTGAGGTCATAGAGATATTTTCTTAAACTTTCTTCTAGACATTTTTCAAATTTGCTTTTTTACCAAAAAATATCATTTCATCTTGGATTGCATGTGTGTGTATGTGTGTGTGTGTGTACACACACACATGTGTGCACCTTATGTGTCCCTGTAAAGTAAATTCTAATTTTATATATGTTTTTCCATATAGACAGCCCATTGTTCCAGAACAGTTTATTTATTGATTTTTGTTTTCCTATTAATTTTTAGTGTTATCTCTATCATATTGCAGGTTCTCTTATGTCCATAAATTTGTTTCTGGGTTTTTGATTCTGTTCCATTTTGTCTGAGTGACAATACCATTGCAATAAATCCTGAAATGAACTTTCCTATCCTTTTGTATGAATTTCAAGATCAGATTGTCATGTTTCATAATATACTCTGCTGAGGTTTTGATTGAATTTTCTTTGAATTTGGGGAGAATTATTATGAGATAATATTGAACATTCTCAAACACAGAATCAGTACTTGGAATCATATAATATGTAGTCTTTTGTGAGTGGCGTCTTCCACTTAGCATGATGTTTTTGACATTCAGCTCTGTTGTTTCAGTTATCACTAGGTAAATTCTTTTCATTGCTGAATAGTACTCTATGGTATATCTATACCAAAATTGGCTTATCTGTTCACATTGATGAGCTTTGAGTTGTTTTCAGGTTTATATCTATCGTAAGTGAAATTGCTACAAATATGTGCTTTGTGGGGAAACATGTTTTTACTTTGTTTTGGTAAATGCCTAGAAGTGGAATTGCTATGAGAACTAGTAAATCTGTATAACTCTATAAGAAACTACCCAACAGAGTTCTCCAGAGTGGTTATATCATTTTACAAACCTATCAACTACATTAGAGTTCTAGCTGCTGTATATCCCCGCCAGAATTGGATGTTGTAAGGTGTCTTTATTTTAGCCAGTCTACTTGTGTTCTTCTGATGACTAATCATGTTGAGCATTTTTATGAGTTTATTGGCTATCTTTGTATTATCTGCTGTGAATTATCTGTTCAAATAGTTGCATATTTTTTCATTTATCTACTTAATGTGGTTATACTTATTTTTCATGTATTCTGGGGAAAAGTACTTTGTCACTCATATGTGTTGCCAGTACTTTCTCCTTAATGGTGGATTGATTCTCATTTTATTCAGTTTCTCTTGAAGACAATTTTGTTTCCTATAAATTCTAGTCTATAAATTTTGGGGGGTTTTACTTTTTGTGTCCTAAGACATCTTCTGCTAAACCAAAGTCACAAAGATCTCTAGACATTTTCTAGTTTTGCTTTTATATTTATTTGACACATTTCAAGTAAATTTTGATGAAATAAGAAGTAAGCATCAAGATTTGTTGTTATTTTTAATACAGATCTTCAGTTATCTCAGAATCATTTGTTGAAAAGAGTGTCTTTTTTTTTTTTTGTCATGGAATTACCATGGCAACTTTGTCCAAAGCCAACTGACCAGATATGGATAAGGTGGGGTAAACACACTCCACTTTTTCTCTCCCACTGAATGTAACTACAAAGCTGGAAAGAATATGTGGATCAGGTATATGAGGAACCTGAAAAGTAAATACTGGCAGCAATGTAAGGAAGAACTTCATGGTTTGAAGTACTGAAGAGGTGGCCAGTTAAGCACTGTTATACTCTTCTGGTTGGAGAAGGAAATGGCAACCCACACCAGTACTCTTGCCTGGAGAATCCCTGGGACAGAGGAGCCTGGTGGGCTACAGTCCATGGAGTCTCAGAGTCAGACACAACTGAGTGACTCACACACACACACACACACACACACACACACACACACACTTCTCTGGTATCCCCCAGCCTGGCCTTAATGTAGCTGGAAACTTAGGCATAACAGTTAGAAGACCCTGGGAGACATCCGCTAGTTCTGGCTCCAGATCAGGAAAGGGACCTCATCTTGCTCAGAGAGAGTGCGGAAGCCCTCCCTTTTGTTCCTTTTCTTTGTCCTCTTTTACCCCAGTTCACCAGCAATCCTGTGGGGGTGGCAGCACAGAAGACAGCAGCTGTGGAAGCATAGGAACCCACACAACTCTGAGGGAGGGGAAACTCAGCTCTGTTCCCTGAAGCTGTAGTTTCAAAGTTAGGGCCAAACCCTTTCTTTTTTTCCCCATCTTTCTTCTCCTACCACTTGGCCCCAGATGCAGCACAATCAAGGAAGTAGTGGTTGTTTTCCATCTAGAAGACTGAAAAGGGGAGCCCCCAAGAAAATGAGACCACAGACAGGGAGCAGTTTGGGGAAGTGACCCTATAAAATTGCTTACAATCTCCTGAGCTCACCCCTGACCTACTGATGCGTGGATCTGACCCTAACTTTCATACCAAAGACTTTGAGAACTGAGCTAGTGGGTAGACCTGAATCTAAGTCCCAGACCGCCTTCTGAGTGATGGACTGTGGGACAGGTCCCAGATGGTACTGCAGAAGCTAGGAGAGCTGAACAGACACTGGAACCACATTTCACAGAATGTGAATTAGAATTTGCGGTCTGAATCTAAACAGAGAAAGTGAAAGTATAAGTCGCTCAGTCATGTCTGACTCTGCAACCCCATGGGCTATAGCCTACCAGACTCTTCTGTCCATGGGATTTTCCAGGCAAGAATACTAGAGTGGGTTGCCATTTCCTTCTGCAGAGGATCTTCCCAACCCTGGGATCGAACCTGTGTCTCCTGTGACTCCTGCATTGCAGGCAGATTCTTTACCTGCTGGGTGATCAGGGAAGCCTAAACAGAGAAATTGCCTCTAAACTGAAAATAAGTCTCTGTAGGATTTAAATAAGACTCAGAGTCTCGTAGATTAGTTAGTGTTCAAAATGTAGAGGATACAATCCAGAAGTGCTCAGCTTAGGAAGAACCACAAAAATCTAGTGATGAATCCTCTCAGATTTTGTCTGAAAGATTTTGTTTTTCCTTTCTCTCGCTCTCTTTTTTTTCTTCTTGTTTTGCCTTTCTAAAAGGACATTCTCATTGGATATATAAATCTAGTCTGGCACTTTAAAAACTTTCCGTGGGCTCTGGTTTGCATTGCTTATGATGGGAACTGCTGTTATTCTTAGATTTGTTGCTGTTTACATACTGTGTCTTTTTCTCCCCTCTGGTTACATTTTAGATCACTAGTTTCTAGTAATGTGATTAGGATGCTTATGTTTCTTGTGTATATGTGTTTATCCTGCTTATGGTTCATTGAGTTTCTTGTAACTCTGTGTGTCCCATTTTCATCCTTTGAAATTTTTCAGGCATTATTCTGCCCTTTCTCTGGCTCCTTTTTCCCAATACACACACTTGATATCTGATTTTTTTTTTCATTTTTTTCCCTCTATGTGGTTCAGTCTGGATATTATCTACTACTGTATCATTAAGTTTATTAATATTTTCTTCTGTTGATAATCTCATCTATTCCTTTTTGGATATTGTATTTTTCATTTCTAGCATTTCTACTTTCTTATGTCTTATACGTTCCATTTCTCTCTTCATTATGTTAATGCTTCCTTACATCTTTGAACATATTTTTAATAGCCCTTTTAAGATCATATTCTGCTAACTTCATCCTTTTGATGGAATTGTTATTTATGAGTTTGTTTCTCTTGACTGATTTGTCTCCTGGAAATGGGTTACGTTTTCTTGATTCTTTATATGTCTGTTAATTTTTTAAAATTGATTAATAGATATTATGAATTATTTGATGGTGTTTTGTTTAATTGTGTTCCTTTAAATTCCTTGGATGTTCTCTGACAGGCAATTAAGTAAGTTACTTAAACATTACTTTAATCATCCTAAGATCCATTTTAAACTCCTTCCAGGCTTAAACTAGCCCTTTTGCTAGAGCTGATTCTGCTGTGCTTCTCAGTTATGACCTTCTGGGTTCTCCTCTGGATGTCATGAACATATAATGGGGCCTCTGCTCTCTCAAATAGTTTCTAGCTTGATGTGAGCTGCAGGAATTGTTCAGCTTACAGGCCACAGTTATTATTTTTCTCCCAATATATTAGTTAGTTGTTGCTCCATAACAGCATTCCACAAACGTAGTAGCTTAAAACATTTATTTTCTCAGTTTCTATAGGCTGGGAGTCTGAGCACAGCTTAGCTGGGTCCTTTGCAAGATTGCAATCAAGGTGTCACAGGAGTCTGGTCTCATCTGAGACTCAACTGAGGGAAAATCGGCTTGCAAACTCATTTGGCTTTCTAGCAGCATTCAGTCCCTTCGGGGTGTCAGACCAAGGACCTCAGTTTCACACTGGCTGTTGGCCAGAGACTACATTCATGTTTCTGGCACCTGGCCATTTTCATAGGATATAGCATGGCCACCTCCTTCTTCAGAGCCAGCAAGGGAGAAAGAGACTCTAGCAAGATCAGCACTGAGTCTTACATAACCTAATCACATACATTGGAGGCATGTACATCCTGTCACCTTTGATATATTCACAGCCACCTATGTGGCTGGAGATAAGTCACAGGCCCCACCCACACTCAGAGAGAAGGCGTCACACGAGTGCATGAACTCCAGACCATGGGGGCCACTTGGAGTGACTCTGCCACACTCAGGTAATTTTTTTTCACCAGCCTCATAAACTTTTACTGTTTCCATGTGCGGAACGTCATTGAGCCAAAGACTCAAAGATACCTCTATGCAGATTTCTATCATTCTTTCCCTGGGTAGCTTTGTCCTCTGTGGAACACTGCCCACAAATTGTAGCCACCTCAGCTTTATTGATTATTTTATTATAGGCACCAAAATCAGAGTGATTATATTCTTTGCAGCCAAAGATGGAGAGGCTCTACACAGTCAGCAAAAACAAGACTGAAGCTGACTATGGCTCAGATCATGAACTCCTTATTGCCAAATTCAGACTAAAATTGAAGAAAGTGGAGAAAACCACTAGACCATTCAGGTATAACCTAAATCAAATCCCTTATGATTATACAGTGGAAGTGAGAAATAGATATAAGGGACTAGATCTGGTAGACAGAGTGCCTGATAAACTATGAGCGGAGGTTCATGACATTATACAGAAGACAGGGATCAAGACAATCCCCGAGAAAAAGAAATGCCAAAAAGCAAAATGGCTGTCTGAGGAGGCCTTACAAATAGCTGTGAAAAGAAGAGAAGTGAAAAGCAAAGGAGAAAAGGAAAGATAAACCCATTTGAATGCAGAGTTCAAATGCAGAGTTCCAAAGAATAGCAAGGAGAGATAAGAAAGCCTTCCTTAGTGATCAGTACAAAGAAACAGAGGAAAATAATAGACTGGGAAAGACTAGAGATCTCTTCAAAATAATTAGAGATACCAAAGGAACATTTCATGCAAAGATGGGCACAATAAAGGACAGAAATGGTATGGACCTAATGGAAGCAGAAGATATTAAGAAGAGGTGGCAAGAATACACAGAAGAACTGTACAAAAAAGATCACGACCCAGATAATCACGATGGTGTGATCACTCAACTAGAGCTAGACATCCTGGAATGTGAAGTCAAGTGGGCCTTAGAAAGCATCACTATGAACAAAGCTAGTGGAGGTGATGGAATCCCAGTTGAGCTATTTCAAATCCTAAAAGATGATGCTGTTAAAGTGTAGCACTCAATATGCCAGCAAATTTAGAAAACTCAGCAGTGGCCACAGGACTGCAAAAGGTCAGTTTTCATTCCAATCCCAAAGAAAGGCAATGCCAAAGAATGCTCAAACTACTGCACAATTGCACTCATCTCACACTCTAGTGAAGTAATGCTCAAAATTCTCCAAACCAGGCTTCAGCAATACGTGAACCATGAACTTCCAGAAGTTCAAGCTGGATTTAGAAAAGGCAGAGGAACCAGAGATCAAATTGCCCACATCTGCTGGATCATCGAAAAAGCAAGAGATTCCAGAAGCACATCTATTTCTGCTTTATTGACTATGCCAAAGCCTTTGACTGTATGGATCACAATACACTGTGGAAAATTCTGAAAGAGATGGGAATACCAGACCACCTGATCTGCCTCTTGAGAAACCTGTATGCAGGTCAGGAAGCAACAGTTAGAACTGGACATGGAACAACAGAACTGGTTCCAAATAGGAAAAGGAGTACGTCAAGGCTGTATATTGTCACCCTGCTTATTTAACTTATATGCAGGGTACATCATGAGAAATGCTGGGCTGGAAGAAGCACAAGCTGGAATCAAGATTGCCGGGAGAAATATCAATAACCTCAGATATGCCGATGACACCACCCTTATGGCAGAAAATGAAGAAGAACTAAAGAGCCCCTTGATGAAAGTGAAAGAGTTGAGTGAAAAAGTTGACTTAAAGCTCAACATTCAGAAAGCTAAGATCATGGCATCTGGTCCCATCACTTCATGGGAAATAGATGGGGAAACAGTGAAAACAGTGTCAGACTTTATTTTTGGGGGGCTCCAAAATCACTGCAGATGGTGACTGCAACCATGAAATTAAAAGACGCTTACTCCTTGGAAAGAAAGTTATGATCAACCTAGACAGCATATTCAAAAGCAGAGACATTACTTTGTCAACAAAGGTCCACCTAGTCAAGGCTATGGTTTTTCCAGTAGTCATGTATGGATGTGAGAGTTGGACTATAAAGAAAGCTGAGTGCCGAAGAATTGATGCTTTTGGACTGTGGTGTTGGAGAAGACTCTTGAGAGTCCCTTGGACTGCAAGGAGATCCAAGCAGTCCATCCTAAAGGAGATCAGTCCTGGGTGTTCATTGGAAGGACTGATGTTGATGCTGAAACTCCAATACTTTGGCTAACTGATGTGAAGAACTGACTCATTAGAAAAGAACCTGATGCTGGGAGAGATTGAAGGCAGGGGGAGAAGGGGACAAGAGAGGATGAGATGGTTGGATGGCATCACCAACTCAATGGACGTGGGTTTGGGTAAACTCCGGGAGTTGGCAATGGACAGGGAGTCCTGGCATACTGTATTTCATGTGGTCCCAAAGAGTCAGACACAACTGAGCGACTGAACTGAACTGAACAGCTTTATTGACTTCCAATCTCTGTTTCCTCAGCTCAGCAAAATCCCTGTGCTCTCTTTGGGGGTCCTTCGTCCTATACAGCAGTCTAGAAACTTCCAGAAATTGCCAGTCTGGGCAATGACAGTACTCACCTCATTTGTTTTCCTTCTCTCAGTAATTACAGTTCTGCATTTTCTCTTATCCAGTGTCTAGAAACAGTTTTTTTGTTTTTTTTTTTCATATTTTTTCCAGTTTTCTAGTTGTTTACTGCGAGAGGATAGTTTTGGACTGTGTTACTCCACCATGATGGAAACAGCAATCTGTGTCTTGAAGTATTTTACCTTTAATTACACCACCTTGTCCTCATTTAACATGTCATCCAAGAGTGTTTCTATTCAATCTCATTTTTAAAACTCTTCTATATAGTATTATATTATTGTGTGTTTAGCCTTTGCTTTTATTTGCCCACGTTTTATTTATGTCTTTATTCTTTCTTTGTGTCATCTCAAATTATCTCTTGGAGATAATTTTCTTTCTTGCAAAATATATCTGCAATAAATTTATCTCATGACAGTCTGCTTCTGAAAACACTCTTCTTCTTTTGCTAGACTTTAGAACATATTCCAAAAATATGTTCATCTTCTTTCTTGAAAGATATGTTATTCACTATTGGATTGACAATTATTTTCTTTTAGAATATGGGAAAAAAATAATAAAAAATTATTCCACTATATTGTGGCTTCTTTCCAGTACCTCTAAGAAGTCTTCTATCAATCTAATTGCCTCCCCTTTGTACATAATTTACCTTTTCTCTCTGGTATCCAAGGCCTTCTGTGATTTTATGATCTTCTCTTCTCATTTATTTTACTCTTTTAATTCAGCAATCTAGATATGACTCTTTTTTCATTTATTTTTTTAATTGAAGGATAATTGCTTCACAGAATTTTGTTGTTTTCTGTCTGACCTCAACATGAATCAGCCGTAGGCAGATGTGACTTTTTATTTTCTTTGGGGTTTGCTTTCTGAATCTTTGTATTTATTTCTCATATCAATTCTAAGAAATACTGGCTATTAATTCCTTTAAAATGAGAAATATGGTTGATCTCTTATTATTTATATCTTCTGTATCTCTTAACCATTCCTTTTGCTATTCTCCACTATTTTAACCTTTTTGGTGTATTTTGATTAATTCATTAAGATATATCTTTCATTTACTTATTTTCTCTTTGACTCCACTTTACCTGACTTTTTAATTTTAATGGTTTTATTTTTTGTTTCTAAAAGTTTTCTTTATCCTTTTAAGTTGTATATGGTTTATGAACATTTTAAACAAAATTTTATATTATGTGTCCGGTGACTCAATATTTGAAGTCTTTAGGATTTTCATTCTGTTGCAAGATTTTTCTGTGACTATTGTAGTAGCATTCCTATCTTGCTTTTGACTTTAATTAGAATGCCTCAGCTGTTTCACTATTAAACTTGAAGCTTCTGGTGTTTATTATGGTTTTTCTATATAAAATTAAAATATTTTGTTCATATTTATAACTTATAAAATATTTCCCTAAAATTATTTCATTTTATCTGTTTTCGTACTTATTGAAGTGATCAATATATGAGTTTACATCTTTATTATTTTTGTTATATTTCCTACAAACATTGTATTACTTTAGTCATAATATATTATTTTATAACTGCTGAATTTGATAAATGTTTTATTTAGAATTGGGGATTCTATATTTTATAGGAACTCTATATAGTAGTTTCCTCCCTTCCTTCCCCTTCCTTTCTTATCCCTGTGCTTTCATGTATGGTTTTGATGTATTTGTGTCAGATTAATTCCAGAATTCTGTAAAGAATCAAGAAACATAGAAGAATATCTTTTAATTTATTCTGCCCATTATACCACTTTCCATTCCCATATTCTTTTCCTCCTGACTGTATTTGAAGTTTCTTGGGGCAAGGAGGGGGGAATGTTCAGGGAATAAAGACATCAGTATCTTGAGCAGATTATTACTATTTGTAGATTGTGAAGTTTTTAGCTGAGGTTCTTTCATCAAAAGAATTCTATGTATTTTAGACTTTGCAGAAATTGAAGGCCCTCTCATTAACTGCTTTCTTATTTTCTCATGATATGATGCAATTACTGTATTCTTACATCGTTTTCCTCATATATCTCATGGTTTCCATTTGCCTAAATGAGAAGTCTCCCTGCAACTATCTTCAACTTGTATTTGCTAATTGTTTGAAAATAATTAGTCACTATGCTAAATCTGTACACAATGTCACAAATTTCCTTAAAAAATACTGTTTTAGTCATATATCTACCCCATATACAACTTCTAAAGGGGTTGACACCGCTGAAACAAATAAGGTTCTCCCTTATAAGTTATTATCATAAGCATTTCTATTTCACTTGATCTTAAAGAATAATTTCAGTTTGATCCAATTAGAGGGGTTTTGGTTTTAATCCAACTAAATGGAACTAATTTTATTTCATGTTCTACTTGAAGAAATATAATTTACATAACCCAAACTTTGATTTTGTTTTATCTCATTTTGTTTTAATTTGTAGATGATGACGTCTTTAATATTGTCAGGAATACCTCCCACAGGAAATAGGACTACTGTTTTCTTTTGGACTTTTACAAACTCTTTTATAACTTGTATAATCACCCTATCCACAATAGGTAGGTCTGTGCTTTTTTTTTTTTTTTCCAGTTAGAATGCTGAATATTTTACAAATGTTTTGCATGAGGTACTATCTACACATTTATATGATGTCTTAAATTTAGTGAAATAAAGTGATTTGTTTAAGGGGCATTAGCCCATTCAGAACAAGATCTGCTAAGACAAAAGAAGCTGGCAATATTCTTGGCTCTCTGTGAAAAGGACAGTTTTTCTTCTCTACACTTTGGATCCATTAAAATCTTGGCTTTAGACTATTTTCTTTAAACCAGGAAGTATGGAGCATAAGAAAAGCTGTCCCCTTACTCCATTTCATTTCCCCTTCATTTCATTTCATTTCCCCTTACGAAAAGTATTTCAAATATAGAAAATTGTTCCCAAATAAGTCAAAAGAGACTTATTCTCTTCTGCTATTTCCCAAAAAGCTGCATTACCAACTCTTGGGCAAAATAGGAATGAGTGAAGAAAAAAATTTCTTAAAATAAGAAGTCTTGTAGTTGCAGAGCAGAGTGTAAATGTTATCACATAAATGATATAAAAAAGAAAAAATATAGAATGATGAAGAGGAGGAAAGAGGAGGAAAATAATAAAGGATATAATACTCTTATAGTATCAGGAATCAAGAATTTATAAACATTTAAACACAGATTTAAGAATATTGTTTAAAATACAAAGGCAAATATAGGAGAACAGTGGGGCAATATAAATGTCAGACCTGGAAAAGATGAAGAAGAAAGTGGTTATAGGAGCTGAAATTCCTCTCTCTCATATAAAAAATATAAAATTGATAAATCAACACACAGTTATATAACTGTATGTGCTGTGTGTGCAAAGTTTCTTCAGTTGTGTCCAACTCTTTGCGACCCAATGGACCGCAGCATGCCAGGCTTCCCTGAACTTCACTATCTCCCTGAGTTTGCTCAAACTCATGTCCATCAAGTCAGTGATGCCATCCAACCATCTCGTCCTCTGTCATCCCCTTCTCCTCCTGCCTTCAATCTTTCCCAGCATCAGGGTCTTTTCCAGTCAGTCAGCTCTTCACATCAGGTGGCCAGCGTATTGGAGCTTCACCTTCAGCATCAGTCCTTCCAATGAATATTTAGGGTTGATTTCCTCTAGGAACTATAGCATGCATTCTTAAAATTAGTCGATTCAAAGTACATGCTCTTGTGTAATTGCAGGAGTAGAATGTAGAAAATCTGAAAAATTTGGTTTTTAAACAATTAACATCTCACTGCTCTGCCCACAATAATTGTTTAAGTTTTAGTCATAGAAAGTTCTTGATATATATGTCAGTATATAGTTTTAGACTGCTTTGTCAGACCAATATGTCATTAGCATTTTCTATGTCATATATATTTCAATGTAATTCTTAATGATATTGCAGTATTTTATTATATACCATATCATGCATGACCAGTCTCTTTAATTGTTTGTTTATGCTGTTTACAGTTTTTCAAAATTTGAAATAGTGATTCTGTAAAAGAACTTTTTAACTCACATTTTTTGATCATTTTCTTAGGATAAGATCAGCTGACTCATTGTATTTTTATTTTTTATTTTTGGCAAGAACTGTATGCAGTAGGGCTCTTAGAATACCAACGATTGAAAATTTGCTCTCAAAGACCAATGTCAAATGTCAGATTGTACCAAGTTGCTGTATTGAGGGGTGTTGCATTTTTTTTCCCCCCTCCTAACAGGTTATGGAACAATTTTTCCTAAAACTTCTGGTGGACAGATGTTCTGTATTGTCTTTGCTACAATTGGAATCCCTCTAACTATCATGTTATTTAAATATATTTTTATATTAGTTTATCTGCCATTTGAAAAATTTGGAATATACCTTCAACATAAGGGATTAAATGAGGTAAATTTTCTTTCTCCTTCCACACAATCACACACATACATTTGGTAGAAAAGTTCTGTTTGTTTGTTTTTTTAATTATGTGGATTCACAACTTTAGGTTGACTAGACATATAACACTTTATACTTACTGAATTCACATTAAATTATATGAACAGAAAAAGCAAGTCATCTGTGTTCTAAAACAGACGTGAGAAAAGCCATTGTTCAAGGGACTATCTATTTCCTTTTAGATATTTTGCCTCTAATCATTTAATTTAGAAGTTGAGCAGTGGTGAATTGTGTATAAACAAGTCTCATAGGTATTTGTTCTCCTAAGTCAGTTGGCCAACTCATTTATTTTGTAGAACAGGAGAACATTTCTTAAAGGCTGTGTGACTTGCCCAAGAACCCAGAGAATTAGTAGCAGGGCTTACACTAGCCCCTAGAGGCATTTGGACCAAGGTTTTCTCCACATATCATGTTGGGTCATGGGTAGTGACTCAATTGAGTAATTAGCACAGGTTTTACCCTTCTTTAAAAGTTAGAAATGTAGTTCTTTATTAAAATTATAGAGAATTTATTACAAAAGTGAGTTGTAGACATTCTTCAAGAATCTATTTTTCTTTTATTTTCTGTGAGGGAACATAAAGAAGGGGTTCCTTCAAGGAGCCCATGGGAGAAAGTGGGCCAGGTGAGAGAGAATCCTATGAGTGGTTCGTGTGATCAACTAGTATTTACTCTGGGGCAGAGCCCTTCACAGTAGGGTGCCACATTCTTGTGATTTCTTGGTATTCTCTTTGGAGGTCTCTGGTTACAGTAGGATCTGTTCTTCTGTTCTAATTAGAGTTCAGTCCTGTGGTTCTCAACCGCAGTTGCACATTAGAATCACTTGGATCCTGGTGCCCAGACCCCACTCCAGACCAATTTGATCTGAATCTTTGAGGATGGGGCTCTCAATGGTTTTTAAAACTCCCTAAGTGATTTCAATGTGCAACTAGGTTGAGAACAATGGATTTAGACCAATGTTTCTCAACTGGAGTGATTTTGCCTTCAAAAAGGACATTTGGCAATGTCTAGATGCGTATTGGACAAGGGGTATCTCCTGCTGGAGCAGTCGTGAAGAGATACCCCACGCCCAAGGTAAGAGAAACCCAAGTAAGACAGTAGGTGTTGCAAGAGGGCATCAGAGGGCAAACACACTGAAACCATACTCACAGAAAACTAGTCAATCTAATCACACTAGGACCACAGCCTTGTCTAACTCAGTGAAACTAAGCCATGCCCGTGGGGCAACCCAAGATGGGCGGGTCATGGTGGAGAGATCTGACAGAATGTGGTCCACTGGAGAAGGGAATGGCAAACCACTTCAGCATTCTTCCCTTGAGAACCCCATGAACAGTATGAAAAGGCAAAATGATAGGATACTGAAAGAGAAACTCTCCAGGTCAGTAGGTGCCCAATATGCTGCTGGAGATCAGTGGAGAAATAACTCCAGAAAGAATGAAGGGATGGAGCCAAAGCAAAAAGAATAACCAGCTGTGGATGTGACTGGTGATAGAAGCAAGGTCCGATGCTGTAAAGAGCAATACTGCATAGGAACCTGGAATGTCAGGTCCATGAATCAAGGCAAATTGGATGTGGTCAAACAAGAGATGGCAAGAGTGAATGTCGACATTCTAGGAATCAGTGAACTGAAATGGACTGGAGTGGGTGAATTTAACTCAGATGACCATTATATCTACTACTGTGGGCAAGAATCCCTTAGAAGAAATGGAGTAGCCATCATGGTCAACAAAAGAGTCTGAAATGCAGTACTTGGATGCAATCTCAAAAACGACAGAATGATCTCTGTTCGTTTCCAAGGCAAACCATTCAATATCACAGTAATCCAAGTCTATGCTCCAACCAGTAACGCTGAAGAAGCTGAAGTTGAACAGTTCTATGAAGACCTACAAGACCTTTTAGAACTAACACCCAAAAAAGATGTTCTTTTCATTATAGGGGACTGGAATGCAAAAGTAGGAAGTCAAGAAACACCTGGAGTAACAGGCAAGTTTGGCCTTGGAATACGGAATGAAGCAGGGCAAAGACTAATAGTTTTGCCAAGAAAATGCACCGGTCATAACAAACACCGTCTTCCAACAACACAAGAGAAAACTCTGTACATGGACATCACCAGATGGTCAACACCTAAATCAGATTGATTATATTCTTTGCAGCCAAAGATGGAGAAGCTCTATACAGTCAGCAAAAACAAGACCAGGAGCTGACTGTGGCTCAGACCATGAACTCCTTATTGCCAAATTCAGACTTAAATTGAAGAAAGTATGGAAAACCACTAGACCATTCAGGTATGACCTAAATCAAATCCCTTATGATTATACAGTGGAAGTGAGAAATAGATTTAAGGGCCTAGATCTGATAGATAGAGTGCCTGATGAACTATGGAATGAGGTTCGTGACATTGTACAGGAGACAGGGATCAAGACCATCCCCATGGAAAATAAATGCAAAAAAGCAAAATGGCTATCTGAGGGGGCCTTACAAATAGCTATGAAAAGAAGAGAAGTGAAAAGCAAAGGAGAAAAGGAAAGATACGAACATCTGAATGCAGAGTTCCAAAGAATAGCAAGAAGAGATAAGAAAGCCTTCTTCAGCGATCAATGCAAAGAAATAGAGGAAAACAACAGAATGGGAAAAACTAGAGATCTCTTCAAGAAAATCAGAGATATCAAAGGAACATTTCATGCAAAGATGGGCTCGATAAAGGACAGAAATTGTATGGACCTAACAGAAGCAGAAGACATTAAGAAGAGATGGGAAGAATACACAGAAGAACTGTACAAAAAAGATCTTCATGACCCAGATAATCACGATGGTGTGATCACTGACCTAGAGCCAGACATCCTGGAATGTGAAGTCAAGTGGGCCTTAGCATCACTACAAACAAAGCTAGTGGAGGTAATAGAATTCCAGTTGAGCTATTCCAAATCCTGAAAGATGATGCTGTGAAAGTGCTGCACTCATATGCCAGCAAATTTGGAAAACTCAGCAGTGGCCACAGGACTGGAAAAGGGCAGTTTTCATTCCAATCCCAAAGAAAGGCAATGCCAAAGAATGCTCAAACTACTGCACAATTGCACTCATCTCACATGCTAGTAAAGTAATGCTCAAAATTCTCCAAGCCAGGCTTCAGCAATATGTGAACCATGAACTTCCTGATGTTCAAGCTGGTTTTAGAAAAGGCAGAGGAACCAGAGATCAAATTGCCAACATCCGCTGGATCATGGAAAAAGCAAGAGAGTTCCAGAAGCACATCTATTTCTGCTTTATTGACTATGCCAAAGCCTTTGACTGTGTGGATCACAATAAACTGTGGGAAATTCTGAAAGAGATGGGAATACCAGACCACCTGATCTGCCTCTTGAAAAATTTGTATGCAGGTCAGGAAGCAACAGTTAGAACTGGACATGGAACAACAGACTGGTTCCAAATAGGAAAAGGAGTATGTCAAGGCTGTATATTGGTACCCTGCTTATTTAACTTATATGCGGAGTACATCATGAGAAACGCTGGACTGGAAGAAACACAAGCTGGAATCAAGATTGCTGGGAGAAATCTCAATAACCTCAGATATGCAGATGACACCACCCTTATGGCAGAAAGTGAAGAGGAACTAAAAAGCCTCTTGATGAAAGTGAAAGTGGAGAGTGAAAAAGTTGGCTTAAAGCTCAACATTCAGAAAATGAATCATGGCATCTGGTCCCATCACTTCATGGGAACTAGATGGGGAAACAGTGGAAACAGTGTCAGACTTTATTTTTCTGGGCTCCAAAATGGGCAGATGGTGACTGCAGCCATGAAATTAAAAGACGCTTACTCCTTGGAAGGAAAGTTATGACCAACCTAGATAGCATATTAAAAAGCAGAGACATTACTTTGCCAACAAAGGCTTGTCTAGTCAAGGCTATGGTTTCTCCTGTGGTCATGTATGGATGTGAGAGTTGGACTGTGAAGAAGGCTGAGCACCAAAGAATTGATGCTTTTGAACTGTGGTGTTGGAGAAGACTCTTGAGAGTCCCTTGGACTGCAAGGAGATCCAGCCAGTCCATTCTGAAGATCAGCCCTGGGATTTCTTTGGAAGGAATGATGCTAAAGCTGAAACTCCAGTACTTTGGCCACCTGATGCGAAGAGTTGACTCATTGGAAAAGACTCTGATGCTGGGAGGGATTGGGGGCAAGAGGAAAAGGGGACGACAGAGGATGAGATGGCTGGATGGCATCACTGACTCGATGGACCTGAGTCTGACTGAACTCCGGGGGTTGGTGATGGACAGGGAGGCCTGGAGTGCTGCGATTCATGGGGTCGCTAAGAGTCGGACACAACTGAGCGACTGATCTGATCTGAGATGCATATTGGGTTGTACAAACCTCAGGAAGAGAGTGCTACTGGCATCCAGTGTGTAGAGGCCAGTAATGCTCCTAAACATCCTATAATGCATAAGACAGGCATTCACAACAAAGAATTATTGGGTATAAAATGTCAGTATCAAAGTTGATAAATTGATCTAGACCATCAGTTCTGAAAGTATGGTTCAAGGAATAACAGCATCAATGTTACCTGGGAATCATTAAGAATACAAATTCTCAGCCCCCATCCCTGAGTACTGAATCAGGAACTCTGTGGATGGGGGCTCATTAGTCTATTTTAACAAGCTCTGCAAGAGATTAAGATGAATGCTAAAGTTGGAGAAACACTGACCTAAAGCCTAACTAATACTTCATCAAGATTTAAATATTTATAAGTTCTACTCTTGAGTCAGTTAAGAGAGTGTAATGATGAGCTACAGACTGGGAGAAAATATATGCTAATTATATATCCTATAAAAAGACTTGTATCCAGAATATTTATAACTCTTAAAACTCAAAAATAAGATAACTCAATATTTTTAATGGGCAAAAGGTTTAAGCACACCCTTTATCAGTAAAGATATATGCTGCTGCTGCTAAGTCGCTTCAGTCGTATCTGATTCTGTGCGACCCCAGAGACGGCAGCCCACCAGGCTCCCCCATCCCTGGGATTCTCCTGGCAAGAACACTGGAGTGGGTTGCCATTTCCTTCTCCAAAAAGAAGATTAAAATATACTAAGTATTACTTATTAGGAGATTGCAAGGTAATACCACAATGAGAAACCAATATATGTCTAATATAATGACTCAAAATAAAAAGAATGATCACACCAAGTGCTGGTAAGAATATGGAGGAGCTGGAACTCTCATACACTGTCAGTAGGACTCTTAAATGGTACAATCATCTTGAAAACCAATTTTTAGCAGTGTCCTAAAAAACTAAACATACATCAAATTTATGATTGTTATTTCACTGTTAGTGAAATAGTAAATAGTTTGGTATTTACTCAAACAAAAGCATATGTTTACAAAGACTTGTACATGGGGGACTTTCCTGATGGTCAGGTGATTAAGAATCTGCCTTCCAGTGTAGAGGCTGTGGGTTTGATCCCTGGTGGGGGAATTAGGATCCAACATGCTGTGGGCCACAACTATCTCATTTACCTTATTTTGCAAGCAGGTCAGAAGGCATGGAGCTGTGTCCAGATGGGGAATCTGAGCTAAACTGGAGCTATGTGGGCAGAGCCCAGAGCAAGAAGGAACTGTAGCCTGGTATCTAGGCAAGAGTAATCTTAGAAGGCTTTGGAGGTAAAGTGTCACAAGGAAATTAATCTTAAATCATGGTCTAGATGTAGATAATAGGAAAGTGAGAAAGCAAGATGGCAGGACAATTGATGACAGGAGGTAGAGCAGTAGAGCCTGGACATACTCCCAGGGACAGGATTATTCATAAGAATGATCTTTTTATTGGGTTCCAAATCTTTGAGAAATGAAGGAATAGATAAAAAACTGAACTACTGGAGCACACAATCATTTTTTAAATGTTGCTTGTTTATGATATAACTGCTAACATTGTATCTTTTTCTCTAATATATTTTAGAAAAATGTTTATCTCTGGAAGAACTTATTTTTTGCTGCAACCGGATTATTTTTTTTCCTTGTATTACCACCATTTCTTTTCATGTCATTAGAGAATTGGAGTTATATTGAAGGAATTTATTATTCATTCAACAGCATAAGTGCTATTGGTTTTGGAGACTATACAGTAGGTGAGTCTTAATAATCCTGAAATAAGATTTGCTATCAGAGCAACAGATTGAAGCAGGATGTAAAATAAAGAATCAAACGGAAGTATTAGAAGATTTCTTTGAGAGATAAGATAAAGGTCAAGCCCTTCTAAATGCAAACTACTCCCTTCACCTCCCTGTCTCCTCACCCCCACAGTTATCACTGACTGTAGGAATAAGATATAGAGCAATTCCTCTTAAACTAAATATCTCTGCTTGATCACATGTGGAAAACAAAAGGCATATGCTTTTTGTGTTTCTAAACACTAGACTTAGTTTCTTAGTCTAGTGTTTCTAAACACTAGACTTAAATGATAAAATATCCTACACTTTGTAGGTAACTTTTCCAAATGTATTTTAAATTTCTCCCTAAAATAAAGGTGAAAAATGAAGAGGGATAGAATTGTATAGACACTAGGTATTTTTTTAATACCTGTGAATCAAGAATAAAATAACTCCTATGTTATGGAGGGTACAGAATTCTAAATTGGTAGTTGTTTTCTTACAGTACTTTAAAGATGCTATTCCATTGTCTCTGGCCTCCATCATTTTTAATGATAAGTCAGCTGTAAGTTTTATTGTTGGTCTTTTGAGGTAAGGAACCTTCCCCCTGCACTCCCCCCGAACCCTGCTCCACTTGTTTTTAAACTTTTTCAACAATTTAACTATTATCTACTTCAGTATAGTTTGCTTTGTATTGATTTTGCTTGGGGATCACAGAAATTATTGAAGTGAATTGAAATCCTTCAAGTGTCTTGAAAAAAATCTCAGCTACTATCTGTTCAAATATGAATTATTCCTTATTTTCTCTTCTACTTCTGGGACTCCAATTACATGGATGTAAGACCTCCTTACTTGGTTTCAAATGTTCTAATGATTTTCTGTATTTTCTTTTTTTTTGAACTTCACTGAGTATATTTCTTATGAACCAATCTTCTAGTTTACTAATTGTAATTTCTGCTGTATGTAGTATGTTTTCTAATCCATTTAATGAGTTTTTAACTTTAATATTCTTTACCAGTTGAGCCACAAGGGAAGCCCTTGAGTGGGTAGCCTTTCCCTTCTCCAGTGGATCTTCCCGACCCAGAGATCAAACTGGGGTCTCCTGCATTGCAGATGGATTCTTTACCAACTGAGCTATCATAGAATCCCCTATCAGGAAATTGCCTGCAATGTGGGAAACCTGGGTTCTATTCTTAGGTTGGGAAGATCTCCTGGAGAAGGGAAAGGCTACCCACTCCAGTATTCTGGCCTGGAGAATTCCATAGACTGTATAGTCCATAGGGTCACAGAGACAGACACGACTGAGTGACTTTCACTTTCACTAACTTTAATATTATATTTTAAGCTCTAAAATGTCCATTTAATCAACCCTTTTTGGTAGACTCCAATTGTCTGCTCAAATCCTTCATATTTTCACTTATTTTTCCATATCATATTTTGAAAAGCATAATATTCTTAGTTATTTTAAAGTTCTTATTCACTTATTTCCATATTGGGAACATCTGTGGGTTTCTTTTATAGTTCTTCCCTTTGATTTTTAGTCATGTGGTTCTGTTTCTTGGCATGCTTGATAATTTGGGATTGCATGCTGGATGTTGTGTATTTTAAAAGTTATAGATACTCCAGGCAATGTCATCTTCCTCCAGAGATGTTTTACTCTTTCCTCTACTAGGCTTATAGAGATATAGGAGTGTGGAGAGAGTAACTGAATATGTAATCTGGTCAGGGAATGGTATGCTTTGAGACTAGACTACAGATTTGGTAAAGCCTTAATTTCCCTTTGGTTTCTTCTTGTTCCTAAATTATAGTTCTTTACAAACTTCAAATGATGAAAGCCTGGTATATTCACAAGACCACACTCTTAGTTTGCTCTTGAAGTCATTTCTTTGTTTTCTTGCACTTGAATCTATTGGAAACTCTCCTTTTTAAAAAGTTTTCAGCTTTCCTTTTTTAGTCTTCAACTTCATGTGCCTTCAGAATTTGGCAGTTTATTGAAGGGGGGAACAAGCTATAGGTTTTAAATCCTTCAGGTCTCTAATTGTGTCAATCCAACCCAGAAGGGCCACCAGAAGCCCTGTCATTTTCTCTGCTCCTCAGAGTGCCCTTCTTCTTAGCCCAGATGCACAGCCTTTTGTCTATGCCCAGACTCTGTGAAAAGAGCCACAACAACAAACTCAAGGGAGAAAGCAGCTAAAGACTTTATGTCTGTCTCTCCCACCTGGAATCTTAGTCCTTCCACTCTTGATTGGTTTAGCAGATCTCTTGTGCCTTTAAACGTGATTCTGTTCTGTTTTTCTTTCAATTTATCTGATTTTTCTGGTTGTTCTTGGCTGGAAGATTCTTCAGTCACAAGCCACTCCATCCTACCCAGAAATAACAGTGTCCTTATTATATTTATTTTTCATCTAAATAGGACTAAAATTAAATAATTAATATTCAATATTTAGATGGATAATTTCATATTAATAAATATATTTTGAAAATACATACCTAAAAGTCTAAGAACCATATTTAAATATCACTCCAAAGAGTCTCTGTTACATTTTTCTGGATTCCCAAAGTAGAGATACTACTTCCTTGGCATTCTTATAGAAATTTGCTTCCACTTTTATGGTAGAAAATTTCTTCTTTTATTATGAAACTTACTACTCATCTTTTTAAAAATCACATTCTGTTATTAGTAAAAGGAATGATAATTAAAATTGAAAATATTTTTAATGAAAGAAGCTTCCATTGCTCATTGAAGACATTTTCGAAAGCATGACATTTCAAGTTATGAAGAGCATCTCATGACTTAGGGAAAGCTTGATAATATTAAACCACATAAAATGATACAAAATTATGTATACCAATGATGTCAAGTAAGCAAAAAAAATTTTTTTTGGCTGCGCTAAGTGGCATGCAGGATCTTAGTTCCCTGACCAGGGATTGAACTCATGCCCCCTGCATTGGTAGTGTAATCTTAATCACTGGACTACCAGGGAAGTCCATGAAGTTTTTTAAAAAGCATAGAATTCAGATAACATGATATCAGAAACTGCTAAGATTATAGTACAATTTTTTCCTGTTTATTTACACCTAACCATGCCTTCTAAAAATTGTTTGCATGTCTGGTGAGACTATTTCTGAGTTAAATATTCTCCAAAGTTATAGCCTATTGGAATCCCAGCTTAATATGAGGAATGTTTCATACTGGAGATTGTTTTACGTTACTTTCACCACACCACAGAAGGCTATCAAAACCAATGTCATAGTGTTTTAGAACAGGAAGATACCTTTAAGGAAAAAAGGGGCTTAGATACTCTTGGTCTAGTAGTTTTCCAAATGTTTATGTTTTCTGATGACTTTAACATAATTTTAAAGCACTTAATCAAATGTATTTATTTGTTTTCTGCAAGGAAAGTTTGTCCAAATATCCTTGACTGCCAATACCATAAATGGGATTTATAAATAAGTGCTCTTTTGAAACTGAGATTTACTTGATTCATAGTGTAATACATGGATCATAAGTATTCACTTTGATGAGATTTGATTAATGTTTGTCTCAGTGCAAGCACTCAAAAGCAGAATATGTCCATGTTGTGACCAACCTACAGAGGCAGGATAGACTGCAAGCAAAATTGGCTTGGACGTTGATATGGTCTCTCTCTCTCTCTCACTCACACATAGACACACACACACCAAGAGTGCGTGTGTATAGTAGTGGTGGAGAATGATATGTAGTGCAGGGTGGCATTCAAGCAGGCCTGAAAATTTCTTAAGAGAGCCAGAGGAGTGACTGGCTTTGACTTCCATTGTGATTAGGCTATGGGAAAGGTGTGACAGCTCCCATTATTGAACCAGAACTTGTATGGTTGAATTTCCCACAGTCACCGAGGGAGGGAGTGTGTGAGCTTCCTTGTAGGTTTTCTGGAATGAGACGGGGAAAGGAGGGATGAGGCTTGGTTGGAAACAGTCAGCAGTCAAATACCAAAAATAAAGTTAGACTTGATTACATGCCACCACTTCAAAAGTACGCTTATGATCCCTTACAATCAATTTCCTGTAGTGAATTCAGGAGATCTCAGAGCTGATTAAGGAAAAGGATATGACCATAAGGTTGCAGAAGAATGAATGAGTTTTATTTGAGTCACACTTTGACATGTTTGCATGTGGGATAATTACCTCACAGCATGAGACCATACAGAGGTTACAGCATGGGGGACACTCCCCAGGAAGAGAGGAGGGTTAGAGAACTTTTGGAGGAAGAGGAGAATCAGAGGGGCTTTGGGATCTAGGGGGTATCTGTCAGCAACCTGATAAGGAGTCTCTGGGTCAGAGAGCTCTGAAGAGCAGCAATGGCTTGGAGTCTTTGACAGCTCTAGGGTTTATCTTATCCATGGTTCCAAGATGTTAGGCACAATTTCATAGGATGTGCAAAGCAGGCAGGCTCTAAATGGTTAAAAATCTGCTCATATGAGCTATTTTTGAAACAACTGGATATAAAATAATTTGAGTTTTCCAAGTTACTAGTATAGGCTGGCAGTGTGGGGATAGGGTGAAGCTATTGACTCTGGGTCTGGGCTTTGTTGCTGGTTTAGTTAGATTGAACCCATCACTGACTTGGAATATTTTGAGGACTAAGTGAAGTTATACCCTTCAGCAAGGCTTAGGAGCTGAGTACCACCAGTGAAACTGTAGATAATCATGGGAGATCTCCCACTAGTCTACAGCCTGGTTACGGCTATTTGGGTTCCTGGGTGTTCTATCAGTCCCTAGCTTCTCCCATTTGCCAGCTGCTGCCTTCGCTCAGTGAAGGCCCAGTGTGCTGTAGGCAGGGTCACTCAGTTCCCCTGCCCACTTCAGCGGACAACCTGTCTTACACTTGGGACACCCATGGTAATCATCACTCTACAGGTAGTAAGCCATAAATATGGCTTCCTCTCTCCTAGGAAGAACTTGTCACTTTGAAAACTTTAGTTTGTTAGGAGTCTTTTTCATGTCCTCAGCTCTTTCTCTCTTTTTGTAATAAAACTATGATTTTGTAGTGCATCTAGTTGTTTTTTTTTTCTGTGTTAGTATGGATATGAGCATCTCTTGTGTTTTTCTACATGCTAATACAGAAGTTCCATACATACTTTGATTTTTATAGTAAAATACACACTCAATTTATGTCAGTAGACTAGAATCTCATCTTAGATATTTTGCTTTTATTGGGGTGTGTGTGTGCATATACTCATGTATTTTGGGAGGCAGTTTTGGAAGAAGCTGCATCAAACAGTTAACCAAATGTCATCTTAAACCCAAAGTGAGTATAGCCCTCCAATTACACTTATTCAGTTTATTCTCTGATTGTTATGCTTCAAAAATGTTTGCTGGTTAATTTATATTTAGATAAACATCAAATCATTAGATAAATAACAAATCATTTAGTATCTGATAATGTTAAATATTTTTTGTTATTTCATGCTCTAATAAGCACAGTTAAATTGCATTCTTGTGATAAATCACAATGTGTTTATTATGTTGTCTCCGCTTACTTCTTTTTGATTGCAATGTTTGTGCTCTTTCAGCTGTACCTCTTCATACAAGTAGATTGCAATCATGAAAAATAAATGACAAGACATGAAAGGAGTGTAAAAGTTATAGTATTATAGTATTAGGATGATTCTAATCATTAGTGATTTTCTTTTCCTTCTTAAAAGAGTTATCTCAAGATTTCTAATGACAAAGGCAGTTAATTCATAGAATTTTAAACTCAGAAATACAGATACCTGGTACAAGGAAACACACTGTATCTTTGTTAACAAAATCTGAATCCTATTTTAAATTATTTTGTGTAATATATTTATCTTTTCCTTCTCTCATTTTAAAAGTTTCCTACATGTAGCAATGATAAATTACCTCACTGTAAAATATTACACTTACTATGGTATTTAAAAAGGATAATGTTCAAAGGGAAAGAGAATTTTTCAGCCTCCAGCTGTGTTCTAAAAATGAATAGAATCTCAATATTTGTAATTTAAATTATACTCTTTCCCTGAAAGAAGTGATAATTTTAGATATGCTTTATTTTAATTTCTAATTTATTCTCAGGATCAGATTCTAAAAGAAGGCATTTTCCTAGGTATTAATGAATGAAAGAAAATGTTATGGGGAAAAATCATCATCTGATTATTTGCATGTCATTTTCTTCCTGTCTTTAGTTTCAAATCCTACAAAAGACAATCAGGACATCACTTATTCAATCTTGTTATTAATTTGGAATCTTTATGGTCTTGCCTGGATTGCTCTTCTATTTAATTTGATAGCCAGCTTTTTTCAAAAAATGGGATCAAGGCTTAATAAAGACACATCTGAAACAGAAGTTGAAGAAGAAAAGGAGTCATCAAGCTCTGGATAGCAATTTTCTTGGTATACTTCTTTCCTCCAACTGAACTGCAGAGAATTTCCGCAGAGCCTTTTCAAAAGTATCAGAATAGGAAGGAGGAAAAGAAAAACAATCAGGTGTTTCTGCATAAATCTCTTGTGTGAGTTCCATTTCCACACTGAAATGTATTGATTTTAATTTTGTATTGTCATTAAAAAATGATTTTAAAATGTAATACACATCTCAACTAAATCCTTCCCTATACCAGTCTCATGCCATGTTTGGATTCAAGTTGGCATTTGTATACAGTAGAGGCTTATTCTAAAAGTTGTGTTTCCTTTCTTTTTCTACCATGTATTTTAATAAAAGAAGTGGGCATGTACAAAATGTGTATGCATATAAGCTATTTTCATTGGGTTTTGATTCTTGTATACATTATTTCTAATTATCAACCCAGAGTTTCTTAATATTTTATGCATCTTTTAGCCCCATCAAACAAAAAGTACATTAACCCAAAAGAATGGCTTGAGAGATTTATTTTGTTCAAAGGTAAGATCTATATATTATAGCGATATCTTTTTATGGAAAACAAAAGAAATTTAGACTGACATCATAAAATATTGCTTATTATGACCTTTTGTAAAAAATCAAAGTATGAATCATCTCTATATAGACATAGATATGAATATAGATATATCAGTGTAGACATAGATAGCAGGTACTGAGTGAAAAGGGAAAAATGCGTGAATTGGCTGAGAATTAGTTTCAGATGTGCATGCATGCATGCATGCATGCTAAGTCACCTCAGTCGTGTCCAGCTCTTTGTGACCCCTATGGACTGTAGACCTGTGTCCTTGGGATTCTCCAAGCAAGAATACTGGAGTAGGTTGCCATTCCCTTCTCCAGGGATCTTCCTTACCCAGGGATCGAACTCACATCTCCTATGTTCCCTGCACTGCAAGCGGATTCTTTACTGCTGAGCCACTGGGAAAGCCCAAGTTTTAGGTGTACAATATAATAATTCACAATTGTAAAGGTTATATTCCATTTATAGCTGTTATAAAATATTGGCCATATTCCTTGTGTTGTACAATATATCCTTGTAGCCTACTTATTTTATACATAATAGTTTGTACTTCCTAATCCCTTAGCCATATCTGGCCCCTTCCACCTTCCCTCTCCCCATTAGTAACCACTAGTCCTAATCCCTTAGCCATATCTGGCCCCTTCCACCTTCCCTCTCCCCATTAGTAACCACTAGTCTGTTCCCTATACTGGTAACCACTAGTCACCATTACTTTGTTCTCTATATCTGTGAATTCTTTTTTTTGTTATTAATACATTCACTAGTTTGTTGTCATTTTTAGATTCCATTATATGTGTCTATCTGACTTAATCTCATTTAGCATAATACTCTCCAAGTCCATACATATTGTAAATGGAAAAATTTCATTCATTTTTATGACTGGGTAGTAAAATATATATATATATATATATATATATATATATATATATATAAAGACAGAGATGGAGAAGGCAATGGCACCCCACTCCAATACTCTTGCCTGGAAAATCCCATGGACAGAGGAGCCTGTTGGGCTGCAGTCCATGGGGTCGCTGAGAGTCGGACACGACTGAGTGACTTCACTTTCACCCTTCACTTTCATGCACTGGAGAAGGAAATGGCAACCCACTCCGGTGTTCTTGCGTGGAGAATCCCAGGGACGGGGGAGCCTGGTGGGCTGCCGTCTATGGGGTCGCACAGAGTCGGACACGACTGAAGTGACTTAGCAGCAAAGAGAGAGAGAAAGAGCACATCTTTACCCATTAGTCTTGTTATGGACACTTAGGTTCTTCCATACTTGGCAACTGTAAACAATGCTGCTGGGGTGCGTGTATCTTTTTGAATCAGTGTTTTTGGCTTTTGGGAGATATATGCTCAGGAGAATTGCTTGGTCATAGGATAATTCTATTTTCAGTTTTATGATAACCCTTCATACTGTTTTCAATAGTGGCTGCTCCAATTATATTCTCACTGTCATTTTACGAGGGTTTCCTCTTCTCCAACATTTGTTATTTGTGGGGTTTTTTTGTTTTTTTTTTTTTTTTTTATATGATAGCCATTCTGACAGGCGTGAGGTGATAGCTTGTGGTTTTAGTTTGCATTTCTCTGGTGCTTAATGACATTGAGCATCTTTTTATGTGCCTATTATGTCTTCTTTGGAAAAAGGTCTAGGTCTTATGCTCATTGTTAATTGGATTGTTTTTTAATGAGCATTAGGTTTTGAGTTCAGAACACACATTGCATTGACAGGACAACTTTGGAAAATACCTGTTTCCAGCTAGAATCTTCAGGTCCACGCGCGGTCACACATTCAGGAGATCAGCTGCTCTTGACAAGGATATGTGAGATATAAGCTCATCCCATAGAAGTGAGTCCACTGATTTATTTCTTTAACTGGGAGGTTGGTTCCTTTGGCAGAGGTGGCGATGTGTGACACTTTTATGGAGTATAAAGTACTAAGTGATGACAGTGGCATAACAGAGAAAAGACAGCAAATCAGGTCAAAGTTCAGGGTGTTTATGTCTGTGCAAGTAAGTTGCTCCTTACTCTGTAATGGAATGTATGAACCTACCACTAGGTAGCTGACATGGTCCCTCCAGGTAAGGTATAAATTATTTAAAACTGCTACCCTACCAGTTGGCACCCTAGGAGAGAAGTTGGCCTTATACAAATTTCCATGGAATGCTCTAATTGCTCAGATACCCCCTGAGAATTTGGGGAGGGAGGAATCTCATACAGATAACAAAAGTGGTCTTTTAGGGAAAGGGAATTTTGCTCCCTTAGCGTTGACCCTGACACTGCTACAAAAGAACTAGATTCTCTATTTATATAATGAAGGGTGACATCCGTGAAGCTGAATGGAAGGCAGTGGTTGGGGTGATGCAGTTAATATTAGGTTCCTCATTGTACAGTACGTTGTTATAGAGGCTAATCAAAAAGATGCAGACCTGCCCGACACACTGTTGAACTTGATGCGTGGGAGCAAAGACGACTTCTTTAAGACTCTGAATCAAAAGTAAAATAAAATAAGCATAGTGAGAGTGTAGCTGTTCACAGACAGCTTCCTCTGCAGGGAACACAGAAGCTCTTGGGAAAATTAGTTTCTGGCTATGGATCATATTTTCCAGGGCATCCATCCCTGACTTTGTCGGTCAAAGACATAAAAAATCTAATGTAAAGATGAGTGTTAGACCTATAAAAATTCTTAGAAGAGCCAGAGCAAGTTTAAGGAGAGAAGACATTTGGAAATCATCCGCAGAGGAAGAGAAAGCCACCCAAAAGACATTGGACAGAGGTCCTGGGAAGAAGGAAATTCAACCATATTTAGAGATTAGAGCTATTCATCTTAGTCCTATGGCCCAGAGCCTATAAGTCCTCTGAGTCCAAAACAGAACGACTGAAAACTGCATTTCAGAATTGCTTGAGGAAACTCCTCAAGCCTCCTGTGCTTCCTGCAAGGCTGGTTCTCACATAGGTCTCAGAAGCCCCTCTACTGGAATCTGGGTTCCTTTTGCCCAGAAGAGAACTTAGATTGGAGTCCATCCACCTCTGCCACCCCAAAGGAATGGCTGATGATGAAAGAGGCAGTGTTGTGTTTAGTTGCTCTGCTGCTAAGTCACTTCAGTCGTGTCCGACTCTGCGCGACCCCATAGTCGGCAGCCCACTAGGCTTCTCTGTCCCTGGGATTCTCCAGGCAAGAATACTGGAGTGGGTTGCCATTTCCTTCTCCAATGCATGAAAGTGAAAAATGAAAGTGAAGTCGCTTAGTCGTGTCTGACTCTTCACGACCCCATGGACTACAGCCTACCAGGCTCCTCCGTCCATGGGATTTTCCAGGCAAGAGTACTGGAGTGGGTTGCCATTGCCTTCTCCGTTAGTTGCTCAGTCTTGTCCAACTCTTTGTGACCCTGTAGAATGCAGCCCACAAAGCACCTCTGTCCATGGGATTATCCAGGCAAGAATACTGGAGTGGGTTGCCATGCCCTCCTCCAGTGGATCTTTCCAACCCAGGGATCAAACCCAGGTCTCTCACATTGCAGGCAGAGTCTTTACCATCTGAGCCCCAAGGAAGCCCAAGATAACTGGAGTGGGTATCCTATCCCTTCTGCAGGGGAACTTCCCAACCCAAGAATTGAACCAGGGTCTCCTACTGCAGGCGGATTCTTTACCAGCTGAGCTACCAGTGGGTATCCCAAATGCTCCAGAGTTCAGTAGGATTTTATTTGGGTTTCTTGGCCCACATTGTGCCTAATGTCCTATTTAGGGCTTGGTGAAGAATCACAGCCATGGTCGTTGGCCTTGCTTAAAAACCATGACCTTTGTAATCATGATACTGTGGTCTGAATATTTGTGCCCTCCCCCAAATTCATATGTTGAAGTTCCTATCTTCCAAAGGTGAGGGTGTTAGTAAGGGAGGCCTTGAGGAGGTGATTACTTTGGGATTAGTGCTCTTATAAAAGAGAACCTCAGCCCCCTCTGGGATTCTGGGAACCCACTGGGAACCCTGGGGAAAATAAAATGGAATGTAGGGGATAAGCTCTAACCTCTTCTTTTGTGCTTAGTCTAGTTTCATGTCCCTACAGGGTGCTGCGTGCAGAGGCCTTGCACCTAGCACTTCAGACCAGAGTTCCTAGCGCAAAATGGCTCCACCAGCACCTTAACTCCACGGGCTGTGTGCAGACAGATGTGCTGCTCTGGGCACTTCAAGCCTGAGCAGCACCGCTGTGCAGACCCCAGGAGAACTCCACCCCTCCCCCTCCCCACTGCCAGATCCCTATCAAGCAGCCCTGCCCACGGCCAGTCCAGGTGGGCCTGTGTACTAGAGCTGAGCCGCTGAGCCTGTGCTCTGAAAGTGGGCTTCCCTTTCCACAATCTGGCACCTCTCCATTCTTTGATCCAAGAAGCTTTCCTTTACTTCTGAAACCAAATCTGGTCTTATTCTATTGGCTTGAGTAACGCCAGCCAGGAGAAGCCTTGTTGGGGATCAGTTCAAAAGGGTCAGGAACACTTGGGCCTTATGAGGACACAGCAAGAAGGTGCCGGCTACGAATCAGGAAGAAGGCCCTCACCTGACCATGCTGCCACCCTGGCTCAGCCTTCCAGCCTCCAGAATTGTGAGAAATAAATCTCTGGTGTTTTGTTTATAAACCCGCCTCCCCACATCCTTGGTGTTTTGTTATAGCAGCCAAGTGGACTGAGGCACATGCGTCAGATCTGACCAAATGCCCACGGGAGGCCTCATTGCTCAAGCAGATTCCCAGGATCGGGGGCTGAAAGGACAGAGAGGAGCCCTGCAGCCCTCTCCTTTTTGTTTTGGAAGGTTTTTACAGATAAGGTATAGAGGGAGACAGGACAACAAACTTCTGTCTTCTGGTTTCAGAAACGTTTATAAAGGCCTATTGTTCTCCTGCCTGCTTGGTCATAACAAGAATGCGATTATGGTACAACAAGCAAATTTGTCTGGTAGTGAGCCAGGGAACAGATGCCCAGGTAGCATGGATACTAAGATGAGAGGGAATAAAGGATCTCCTCTTCCTCCAGAGCTTCCCTCTCCTGTCCCTCCCCTGCATCTTTGGGAGGGGCTGCAACTTTCCACAGCATCCCCCAGGGGCTGGGCTGCTATGTTTTCCAGACAGCTCCTTAATGGCTACCAGAATGCCTGGCACCTAAACACGCTTGTTTGTTTCTACTCAAAAAATCAATCTCTTGCCTAACCAATAAGAATTGTGGAAATAAATAAAGACCACTCAGAACAAACAGGGATGCTCCCCTAGTGGCTCAGACGGTAAAGAATCTGTCTGCAATGTGGGAGACCCAGGTTCGATCCCTGGGTTGGGAAGATGCCCTGGTGAAGGGAACAGCAATCCACTCCAGTATTCTTGCCTGAAGAATTCCATGGACAGAGGAGCCTGGTGGGCTACAGTCCATGGGATCACAAAGACTGAGCAAATAACACAACGACAGAATGAGCAAGAGTGGTTTATCTAGAGTTTATTAGAGCAAGGGACTCATCCAACATTACTTGTGTTTGGCAGAGTCTCAAAGGCAGGCAAGTGAAATGGAGAAGATTTAGACTGAAAAAAAAGAGGTGAAGACTTCAGGTGTGCTCTGATTGAAGACTGTAGGCATGAGAGGTGGAGGCAGCCTAATTAGAAGCAAGGCATCTCCTGTGATTGCTTTGGGGAGAACATGTTTGGTTTACTCTGATTGATCCTGAGTTGAAAGTAGGGTGGAACATTAGGGTAGTTAGCAGTCATTGGTCAAAGCCTGACCACTCTGGGCTGGTTGCTGCAGAGGTCGTGGGTCAGAGTTCTATTGCCTTAAGTGATTTGGTCACTGTCTGTATATTTAGCTTCTCAGAATGGAGAGCAGTGGTGGTAGGTGTCCCCAGACCTATCTATTCATGGATCTGTGACTGACGAGTAATGCCCAGCCAGCCTAGCATTTCTCCTTGGGGAGTTCGGTTCAGAAGCAAAAGAAAGTTTTATTCCCTAGAGCACGTGCTCGCCCTGGTGGTGGGGGGGCGGCTTCCGAGGGCTCTCATCAGCAGGAGAAGGGGGCGGAGTTCCCACAGGTGAGCACGGCTGTGCTGTCCAGGCTCCAGCTCACAGTGTGGTGCACAGAGCTTTAATTCTTGCCCGGGAGCAGAGCCAGTTCACAGCAAGAGCTCTGTTCTGAAGGGCCAGGTACGAGGCCTGTGCACACACAGCACCCCATGAGCAAGTGAAACTAGAGGTAACACCAAGGAAAAAGGAAAAAAAGGTTAGATTTCATTTTATTTTCCAGATTCTCTACTTTCTGAGAAATTGTTAATGGGCTTTGCCGGTGAGAAGTCCCTCCTCTGCCTCTTGTCCTGCTCCTCATTCTTGAGGGTGCTGCGGGGCGCAGGTCTGACTTCCTGCTGCATTTGGGCGATGTCAGAACCCCAACCGGAGGAGCAAAGCTTCTCCCCAGCTGCCTTTAGATGTGTGTGATGGTCACCAGGCCTCAGCCCAAGCTGTTTTATCCCTGAGTGACCATCATTGGTTAACTTTTTGAAGACGAAGGACACCAGACAAGTTTAGATGCTTGGCTCATGTATTAGCAAGAAAATAATGGTCACGTTGTCAAATTCCTCCTAAAAATGAAGGCATCTTTTGCCTGAAGGCGCCAGTGTGCCCTGCTGTCGAGGATCACTGCCCTGGCCTCAGTGGCCCTGGTCACATTTTTTGTTATTTTCAGAAGAGAAGTTTCAGGTCAGAGAGAAATTCACACCAGTAGTCGGTGGGGGTGGGGTGGGAGGGGTTGCCCCAGGTTGTCTTTCTGGGGGTTGGGGCTCGGGGGTCTCTTCACTCAAGTATGTTGTACCCACGGAGTGACCCCTGCAACTCCAGGGTAGAACAGGTGGTTGGGATCACCAAGTAGGGTTCATCCTCTTAGGAGTGAGCTGATCTCGTGGGCTGCTGGTTTTCCAGGTTTTCAGGTTCACCCAGGCTCGTGGCTGGAATGGGTGCATGGCCAGGTCAGAGGGTGTGGGCCATACCTGGTTACCATATTCCATGAGGGCTTTCGTGGTTGCTCCTAACTGAAGGGCATATTTGAGTTGTTCTGTTTCAAGGGGATTAAAGTGTTCTTTTTCTCAGGCTTAGGGAATGGGTCTACCATAAGGAGTTCAAGTGCACTTCACTTATCCCTTGGGGCTAACCACATGCAGAACAGGGCAATGGGAAGCAACTGAATTCAATTTTATTGAGTGTCCTGACATTGCTTGGTGATGGCCCATTTCAAGGTCTGACTGGATCTGTGACTGGGGTCTCCAGGCTGAGCACCAAGTCCATTTTATGCTCAGGGCACTCATTATCCCCTTTTGACTTGAGACACCAATGCTGGACCACTCCTGCTTGTAGGGATCCTGGGAACCCCAGACTGGGAAATATGTCTTAGTGAAACCTTAGCCACTTCAGCTGCCACTCCAGTTCTAGCAGGGAATGCTTCTGTCCACTCAAATTTGTCTACTAGTACCAAGAGATAACTGAAATTGCCTGGTATCTTTGGCATGTGAAATCAATCCACCAGTCTTCCCCAGTGTATGTCCCTCTGGTCTGAATGACAATTCTCTGAGGGCCTACGGTGAGTCTGGTGTTGGGGTTGTTCATTGTGTAGATGGGGCAAGTCTCAACTATCTGACTGTACTTTTCATGCCAGGGGTTACCATGACCCCAACTAACCAGTTACCCAGGGCTTCCCTCCTATGGTGAGCTCCTTGATGAGCCTCCCTGATAGCTTGACAAACTGCAGTTTGGGGAGATCAGTATTGCCCACGTTCATTAACTAGTCGCATCTGGCCTTCTCGGTCTCTGCAGAAGCCCCCTTTTTGGGCTTTGTCTAATCCTTCCTTCATGTGGACTGGGGAATAATTGGATGGATCTGGCTTTCGAGGTGTGAGTAGTAGTGGCCAAGTTCCTAGTTCTAGGGCCACTGGCAGTTTTGTACACCTTGTTTCCCTTTCTGCATTTGCAAGCGGGTTCTTTACTACTAGTGCCACCTGGGTGGAGAAGGCAATGGCACCCCATTCCAGTACTCTTGCTTGGAAAATCCCATGGACGGAGGAGCCTGGTAGGCTGCAGTCCATGGGGTCTCGAAGAGTCATACACGACTTCTCGATTTCACTTTCACTTTTCACTTTCATGCATTGGAGACGGAAATGGCAACCCACTCCAGTGTTCTTGCCTGGAGAATCCCAGGGACGGGGGAGCCTGGTGGGCTGCCGTCTATGGGGTTGCACAGAGTCGGACACGACTGAATCGACTTAGCAGCAGCAGCAGCAGCAGGAGCGCCACCTGGGAAGCGTGTTGTTTCCCTTTCTTACTTCCCCATCCCCCTTTTGGTGACCCCTGTAATGAATCACTGCCATTACAAAAACAGGTTTTTGGAGCTGTACTGCTTCTAAGAGCATCAGTATGCTTAAACCAGGTTTCATCTGTTTATTCTCTATAGTAAACTTATCTCTTTTCTTTCAAATAGCCCCATGTGTGTGTAGAATGGCATACGCCTGCTGGAAGTCTTGTGTAAACATTTAAGATCTTCCCTGTCCTGATTTTTAAGGCTCGGGTGAAGGCCATCAGCTTTGCCCTTTGGGCAAAAGTCCCTGGGGGGAGACTTCTTGTTTCTATGACATAGATCTGTGAGGTTACTGTGTATCCTGCCAGCCTCTCCCCTTCTCTGATAAAACTGCTCCAATCTGTGAACCATTTCTCTCTGGCATTTGGGAGAAGCTCACTTTCCAGATCAGGACTACTGGATTAGATTGCATATATGATTTCTGTACAGTAACATGCCAGGGGCTCCATTTCTGTGGGTAGCAGAGTGGAAGGATTTAGTGTGTGACAGGCTTTATAGTAACCACTGGGTTTTCTAAAAGCATAGCCTGAACTTGAATCAACCTTCGAGGAGATAGCCATTCTGTTTCCTTAGAACTTACTAAAGCCTGACCCTGGTGTGAAGTCCATTTAGTGACTGGCTGGCCTAACATTAATTTTTCAGCTTCCTTTAGGGTTGTAGTAGCTGCTACTTCCCATGGGCAAAGAGCCCATCCCTTAGTACATGCATCTGTGCCAAGTCGCTTCAGTCGTGTCTGACTCTTTGCGACCCCAGGGACTATAGCCTGTCAGGCTCCTCTGTCCATGGGATTCTCCAGGCAAGAATACTGGATTCCTCCTCCAGGGAGTCTTCCCGACCCAGGGATCGAACCCAGGTCTGCATTGCAGGTGGATTCTTTACTGTCTGAGCCGTGTCCAACTTTCTTATAATAGTACTTTCAGATTCATGCACTTGATGCGTATTTTTAATTACTAGTTTTATGATGCAGTGTATTCTGAATTCAAAGAAGCTGATATGTCCATTCTACTTCTAAAATTGAAGAATGGTTATTGTATATTTGCAATATTATTTGTAACCATCCTCTTTGAGAGTAACTGCCTCAATCAGTTGAGTTCATACTGACATCTGGAGACCAAGTTTGGTACTACATGAGTAGTACCAAAATTACAGATTTCATCACTTAGTATCTCTGGTCCTCTTTAGAATAAGTTTAAATAAGTAATTTGGAGATGTATTTACAGTCACAAAATGATAATGGATACAAATATTAAAATTTTTTAAATAACTAAAACATCTGAAATATTTAAAATATCAAAAACTAATGAAAAAAAGTTTGTTTTGAATGTTTTTTGGTGTCTTCTATATGGAGCTCTGTTACTTGGAAAATGAATAACGGTAACTGTGGCTAACATTTCTTGAGTACTGGTTAGATGCTAGGGAATGTCCTTTACTTGCAACAAGTCATTATTTCATCTTCAGACCACCCTGTGAAATAGGACTACTACTATCCCCATTTTACAGTTGAGATACAGGTTCAGGGAGGTTGATAATTTCTCAAGGTCACTTAACGAGTCGTGGCAGAGATGAACTTGACCCCACAACTATGTGACTCCATAACCCAGGTGACCATGTTGCAGAGGTTCTGTAGCTGGGATTCTGTTATGAATCAAAAGAAATTCCTGTGAAAAATAAAGTTCTCTGGGCCATTCCCACAAAGAGCTGAATTATACAACTTCCTCAGTTACAAACACCGAAAGTTCAGTTCAGTCACTCAGTTGTGTCTGACTCTTTGCCACTCCATGGACTGCAGCATGCCAGGGTTCCTGTCCATCACCAACTCCCAGAGCTTGCTCAAACTCATGTGCATCGACTAGGTAATGCCATCCAATCTTCTCATCCTCTGTCATCCCCTTCTCCTCCTGCCTTCAATCTTTCCTAGTATCAGGGTCTTTTCCAATGAGTCAGTTCTTTGCATCACGTGGCCAAAGTATTAGAGTTTCAGCTTCAGCATCAGCCCTTCCAATGAATATTCAGGACTGATTTCCTTTAGGATTGACTGGTTTGATAAACCTACAAGATGGCAGAGTAGAAGGACATGCACCCGTCTCCTGTGAGAACTCCAAATTTACAACTCGCTGCTGAACAACAATCAAAAGAGAATGTTGGATTCCATCAAAAAAAGATACCCCACATCCAAGGGCAAAGGAGAAGCCCCAGCAAGATGGTAGGAGGGGCGCAATCACATTTAGAATCAAACCCCATACCTGCCAGAGATGCTCAAAGGGCTCAAACAAAACCTTGTGTGCACCAAGAGACCCCACAGAGACTCAGCCAGACCTGCCTTTGAGTGTCTGAGTGTTTCCTGCAGAGGTATGGGTCAGCAGTGGCCTGCACAGGGGCAGGGGCTCTGGATGCAGCAGACCTGGTTGTTGCATATGCCCTCTTGGAGGAGGTCACCATTAACACCACCATCGAGTCTCCAAAACTTACATGGGACTGGGGAAACAGACTCTTGGAGGACACAAACAACCCTGTACACACCAGGACACAGGAGAAAGCAACAGTGACCCCACAAGAAACTGACCCAGACTTCCCTGTGAGTGTACAAGAGTCCCTGGTGGAAGCATGAGTCGGTGATGCTCTGCTGCAGGGTCGGGGGTACTGCATACGGCAGTGTGTGCATGGGACCTTTTGAAGGAGGTCGCCATTTTCTTCATTACCTCCACCATAGTTTGGTTTCAGGTCAAACAACAGGGAGAGAACACAGCCCCACCCATCAACAGAAAATTGGTTTAAAGATTTACCCAGCATGGGCCCACCCATCAGAAAAAGACCCAGTATCCCCAAAGTTAGTCTTTCCCATCAGGAAGCTTCCATAAGCCTCTTATCCTTATCCCTCAAAGGGCAGAAAGAACGAAAACCACAGTCACGGAAAACTAACCAAACATCACATGGACCACAGCCTTGTCTAACTCAATGAAACTATGAGCCATGCCATGTAGGGCCACCCAAGAAGGATGGGTCATGGTGGAGAGTTCTGACAAAATCTGTTCCACTGGAGAAAGGAATGGCAAACCATTTCAGCATTCTTGCCTTGAGAACGCCATGACAGTATGAAAGGCAAAAAGGTATGAACTGAAAGATGAACTCCCCAGGTCAGTAGGTACCCATATGCTACTGGAGAAGAGTGGAGAAATAACTCCAGAAAGAATGAAGACATGGAACCAAAGCGAAAGCAATGCCCAGTTGTGGATGTGACTGGTGATGGAAGTAAAGTCCAATGCTGTAAAAAGCAATATTGCATAGGAACCTGGAATGTTAGGGCCATGAATCAAGGTAAATTGGAAATGGTCAAATAGCAAGAATGAACATTTTAGGAATCAGTGAACTAAAATGGACTGCTGCTGCTAAGTCGCTTCAGTTGTGTCTGACTCTGTGTGACCCCATAGACGGAAGCCCACCAGGCTCCCCCATTTCCAGGATTCTCCAGGCAAGAACACTGGAGTGGGTTGCCATTTCCTTCTCCAGTGCATGAAAGTGAAAAGTGAAAGGGAAGTCACTCAGTCGTGTCCGACTCTTAGTGACCCCATGGACTACAGCCTACCAGGCTCCTCCATCCATGGGATTTTCCAGGCAAGAGTACTGGAGTGGGGTGCCATTGCCTTCTCCAAAAATGGACTGGAATGGGTGAATTTAACTCTGATGACCATTATATCTACTACTGTGGGCAAGAATCCCTTAGAAGAAATGGAGTAGCCCTCATAGTCAATAAGAGTCCAAAATGCAGTACTTGGGTGCAATCTAAAAAATTACAGAATTATCTCTGCTTGTTTCCAAGGCAAACCATTCAATATCACAGTAATCCAAGTCTATGCCCCAAACAGTAAAGCTGAAGAGGCTGAAGTTGAACTGTTCTGTGAAGACCTACAAGACCTTCTAGAACTAACACCCAAAAAAGATGTCATTTTCATGATAGGGGACTGGAATGCAAAAATAGGAAGTCAAGAGCTACCTGGAGTAACAGGTAAATTTGGCCTTGGAGTACAAAATGAAGCAGGTCAAAGATTAACAGAGTTTTGCCAAGAGAACACACTAGTCATAGAAAACACCCCCTTCCAACAACACAAGAGAAGACTCTACACATGGACATCACCAGATGGTCAATACTGAAAGTAGATTGATTATATTCTTTGCAGTCAAAGATGGAGAAGCTCTATACAGTCAGCAAAAGCAAGACCAGGAGCTGACCATGGCTCAGATGATGAACTCCTTACTGCCAAATTCAGACTTAAATTGAAGAAAGTAGGGAAAACCACTAGACCATTCAGGTATGACCTAAATCAAATCCCTTATGATTATACAGTGAAAGTGAAGTCACTCAGTCGTGTCTGACTCTTTGTGACCCCATGGACTGTAGCCTACCAGGGTCGGAGGAGCCTCTCAGTCCATGGGATTTTCCAGGCAAGAGTACTGGAGTGGGTTGCCATTTCCTTCTTCAGGGCATCAAACCAGGGATCAAACCCGGGTCTCCCGCACTGCAGGCAGACACTTTACCATCTGAGCCACCAGGGAATACAGTAGAAGTGACAAATAGATTCAAGGGATTATATCTGATAGACAGAGTCCCTGAAAAACTATGGATGGAGGCTCGTGACATTGTACAGGAGGCAGGGATCAAGACCATCCCCAAGAAAAGGAAATGCAAAAGGCAAAATGGTTGTCTGAGGAGGTGTTACAAATAGCTGAGAAAAGAAGAGAAGTGAAAGGCAAAGGAGAAAAGGAAAGATATACCCATTTGAATGCAGAGTTCCAAAGAACAGCAAGGAGGGATAAGAAAGACTTCCTCCGTGATCAATACAAAGAAATAGAGGAAAGCAATAGAATGGAAAAGACTTCTAGTTTTTTCAATCTCTTTAAGAAAATTAAAGATACCAAGGGAACATTTCATGCAAAGGTGGGCACAATAAAGGACAGAAATGGTATGGACCTAAGAGAGGCAGAAGATATTAAGAAGAGGTGGCAAGAATATATAAAAGGTTACTGCATGTATCTCTTGACTTCCTATACAAAAAAGATCTCAATGACCTGAATAACCATGATGGTGTGATCACTCACCTAGAGCCAGACACCATGGAATGTGAAGTCAAGTGGGCCTCACTACAAACAAAGCTGCTGGAGGTGATGGAATTCCAGTTGAGCTATCTCAAATCCTAAAAGATGATGCTGTGAAAGTGCTGCACTCAATATGCCAGAAAATTTGGAAAACTCAGCTGTGGCCACTGGACTGGAAAAGGTCAGTTTTCATTCCAATTCCAAAGAAAGGCAATGCCAAAGAATGTTTTTTTCTACTGCAGAATTGCACTCATCTCACACACTAGCAAAATAATGCTCAAAATTCTCCAGGCCAGGCTTCAACGGTATGTGAACCGCAAACTTCCAGATGTTCAAGCTGGATTTAGAAAAGGCAGAGGAACCAGAGCTCAAATTGCCAGCATCCGTTGGATCATTGAAAAAACAAGAGAGTTCCAGAAACACATCTATTTCTGCTTTATTGACTATGCCAAAGCCTTTGACTGTGTGTATCACAACAAACTGTGGAAAATTCTTAAAGAGATGAGATTACCAGACCACCTGACCTGCTTCCCAAGAAATCTGTATGCAGGTCAAGAAGCAACAGTTAGAACTAGACATGGAACAAGAGACTGGTTCCAAATTGGGAAAGGAGTACGTCAAAGCTGTATATTGTCACCCTGCTTATGTAACTTATATGCAGAGTACAGCATGAGAAACGCTGGGCTGGATGAAGCACAAGCTGGAAATAAGATTGCTCAGGGAAATATCAATAACCTCAAATAAGCAGATGACACCACCCTTGTGGCAGAAAATGAAGAACTAAAAATCCTCTTGAAAGTGAAAGAGGAAAGTGAAAAAGTTGGCTTAACTCAACGTTCAGAAAGCTAAGATCATGGCATCTGGTCCCATCACTTCATGGCAAGTAGATGGGGAAACAATGGAAACAGTGACAGACTTTATTTTGGGGGGCTCCACAATCACTGCAGATGGTGAGTGCAGCCATGAAATTATAAGACGCTTGCTCCTTGGAAGAAAAGCTATGACCAATCTAGACAGCATATTAAAAAGCAGAGACATTACTTTGCTGACAAATGTCCATCTAGTCAAAGTTATGGTTTTTCCAGTAGTCATGTATGGATGTGAGAATTGCACTATATAAAGAAAGCTTATCACCAAAGAATTGATGCTCTTGAACTGTGGTGTTTGAGAAGACTCTTGAGAGTCCCTTGGACTGCAAGGATATCCAACCAGGAAATCAGTTCTCAATATTCATTGGAAGGACTAATGCTGAAGCTGGAACTCCAATACTTTGGCCATCTGATGCATAGAACTAACTTATTGGAAAAGATCCTGATGCTGGGAAAGATTGAAGGCAGGAGGAGAAGGGGATGACAGAGGATGAGATGGTTGGATGGCATCACCAACTAAATGGGCGTGAGTTTGAGCAAGCTCCAGGAGTTGGTGATGGACAGGGAAGCCTGGCATGCTGCGGTCCATGGGGTCACAAAGAGTCAGACATGACTGAGCGACTGAACTGACTGAACTGGTTTGATAAACACTGAAAATATGCTACTAAAAATGTTTCTCAGAAGGATAAATGATGAGAGGGGACAGCAATGTCTCACAAATAGTATCATCACTTGCCAACTTAGTCTGAGGTCTATTTGTGAAGTATTTTCTTGGGTCAAGTAAGTTGGCCCAGCTCTGTCCAATTGAGGATCTCGTACCATTTATTTGAGATCCACATTTGTGAAGGGCCTCAAATATTAGTCTCCAAATGGGGTTCACTGAACACATAGAAAGAGTGACTTTCATCCTACATTTTTATGCTGTGTCCCATAAATGAGAGTCCAACTCCATCATGAATTATGAATATATAACTTTGGGAAATGTAATTATCTTTTAAATAGCATAATTATGTTGCATTATATTTCTGTATTAAAAGTATTAAGTTATTAACTGTATTTACATTATTCTTCAAGTATTATAACTATTTTGGCATTTTTAATTTCTTTAATAAATTAAGAGCCTCCAAAAATAGAAGGGGCCCATGTCTCTAAAGCCCTTTAAAAATGCCCTAGATGCATAGCTCTATAGCTGAATTTAAAATATACTGGAACATTTAGCCAAGAAAGATCTAAATTTTAATTTAAGGATTCCCTTCCAAACTCAGCCTTCTTGTCTAGTATTTTCTCTAAGGTATTGGCAGGCCTTCACTGATAAGAAAAAATACCTCAAAAGCTAAAGGCATCATTGCAGATAACATTTAATAAGTAGAAGGAGGTGCTTTGCCTTCGTAAGCTGGTTGGTTAAGTAATGAACTTTATCCAGAGCCTCTTGGCCAGTGTGGGGTTCTTGTACTTAGCTAAAGGGCCTTAGCCAACTTTAATGTGTCTCAATGATTTCATGCTCCCAATAATGAGGATATGCTTTTTTAGAAAGAAAAAAAAAGTTTGTTTGATGTATTAACATAGTAACAATTAATGAGTATCTCAAAAGGAAGTCAATGAATTTTTCAATCAGAATTAATTATAGGACTGGCAAATGTCAGTAGGCACCGTGTTTCTTCTCCTGTTCCCAGCCATATGTACAGAGATAATAAAACAGGGAAGCACTTCTTTTGTTAAATTTTTATTTATTTTTGGCTACGCTGGGCCTTCGTTGCTGCCCCTGGGCTTTCTCTATTTTCAGCTAGTGGGGGCTACTCCCTAAGTGCAGCACACAGGCTTCTCATTGCAGTGGCTTCTCATAAGATCAAGGGCTCCAGAGCACATGCTATGGTAGTTGCCCTGTGGCATGTGGAATCTTCCCAGACCAGGACTCAAACCCGTGCTTCCTACATTGGCAGGCAGATTCCTAACCACTGGACCAACAGGGAAGTCCCAGGGGAAGTACTTCTTAACGCTGATCCCTCCCATAGTTCCCTCTGTTACAAACTCAACTCAGTATGTTGATGATAGCATCCTGGCAAGACCCAGTTATTTGTCTACCACCTTGGGAGAGAAAGGAAAATTTGTTACGACCAAGACTGTCCACTTCTCAGTTGCACTGTGTGTGGTTTCTATGAACCAATAAAAGACACTCATTTCAAAACCCTTTATGTCTCCTATCCTGTGCAAATTCAATCTTTTCTTCAGTCTGAGCCTTGAGGCTCAGATGTGATCACATGGGTAGTTGGAGTAGAAGTTACCCCCAGCTCGAAAGCTGGAAACCTCAGTCATTCTTGACTCCTTGCATTCTTTATTCATACCACTCCAACCTCTCCCACCAAAGATAGATAAATAGATAAATGCCACCTAGTCTTTTGGTTTTCCTTCATAAAAGCACTAGAATAATTCTAAGATCTTCATCTACACTGCCACAGTCTTATAATTCTCTTCTGGCCTCTAATACACAGCCCTCAAATATGCCTTCCATACTCCAGTTAGGGGGGTTTGATTAAGGGTGATATCTCTTATGTTAAATAGATTAGAATTTGAACCACAATCCTATCATTTACTAACTGGGAAAGGTGTGTGTGTGTGTCACTTAATCATGTCTGATTCTGTTCTGACCCCATGGACTGTAGTCCACTAGGCTCCTCTGTCCATGGAATTCTCCAGGACAGAATACTGGAGTGGGTAGCCATTCCCTTCTCCAGGGGATCTCCCCCACCCAGGGATCAAACCCTGGTATCCTGCATTGCAGGCTGATTCTTTACCATCTGAGCTACCAGGGAAGCCCAACTGGGAAAGCTGCTGCTGCTGCTAAGTCGCTTCAGTTGTGTCCAACTCTGCGACCCCATGAACTGCAGCCTACCAGGCTCCTCTGCCCATGGGATTTTCCAGGCAAGAGTACTGGAGTAGGGTGCCATTGCCTTCTCCGACTGGGATGCTACTTACCCTTAATTTCCATGTCAGTAAAATGAGGAAAATAACTATATTTACCTCATAAAGTACATGAATACATTCCTATAAATGACTAATAGAGGCTTCTATGCAACTTCATTGAAATGTTAAGGGTTTATAGAAATGAACCGCTTTTAATAGGTCATTTTCAGATGGAAACAGTGATGGGTAATATTGTATGTGTCAACTCGGCTGACATATGGGGTACCTATATGCCGGGGTCCAGCCCCGGTGGATCCAGGGAATTCGAAGGGGAGACGGCATCGGAGATCAGGAAAAAACAGCTTATTTAAATGTTAATTAAAGATATAAAGAGTGGTTAAATAAGGATAGCTCAGTGAGGAAATGCAGTGGAGAAAAGAGGCTGAATAATTCAGCCAAAAGGTGAGAGAAAGAACAACATGGGGAGACCAAGCTTTGGTGAACAAGGCCCGCACTTTATTTTCCAAACTAGTTCTTATACCTTAAGTTATGCATAGAGGATAATGGGGGAAGGGGTGGAGTCATGCAGTAAGCCAGGCTTTCTTCCTGCAAACTTATCATATGCAAAAGTTTAGGTGATTTGCATCATCTTCTGGCCCGGAGGCCTGTTAACATTTTAAGACCCTTTCTTCAAAAAACTTTTTTTTCTCTAAAGGTGATTAGTCAGGTGCCACCCTCCAAAAGCATTAAAGTTGCATTCCTATAGGGCAAAGGTGTGGTGGGCTATACCAAGAAAAAGAATTAACTCAAGGGTCCCAGGTTACAAACATTAAAGCTACTACTTATACCAATCATATTAATCAATACACTGCCAGGGACACAGCAGGTAAGGGATATGGAGACTTAGCAGCAAACATTGGCCCAACAAGTGAAAAACCCTTCACCAATACAATTTCTAATCAATCTTTTAACTGCTCAAAGGAATCTGTATTTAGACAGTTTAGAACATCTCATGCCTCTCACAGTTGGGAGGCTCTGAGCAATCACATGTGGCGGGAAAAACCTATTCAGGCAGGCTAGAGGACTTCCAAAGGAGTTTGTAGGTTGAAACACTATCACACCCAGGAACTTTATTAACTGGAGCTGTAAGTTAACTCTTTTTTTCAGAGAGAGGTAGTGGGGGACAGCCCCCCGTAAAGTCAGAGGTGTAGGTGAGAGCACAAAGCAGAAAGTAGGCAGACTTTGGTTTTGGGGGTAGATGCTCGAGAATTTCCAGGGGGACTCCTGAGGCTCGATCCCGCCTTTGCGTATGCCAAGCCTCCTTCCTCATGACCTTTGCCACGAGTGGAGCTCCTCACCGCCGGCTCCCGGCACCTGTATATCAACGTTTACCTAGCTGAACATTATTCTAAGTGTGCCTGTGAAGGAGTTTCTAAATGAGATTAATGTTTGAATGAGTAGACTGGGTGAAGCAACCTGCTTTCCCCGATGTGAATGGACCTGATCCAATCTGTTGCAGGCCTGAATAGAATAAAATGCAGGGAGGGGAGGAGTTTGTTCTCTCTCTTTGACTGTTTTTGAACTGGAATATTGACTCTCCAGGTTCTTAGACCTTCTGACTCAGACTGAAACTATGCCACTGGCTCTTATGGGTCTTTAGCTTGCTGACAGCAGATCATGGGACTTATCAGGCTCCAGAGTCTTGTAAGCCAATTCCTTATATTAATAGTTTCTTTATATATATATATATATATATATATATATATATATATATATATATTTCTTTATATATTTCTCCGTAATCTGGAAACCAAGCTAGAAGCTATGATAAATTGTGTGAAATATTCTGAAATGTTTATAGTTAATGATCAATTTCAAATGAATTAATATTTCTAAGTATTATAATTTGCTAGGTCTCATGTCAAAAGAAAGACATGTAGAACATTAATTTTTGGCTGCTTATTGAAAGAGGTGAAGAAGTTGTAAAACCAACTAAAAGTATTTGATTTTGTATATTAATTAAGGAATCTGCCTGGATGTGAAGGAGATATTCACTGGAAATTGCTCACATTTTTGTTTGCAAACTTATTCATTATGGTAGTCATAGTCTTTCAAAGTCAGCTCTTTAGAATTTATACTTTAGATGTCCTAAATCATTTTATACTAACTTAGAAATTGTCTTTGGTATTAGACTGCAAAAATAATAATGTAAAATGTTTGGAATATATAGAAAGTATCAAATCACTTAAAATTGACCACTGAAGAGGGTACAATTCAAAGAATGAACCCTAATGTGAACCACAGATGTTAATTAGTAAAAGGTATAAATACAGGTTCATTGATCTTAACAGTTGTACCACACTAACACAAAATGTTAATAATAGGGAAAACTGTGCAGTGAGATAAGTGGTATCTGGAAACTCTCTGTTCTCTATTCTCTGTGCAATTTTTCTGTAAACTTAAAACTACTCTAGAAAATATGTATCAAAACTTTAAAAAGTAAACCCATTCATCTGTGGTCAATTTATTTCTCCATTCTCACTTCTGTTGATCTATGTGTCTATCCTGTGTGGGTACCATTGCTGTAAATTTGTAATTTTTTATCCAGGTATAGTGAGTCCTCAAACACTTTTTTTTTTTTTAAATATAAATTTATTTATTTTAATTGGAGGTTAATTACTTTACAATATTGTACTGGTTTTGCCATACATCAACATGAATCCACCACAGGTATACACGAGTTCCCCATCCCAAACCCCCCTCCCTCTACCATCCCTCTGGGTCGTCCCAGTGCACCAGCCCCAAGCAACTAGTATCATGCACCGAACTTGGACTGGCGATCAGTTTCATATATGATATTATACATGTTTCAATGCCATTCTCCCAAATCATCCCACCCTCTCCCTCTCCCACAGAGTCCAAAAGACTGTTCTATACATCTGTGTCTCTTTTGCTGTCTCGCATACAGGGTTATTGTTACCATCTTTCTAAATTCCATATATATACTGTATACTGTTAGTATACTGTATTGGTGTTTTTCTTTCTGGCTTACTTCACTCTGTATAATAGGCTCCAGTTTCATCCACCTCATTAGAACTGATTCAAATGTATTCTTTTTAATGGCTGAGTAATACTCCATTGTGTATATGTACCACAGCTTTCTTATCCATTCATCTGCTGATGGACATCTAGGTTGCTTCCATGTCCTGGCTATTATAAACAGTGCTGTGATGAACATTGGGGTACACACGTCTCTTTCAATTCTGGTTTCCTCACTGTGTATGCCCAGCAGTGGGATTGCTGGGTCATAAAGCAGTTGTTTACAGTTTTTTAAGGAATGTCCACACTGTTCTCCATAGTGGCTGTACTAGTTTGCATTCCCACTAACAGTGTAAGATGGTTCCCTTTTCTCCACACCCTTTCTAGCATTTATTGCTTGTAGACTTTTGGATCGCAGCCATTCTGACTGGCATGAAATGGTACCTCATTGTGGTTTTGATTTGCATTTCTCTGATAATGAGTGATGTTGAGCATCTTTTCATGTGTTTGTTAGCCATCTGTATGTCTTCTTTGGAGAACTGTCTATTTAGTTCTTTGGCCCATTTTTTGATTGGGTCATTTATTTTTCTGGAATTGAGCTACAGGAGTTGCTTGTATATTTTTGAGATTAGTTGTTTGTCAGTTGCTTCATTTGCTATTATTTTCTCCCATTCCGAAGGCTGTCTTTTCACCTTGTTTATAGTTTCCTTTGCTGTGCAGAAGCTTTTAAGTTTAATTAGGTCCCATTTGTTTATTTTGCTTTTATGTCCAATATTCTGGGAGGTGGGTCATAGAGGATCCTGCTGTGATTTATGTCGGAGAATGTTTTGCCTATGTTCTCCTCTAGAAGTTTTATAGTTTCTGGTCTTACGTTGAGATCTTTAATCCATTTTGAGTTTATTTTTGTATATGGTGTTAGAAAGTGTTCTAGTTTCATTCTTTTACAAGTGGTTGACCAGTTTTCCCAGCACCACTTGTTAAAGAGATTGTCTTTTCTCCATTGTATATTCTTGCCTCCTTTGTCAAAGATAAAGTGTCCATAGGTGGGTGGATTTATCTCTGGGCTTTCTATTTTGTTCCATTGATCTATATTTCTGTCTTTGTGTCAGTACCATACTGTCTTGATGACTGTGGCTTTGTAGTAGAGTCTGAAGTCAGGCAGGTTGATTCCTCCAGTTCCATTCTTCTTTCTCAAGATTGCTTTGGCTATTCGAGGTTTTTTTGTATTTCCATACAAATTGTAAAAGTATTTGTTCTAGCTTTGTGAAAAATACCATTGGTAGCTTGATAGGGATTGCATTGAATCTATAGATTGCTTTGGGTAGTATACTCATTTTCACTATATTGATTCTTCCAATTCATGAACATGGTATATTTGTCCATCTATTAGTGTCCTCTTTGATTTCTTTCACCAGTGTTTTATGGTTTTCTGTATATAGGTCTTTAGTTTCTTTAGGTGGATATATTTCTAAGTATTTTATTCTTTCCGTTGCAATGGTGAATGGAATTGTTTCCTTAATTTCTCTATTTTCTCATTATTAGTGTATAGCAATGCAAGGGATTTCTGTGTGTTGATTTTATATCCTGCAACTTTACTATATTCATTGATTAGCTCTAGTAATTTTCTGGTGGAGTCTTTAGGGTTTTCTATATAGAGGATCATGCCATCTGCAAACAGTGAGAGTTTTACTTCTTTTCCAACTTGGATTCCTTTTATTTCTTTTTCTGCTCTGATTGCTGTGGCCAAAACTTCCAAAACTATGTTGAATAGTAGTGGTGAAAGTGGGCACCCTTGTCTTGTTCCTAACTTTAGGGGAAATGCTTTCAATTTTTCACCATTGAGGATAATGTTTGCTGTGGGTTTGTCATATATAGCTTTTATTATGTTGAGGTATGTTCCTTCTATTCCTGCTTTCTGGAGAGTTTTTATCATAAAGTTCCTTAGATTTCCACATAAATTTTACTATTAGCTGGTTAATTTCTGCAAAAAAAAAAAAAAAAGTAGTTGAAATTTTCACAAGAAAATGTATAGATTGAATCTGTAGATCAATTTTAGGACTATTTTCAATCTTACAACATTGTCTTCAATATATAAACATAAATCTCTCTACTTATTTAGGTCTTGTTTTTTTCATTAATGTTTTGTAGCTTTCAGTGTGCAAATCTTGAACTTTCTTGATTAAATTTGGTCCCAATTATTTTATTCTTGTTCCTGAAATTGTAAAGGAAATTGTTTTCTTAATTTCTTTTGAGATTTTTCATTGTTAGCATTTAGAAATACAACTGATATTTATTGGTATTATCTTCTTCAACCTTGCTCTCTTTCCTTTATTCTGTTTTAATTATTCCATTTTTCATTCTGAAAAGTTTGCTTGATTTGTAACTCTATTGCTTTATGTAGCTTTGGTAAAAATCTGCTTGCAGTGCAGGAGACCAGATTCGATACCTGGGTCAGGATTATCCCCTGGAAGAGGAAATGGCAACCCACTTCAGTATTCTTACCTGGGGAATCCCATGGACAGAGGAGCCTGGCAAGCTACAGTCCATGGGGTTGCAAGAGTCAGACATGACTTAGTGACTAAAGAGAGAGAGAGGTATAGTTTCTGGTTCTCAAATAAATGCCTCTAATGATATATGTAGTTTAGTTAGGGAATCGTGGTGGTAAAAATATTTAATATGAGATCTACTCTCAACAGAAATTTAAGTGTAAGGTGCAGTATTGTTAACCAAAGGCTCAATGTTGTTCAGTAGATGTCTAGAATTAAATCATGTTCTATAACTAAATCTTTATATACCCATTGAATAACAACTCACTATTTCCCCTCCAGCCTTGGGCAATCACCATTCTGCTCTCTGTTTCCGTGTGTTTGACTACTTTAGATATCTCATATGAGTGGAATCATGAAGTATCTGTCCTTCTGTAACTGGCTTATTTCACTTAGCATGATGCCATTAAGGTTTGTTCATATTGTCACATATGGCAGAATTGTTAAGGCTGAAAAATATTCTATTTATACGTATCACATTTTCTTTATATATCCATCCATCATTGACATTTAGGTTACTTCCACATCTTAGCTGCTGTGAATAATGCTGCAGTGAACTTGGGAGTAAAAAATCTCTTTGAGATCCTGATTTCAATTCTTTTGGATAAATCTCCAGAGGTGGGATTACTGAATCATATGTTTATATTTTCAGTTTCTTAAGGAAACTTTATATTTTACACAGAGGCTGCAATATTTTGCTTTCATACCAAGAGTGTAAAAAAGGTTCCAATTTCTCCATATCTTTGCTAACGTTATATTTTTTATAACCATCCTAACATGTATGGATTTTTAATTTACATTTAGTAATTTTGAGCATCTTTTCATATGCAATTTTGGTAATTTGCATGTCTTCTTCAGGGAAATATTTATTCAAGTCCTTGGCCCATTTTAAAAAATAGGATGTTTTTAACTTGCTATTGAGCTAAAGCAGATCTAGGGGGGATGAACTCCCTCAGAGTTTTTTGGTCTGAGAAAGATTTTATCTCTCGTTCACTTTTGAAGGACAATTTTGCCAGGTATATATAATATTCTTGGTTGACAGCTTTTTTTTTTCTTTCAGCACTTTGAATATATCATCTCAGTCCTTTCTGTAATGTTTCTGCTGAGAAAACTGCTGATGATCTTATGGAGGTTCCCTTGTATGTGACAAATTGCTTTTCTCTTGCTGCTTCCTAAATTCTCTCTTTGAGAGTAGGTCTTGTGGCTCAGACAGTAAAGAGTCTGCCTGCAATGCAGGAGACCTGGGTTTGATCCCTGGGTCAGGAAGATCCCCTGGAGAAGGGAATGGCAGTTCACTACAGTGTTCTTGCCTGGAGAATTCCATGGATGGAGGAGCCTGGCAGGTTGCAGTCCATGGGGTCACAAAGAGTTGAACACAACTGAGCAACTAACACACACACACTTAGGCATTCTCATTACACACAAAAAATGATTATATACCTATTAAGGATGATTTTTTCTAAATTCAAAACAATGGGATAAATTGGAATATACTTTTCTTTATATACAGTTCTGCTCTTGAATCTCTCTTGCCCATCCTTCCAAACAAAATTCACAAATTTCTTCCACATATTTCTAAGATGTATGTCAGTGGTAATGTTTTTATTAGATAACTGCCTCAAAAAAGCAAGAAAGAAACTTTTTTGTCTTTGATTTTTGACAATTTGATTATTAAGCGTCTAGGTGTAGATTACTTTGGATTCATCATATTCAAATTCTGTGGGGTTCATGGATCTGGATGTACATTTCCTTCCCAGGTTTAAGAAATCTTCAGCTGTTATTTCTTTGAATAAGATTTCTGCCTCTTTTTCTTTCTCTCTTCTGCCTCCAGAACTCCCATAGTGTATCTATTCATCTGTTTGGTGGTGTCCCATATTCTCCTTAAGCTTTCTACATTATTTTTCCTTATTTTTTTTCTTTTGCTTCTTTGACTAGATAAGTTCCAATGACTGGCCTTCAAGTTTTTTAATACTTAATTCTGCTTATTGTTGAATCTGTTGTTGAACTCCAGTGAATTTTTTCACTTCTATTATTTTATTTAGCTCCATTATTTCTGTTTGGGACTTTTTATATTTTTATTTCTGTTGAAGTTTTCACTTTGTCAGTTTGTTCTCCTGATCTTGTAGAACACATCTTTGTAACAGCTATCTTAAATTCTCTGTCAGATAAGTCATATATGCCCATTTCATTAGTTTCTGATTACTGATCTTGTAATTTTGTTTGGGAAATATTTCCCCATTTCTTTTTTTTTTTTTTAACTTTCCTTGACTCTTTGTGTTGGTATCTGTATATTAGACAAGACAGCCACCACTCCCAATCTTCACAGGTGTATAAGGACTTTACCTGAAGTATTTATAACTCTATGCCAAAGCTACTCCCTACCCAAGGGGGAGAAATCTCCAAACTGTGGTTGATCTTTTCTGGCCAGATCCCTCACTTAAGTAGTTATACCAAAAAATTAAGGTCTTGACTTCTTCTCTTGGCACAATACTGGACAATGACTCATTGTTTGCACAATATTGGGCAGTGACTCATCTTTTAAGACTTTCACACCTGAGTACACATTTTGAGCCTATGTAATTGAAGTTCCTGTTCCCCATTATAACTACATCCATTCATTAGCAAACACCAAGAAACTTTGTCCTTGTGATTAACAGACTCTAAGCATCACAAAACTTTCAGAGTTTTTCCTCTCCTAATCTCTTTCAATTCAGCATTATCCATCCAGTCTTAAGTCCCAGATGTATCCTCCTTCCACCCACAATGCAGCTCCATTTTGTAGACACAAAAACTGCTTGTGTCCTAAACCGAATCTCTTGCCCTACTATTATCTTTTCAGATCTCCATCTTCTGGGCACTATCAAGTCCTATCTCTTTACCCCAACCATCCCAGCTTGATTCACCTACAAGAGTCTTCAGGTGATTCAGACTCATATCACAGCTACCTTCTTGTGGATGCTGATTTGAATTTTCTGCAGTCATAACCTAGGCTTTTCCTTCTTTGATCTCAAAGCATTTTGATCCTGATTATGGTACTCATTTATCTGTATAAATAATGCATGAACACCAGAAGATATAAATCAATGCTCTGTACTTAACATGTCTTCAAAATGTAAATGCTAGATTTGGATTATTTTGTTTTTCTTACAATATATGAAAGATGACTTGGGGATATTACAAAGCTTAAATGAACTATGTTCAGCATCTTAGTTGCTGAGTGACTTGGGTAAATTAACATAGATTATTGCTTCATTTGTGAAATGTTATTACTTACCCACTTCTAAGATTTTGTCAGGATTAGAGAAAATGAGGAATGCAAATAATTTGCATATAAATTCTCAATATGTTTTAGTTATTCAAAACATTTGCCACAGTGAATGGCACACAACAGGCTTTCATTCTTCTGCACCTTATGTTAGCTGATGTTTAATTTCCATTAAGACAGTGACTATATCATATTTCTCACAGTCATTTACAGGGCAGTCATTTACATTGGTTAGGTTCTCAATTAATTTGGTTAAATATATTAATCAGAAAATATCTTTAAACAAAATGGGAAATAGTATTAGCAAATATAAAATACATTTTAATTAAGAACTTCTGTTGATCAAAATATGCCATAAAAAGTGGAAAGATGAACAACAAAGTGGATATGATGTCTACAATAAATATAACTGAAAGTAGATTAGTATTCAGAGTTTATTAAAAATAAAGTAACTCTTGCAAATTACTAAATAGAAGACAAGTAACCCAGTAAAAAAAAAGTGAGCAAAAGTCATGAAGAGGCAATTTACAAAAGAAAAAAACCACAGTAGCCAGAAATACAAAGTACTCAGCCTCTATGGTAATCAGGAATAAACAAATCAAAACTACAGTGAGATCACATTCTTTACCCATTATATGGGTAACAATTTTAAATCTGACAATATCAAGTTTAAGTGAAAATACAGAATAATGAAAACTCACATGTACTTCTAGTGTGAGCCTAAATTGAGTAACTACTTTAAAAAATAACGTGGTAATCATGTATTAACATGGGTCGAAATAATTGTTGCCTCTGAGGAGCCAAGAGGATGGTATTGGGGAGCTTCACACAAGTAGTTTCAATTGGGTTGTCATTAATTCTACTTCACAAGTTATATGGTGGATTCATGGAAATTTATTATACTTTTTAACTTGCGTGATTGTGTAAGTCATTTTGTATATATCAAATGTTGCATACTGAAAGCCTTTGAAAATGAAAGGTTCAATGAGAACAGTTAAAATTGTGTGTTTTCAATTAGTTATTTAATACAATTCAAAATAAAATATGAATTTCAAAGCTTCACTGTGAATGTGATCCATATGGCAGGTTAATGGGAAAAAAATGCTTATTCTCTTTTATCACCTTGTCCCACTATTTTAAAAAAAGAAAAGTTTGAGATACTCTTTGATTATCTTCGCAGAGAAGGCCAGAAATGCGATCTTTTCCCAGAAAACTTTCTTTCTCTTTGCCATAACGTATTGCAAGTAACACTTATTTTAGTTTTTTCCAAATTTTTTGAAAGCAAATCAAAAAAAAGAGCCATCCAAGCAATACCAAAGGTACACCAAAGTGTTACTATTGCCATGTAAATATTTGAATAATTCTTAGAAGGATTTACACCTAAAGGCAAAAGGAAATCACATTTAAATTATTCAAGCACAACTTTTGCTTCCAATCTTCTCCTTGTAAACTATGTCACAGTAGTGTAAACCCATAAAAAGTCAACTTTTAAATTCTAACCACCAATTGCTAAAGACCAACTAAAAACTAAAAAGTAGAATTTCTGAAATGAATATCGTATTCAACAGAATATGGAATTATAGTTACACATTTTAATTTACAGTAAATGTTTTGTAACATATCTATTACATGAAGGTTAAAAAAATGCTCTACTTCTATGTATGGTTTGAAAAGTGTGGAAATATATTAAGCTGAATTCTGAACATGTTACAGGATGGATTAGAATACAGATACAAATGTGCATAAGAGTTTGGGATACATGTATGTTAATTGGATCATTTCTTTTACTTGCTGTAGGAAATTTCTAAAAATAAGCATAAGATATAAAAAAAACTTTTAGAAACTCAAATTTTATTTAATGTATCATTCACAAATATATATTCCTACTCTGCCATTGGTTTTGGAGAAGGAAATGGCAACCCACTCCAGTGTTCTTGCCTGGAGAATCCCATGGACAGAGAAGCCTGGTAGGCTGCAGTCCGTGGGGTCACACAGAGTCGGACACAACTGAAGCAACTTGGCGGCGGCGGCGGCAGCCATTGGTTTATTCTTTATGGTTACAAATATGCCAGATATTTTGTAACTTTTTATTATGAAAATCAATTTGAAATAATTAGAAACACAAAGAATATGCATAATCCCAACAACCGTCTCACACTATCAGTCATGTCTGGCTCTTTGCAACACAATGGACAGCAACACGCCAAGGCCTCCCTGTCCATCACCAACTCCTGGAGTTTGCTCAAAGTCATGTCCATTGAGTCGGTGATGCCATCCAACCATCTCATCCTCTGTCATCCCCTTCTCTTCCTGCCTTCAATTATTCCCAGCATCTCACACTATATTGAGCCTCAATAAACATTGGCAGTATGCCCCTAATCTCTGTGCTATTTTTTTCTCAATATCCTTTAATATTTTATATCAAAATGTAAATAATCATATGAACTTTGGTGGCATTCTGGGTTTTGCTAATGAAGAAAATATGTCCTTCAATAAAAACTGCCAAGGAACACATGATAAAGTATGACTATTGAGCAAAAGAACACATTTTAACTGTACTTAAGATTATTTTAGGACGAGAAAGAGACTAAAATGTAAACCTATGGCATACATTTAGCAAACTTAACTTTATGAAAGACAGCATAATTTCACTGACCAGGATGAATGTTGAAAAGACTTTGTTTTCCAGTTTAATGGCCCATTAATTGGAGTCCCTTACCCAACTCCCTCAAATTTATACGAAAACATCTATGAAGTCCTCATTCCAGCTAGGTAATTATTGTTTAGTCGTTAAATCATGTCCAACTCTTTTATGACCCCATGGACTATCGCCCGCCAGGTGTCCATGTGATTTCCCAGGCAAGAATACTGGAGTGGGTTGCCATTTCCTCCTCCAGGGGATCTTCATGACCCAGGGATTGAATGCACATCTCCTGCATTAGCAGGTGAATTCTTTACCAGTGAGCCACCATAGAAACCCTCCAGCTAGGTAATGAGAGGATACAAAAGTTTCCTATTGCATAGTGAAAAAGAGAACAAACAAAATGAAAATCATTTTCAGTGGTCCCAGAGAAAAGCAATGGCTGCAAGAAACCTTGATTAGCTAAATTCTAGAGAGGAATAACGGAGAAGGCAATGGCAACCTACTCCAGTACTCTTGCCTGGAAAATCCCATGGACGGAGGAGCCTGGTAGGCTGCAGTCCATGGGGTCGCTAGGAGTCGGACACGACTGAGCAACTTCACTTTCAATTTTCACTTTCATGCATTGGAGAAGGAAATGGCAACCCACTCCAGTGTTCTTGCCTGGAGAATCCCAGGGACGGGGGAGCCTGGTAGGCTGCCGTCTATGGGGTCACACAGAGTCGGACATGACTGAAGCGACTTAGCAGCAGCAGCAGCAGCAGCATCATAGAGGAATAAACTTTTCATAAGTGAGCGGAGAGATGTGGCATCTTTCCTACCTGAGCTGGCTGTATATGGGCATGGCAGACCTGCCAGAGAAGGTGGGGAATTGCAGACACAGAGTGAAATTATTCATTCTTTAAATGGCAGGGTGGGTTTGCAGGATGGATTGGAATCCAAATGTGCCAACCCCTCAAAAAAGATCACTCAGCCAAATAATTCTCTCACTCCCCACCATTCCAAATTTTTCCAAAATACTGGCATTGTAGGAGGGCCAGCACAATGCAGTCTTCAGCATAATTGCTTCTATTTCTGATCCAATACCATATACACCACACATACTATGTTCTTTTTCAGTATCGCCTTTCTAAATAAAGTGACTGCTACAGATTATTTCACTTCTGTGACCTAGTAATTAAAAAACAAAACCCCCAAATGTCTATATATGTCCTTTTTGGTAACTTAATCAGAAATAGGTAAACATTAGAGCTGAAAGATTTATAAGTATTCTTCCTGAACTATTAGTTATTTTTCACTCCGTGACTGCTAAATTTATCTCTCTCCTTATGTTAGTTGCTCAGTCATGTCTGACTCTTGTGACTCCATGAACTGCAGCCCACCAGTGTCCTCTGTCCATGGAATTCTCCAGGCAAGAATACTGGAGAGGGTAGCCATGCCCTCCTCCAGGGAATCTTCCCAACCCAAGATTCGAATCCACATCTCTTGCACTGCAGGCAGATTCTTTACTGCTGAGCCACTAGGGAAGCCCCACATACATGCATAATGGGGTGCTATACCTGTGTTCTTTGGGCTAAATTTAAAAATATGTTAATAATAAGAATGATGCCTGATATGATGATGCTAATTTGGGGCAGAAGTGAGCCAAGAGCAGTGGAAAAGTTTCCCAAAATATATAGTCTGAAGATTTGCTTTGCTCCTTTAAGGAAGTTACAAACACGAAAAGGCCATATAGAATAAGCCTTTATACAAAAGACTTCTTGGATATTTTACGGTTGAAATTTAGGTATGTACGTGATTATTTAATATCTGGGAGGGTCTTTGTTTCTTCCGTGTGCAATTTGAAAGTGAACTTACCTACTGGAAAATATACTAAACGCATGTTGCATAGAATTCATCCTTTGTACCTACTGTTTCCATCACACATGAGCTTTAAATGCTTGTGTAAGTGGTAACATACTTTGTAAGAATTCTTCTGTTCCATTTTCCCATAATTAGTGTACTCTGTGGCCCAAACAAAGGAGAAAGTTTGATGGAAAGCATTTATTTGGGACTTTTTTGTGGATTGTCAGGTGGTTGAAAATTTTAAAACATCTTTGGCCTCTAAGTCCTGTAAGATATATGCTATCTTTTTGGTTATACATTTATTTCAAATTTTATTGATGCTGTGGCTATGAATGATAATACAATTCTAAGATTAATATCAACTGACTTACCTATTATGTAGTCACCAAAGCCAATGGTACTTAAAGAGATGAATGCAAAATATAATCCTTCATTGTAAGTCCAGCCCTCCATTTTCATGAAAAGTAATGGTGGTAGCAGGATGAAAATGGAAAGTCCAGTTACCAAGAAAAAGAGGAGCTCACAAGTTCTAATTTGTGTCTAAAGAAAAGAGAAAAACAAGAAAGAAAGAAGAAGAGAGGAGTGGAAGGGAGAAGAGGGAGGGAGGAAGGAAGGAAGATGTTAACATCAGCCTAATAGCAATCAGAGAGCTATAGTCGATTCAGTTGCCACTTCCTCTTACAAATCCTTTCCTGACCCAGCATGTTCTACTGTACTCTGACTTGCAGGTTTCCTTTGCATCCAGCAGTATATCCCAGCTCCATCAACTGAATCATCATCTTTCTCATGAATCTCTGTTGCTAATCTTTTATTTCTTCTGTTTTCTGTCTTCATGCATTGCACTTTTTGTGACTTTTATATAAAACAATCCCTGTCTTCCTGCCCTCCCTAGGTCTTAGACTAAAATGTTCTTTTGCTTTGCAACCTGCTTACTCTCACCTCTAGTTCTGGGTCCTTACTGCAAAATGGCTCTGCAAGAGTGTAGAATGGACAATCACCAAATGGAAGCTCAGGACATTAAGTTTTTTAAGCAAATAAAATAATCTTATTCTGATAAGAGACAGTCCAACACCTTAAATTGTTAGAGAAAGTATTTTCCCATCTAAAAATGGGATAATCCATTTATATAGTTCTACATCATATTAATTGATTAAATGTCTTTTATGGTATAATTAAAATTCATTCAATAAGCCTTTTTTGAGTGTTTCCTATTAGTACCATGGGAGATACTCAAGATACAAGGTAAAAATTAGACAGTTGGTACACACAGAGGTTATAGTTTTGGGAGGGAGAGGAGAGAGACAGACAAGTAAAACAATATTAGAAATAATATGTTTTAAACTTTTACATATAGAGTACCTCATACTGGACAGACCCTGTGCTAAGAACTTTACATATTTTTATTATTATGTTCCTGGAACACCTTGTAAATATTTCCTTAAATTTTAACACATATTATATGCTTAGTGCAATGATTACGCTAATTTTATAAATTGTGGGATTTGTAATACTTTCTAAATTTGGTAGGTTATAAAGCTGATGTTATAAAAATTTTTACATGTCTTGTTTCTCCAAAAATTTGGAAACAGACACTCGTTATCAACTTTGGAGATACTCTAACCTGTGTAAGATACCCAAAGCAGAATACAGCAGAATTAGAGGAAAGTGGAAGAAATAGATAGCTGACTTTTAATGTCTTTTGGAGCCATTTAAAGAGCTTTCAGAAAAGGGGAAGACTGATATTGAAGGTTTCATTTTCTGTAGAATTACTGTTAATAGCTCCTTTTGTTTAACTTTGTACAGTGATAATAAGCTCAGAGCATTCTATATCACTGATACAATTTTATCTATTATTTGGTGCATTTGAGTGACTGTCTGATGAGTTTGTTTAGACATGTGTGTAAGCATATTACAAGGTCCAACTTTAGCTCTATGTAGGTTTTGAAAAGCAACTTTTAAGCAATCTCAAATCTCTGATATGGGGAAATCCTTGATCTCAGATATAATTACAAGGATTGGTAACATGGCTCCAGGAAAAAGAAAATGGGCAAAATCTTTCCAGATGCTGTCTGATCTTCCTTGAAGGGCAAAGAAACTTCTCTGGTCGAACTATTCCACGTAAGATTTTTGGTCCCTAAGGAATGCTCAAAGCTCTTGCCTCTTTGTCCATTTCTCCCAGAATTCACCTCTAAGAAAGAATTACTGGTAGGAATGGGTCAAGTCCAAGAATAGTCATCACCACCACTCTGGGATAGGTGGTTGAATGATTTTCCAGGAGTTTCTTTCTCTGGACTCCACTTCCTTGAGTCTAGTGGGAGAAACACCAGCCAGGGCCTGCTCTTACTGGCACTGCTCTTTGCTAAGAAGGCCTGGGGTAGCTGGCTTTGACCAGGCCTGTTTAGACAACAAACTGACCTTTTAGTTATTACTCTTAAGCCAGTGGATGTGAGTCCCGAGAGGAAGAGAAAAGAGCATGCTGCCTCAGTTGTCTCCTTAAATTGGGTAAGTTAGGTGTTAGGGATCACTGCTAAAGTGCAGCCTGGGTCACAGGAATTCCTCAAGGCAATAAGAGCAAACAATTTACCTGTCCTTATCCTCTCAGCATCTCTTTTTCTGGGACACCTGGACTGTCAGGAATGGACCATCCATCCATGTCATCTCTCTTTGTCTCATATGCCTCAACTCAACACAAATTTGACTAACAGTTTTCCAGACAGTCTCCTTTAATTATAGGCATATTTGTTTATATAACATATATAAATAAATTAAAGCCCTTATAAATAAATTAACATTAAATTAAATTTAAATAAAATAATATTAATTCCTTGCCCGTAGCAGTGCTGACAAATGTATTGTGGACAGAAAAGAGCTCAGAACCTAATATCAGAAAAATTTAAGTTGATTCTTTCCTCTAGAAAACCTAGATGTTAGGTTTTATACCATACTTATTTCAGAAGGTGGTTTAGGGAATTAAACAAGATCATGGTTGTGAAGTTGCATTTATACTATATTATTCTACAATGTTCTTTGGAATATTATTCCTTTTTTCTGAAGAAAAATAAAACACTATATAGTTATATTGGTCTGAATACCATTTATTGATCTAGGAATTCCATTAAAAAAGAGCAAGCATATACCAGACGTATAACTACATATACATGTGTGTGTGTGTGTGTGTGTGTGTGTGTGTGTGTGTATACTTTTAGCATGTGTTTAACAAGAATATAATGTGTTGTGTGTTTATTCTACTTAAGGTTATGAACCTAAGCACATGTAAAAAAATCATTTGGTAGACTTTACCTCTTTCATTTCCATATTCTGAAGATATTTCTCAAATTCTGAAAGTGGTTGTAATAATGCATTACTCACAGATTGCAGGAATATGATAGTTAGAGGGATCCCCAGTAAAGAATAGAAGACACAGAACATCTGGCCCATAGGAGTTCTGGGTGCAATTAACCCATAACCTGATGGATAAGAGACAAATTTAATATCTGCTCAGTATTACTTTTGATGCACTTTTGATGTTTTGTTGTTGATGTTTTCTTATAAGAGATACTCCCAGAAGCACACACAGCTTTTGAGAGAAGCATATTATGCAGTCATTTCACATCCAGGAATTTTTCCTAAGGAAATGACCAGAAAACTGAGAAGTATGGATTTTCCCCTCAGGACAGAAACCAGAGGTCATGGTAACACTCTGACCTCATGTGGACCCATAAAATGCAAGATCTTAATTCTTTTATTGAAATATAATATACAACTAAGACTTCCAAAACAAATATCATTTTGCTGGAAATTTGCAGGCATTAGTCTCCATAACTGCAAATACACATCCTATTTTTAGTAAGGGAAAATAGATCTGAGTATGCCATACTTGAGGATCACGGTCATCACTTATTAATCTTCTCTATTCCCATGAGAAGGAAAATTCCATGACAGTGCCCGAGGTCTTTGCAGTCTAAGGTGGTATTTTCCAGGAATCTCCTGGGGGTCTCTGTCTACAGCTATCTTAAGCTATGCTTTTTTTTTTTTTTTTTTGTAAATCCTAATGGCTCTTGGTTGATAATAAACTATCTTAGAATTGTCTAAATTTCAGCAGAAATCTATGCTGACTTTGTAATGTTTTGTTTTTAAGTTACAAAGTTCTCTAGCTACAGAATAGCTGAATTCCAGAGAAATTGTGGACATCATAGTTTATCAGAAATCCTGGAAAATCTGGCTGGATCTGGCTTTGTTTTTTATCTCACCAATAGTGTTGGAAGACTAGGTGGAAATGCCATTGCCAAGACCACCCATTAAAGAGAATGGGAACATAGAACTTGTTATGGAAGGGACAAATGATTTAAAGATAGAAAATAAAGGGGAAGCTACGTGTACTGATGAAACATCATCTTAAAAATAAAAGCAGGCTCTGAATTTGCAGGTTGAAGGGTTATGACTCATGTAGACAAAGTTCCATGCTATGATAAAAATTTAAATTACTGACCTCCTAAATTTAAAAAATAAAACTAAATTAAACTAAAAATAAAGCACCTTACTTACCTATTGTGCTTAATGTAGATGTCACAAATGAAAACGAATTCCTAAAATCCCAGCTAAAATAAATAGCTCCATTTCTTACGGGGATTATTCCATGTTTTATAGACAAACTCAGTATCTACAAGTTCAAACAAAAAAGACAAGCATTAATTTGATGAAATGTATAACCTGACCTTTCCCTTCTGAAACAGCGTATGAAAAAAATCTACCGTTGTGGAATTTAGACTCTAGCAGGGGGAGACAAACGCAATCATTCTATAACATGTTGAGACGTGATAAGAGATAAGGAGAACAAAGTGGAATGGATATGTTGGAGGGGTATAATCAGGGAAAATCTCATCAAGAAAATAAGATAGAACAAGGACTTGAAGGCAGTGAGAAAGTTAGCCAAACAAGTATTAGAGGAAAGAGTATTCCCAGCAGGGGAAATAACCAGATCAAGGGTAAAAGCCTTAAGGTAAGACCCTGGAATATTCTAGAAACATCAAGCTAGAGAAAGGTTGAGGACAGAATAGTAGAAGAGGAAGTCAGAGAGGAAGCAAAGGAGGAGCACTGGATTCTGTAAGATCAAAGAAGTTTAGTTTTCATCTGAATGCAATGGAAAGGATCGATGGAAGACAATGAGCAGAGAAAGTGACTTAGATACCAGAAAGACACCAAAAGGATTACTTTGGTTGCTGTATTTAAAAGGGGATGTAGAAAGCAAAGTTGAAGCCAAGAGATCTATTAGGAGAATACTGCAGAACTCAGGATGCTCCAGAAAAGTCCAACCAGATTTTGGCTTAGTGAGACCAGCGACAACAGTGGTGATGGGGAGCATGTTTCTGAAGCCCCAGCCAGCAGGATTTTCTGAGAAACTAAAGCTAAGTCTAGAAAGAGCATAGACAAAGATGACTCTGAGAGCTCTCACGTGATGGTTGAGGGGTGGTGGCAGATTTTTCTTTTGAAAGGAAAAGGGCGGTGATCATTTTTGGAAACGATGAATCTAAGTAGTTTGCTATACATTCAAGTGGAGATTTCAAACTAGTTCAATTCAGTGGCTCAGTGGTGTCCAACTCTGCAACCCCATGGACTGCAGCATGCCAGGCTTCCCTGTCAATCACCAATTCCCAGAGTTTGCTCAAACTCATGTCCATCAAGTCGGTGATGCCATCCAACCCTTTCATCCTCTGTTGTCCTCTCTCCTCCTCAATCTTTTCCAGCACCAGGGGCTTTTCAAATGAGTCAGTTCTTCCCATCAGGTGGCCAAAGTATTGGAGTTTCAGCTTCAGCATCAGTCCTTCCAATGAATATTCAGAACTGATTTCCTTTAGGATGAACTGGTTGGATCTCCTTGCAGTCCAAGGGACTCTCAAGGATCTTGTCCAACACCACAGTTCAACAGCATCAATTCTTCGGAGCTCAGCTTTCCTTATAATTCAACTCTCACATCCATACATGACTACTGGAAAAACCATAGTATTGACTAGATGGACCTTAGTTGGCAAAGTAATGTCTCTGCTTTTTAATTTGCTTGTCTAGGTTAGTCATAGCTTTTCTTCCAAGGAACAAGCATCTTTTATTTATTTTTTTTAAAATTTTATTTTATTTTTAAACTTTACAATATTGTATTAGTTTTGCCAAATATCGAAATGAATCCGCCACAGGTATACCCGCGTTCCCCATCCTGAACCCTCCTCCTTCCTCCCTCCCCTACCCTCCCTCTGGGTCGTCCCAGTGCACCAGCCCCAAGCATCCAGTACCGTGCATCGAACCTGGACTGGCGACTCGTTTCATACATGATATTATACATGTTTCAATGTCATTCTCCCAAATCTTCCCACCCTCTCCCTCTCCCACAGAGTCTATAAGACTGATCTATACATCGGTGTCTCTTTTGCTGTCTCGTACACAGGGTTATTGTTACCATCTTTCTAAATTCCATATATATGCGTTAGTATACTGTATTGGTGTTTTTCTTTCTGGCTTACTTCACTCATATTTTAATTTCATGGCTGCAATCACCATCTGCAGTGATTTTGGAGCCCCCCAAAATAAAGTCTCTCACTATTTCCATAGTTTCCCCATCTATATTCCATGAAGTGATGGGACCAGATGCCATGATCTTAGTTTTCTGAATGTTGAGTTTTAAACCAACTTTTTCACTCTCTTCTTTCACTTTGATCAAGAGGCTCTTTAGTTCTTCTTCACTTTCTTCCATCAAGGTGGTGTCATCTGCATATCTGAGGTTACTGATATTTCTCCCGGCAATCTTGATTCCAGCTTATGCTTCCTCCAGCCCAGTGTTTCTCATGATGTACTCTGCATATAAGTTAAATAAAGCAGGGTGACAGTATACAGCCTTCATACTCCTTTTCCTATTTGGAACCAGTCTGTTGTTCAGTCCAGTTAGTTAGAACTGGAACAGTCCAGTTCTAACTGTTGCTTCTTGACCTGCATACAGATTTCTCAGGAGGCAGGTACCGTGGTCTGGTATGCCCATCTCTTGAAGAATTCAGCACAGTTTGTCATGATCCACACAGTCAAAGGCTTTGGCATAGTCAATAAAGCAGAAGTAGATGTCTTTCCTGGAACTCTCTTGCTTTTTCAATGATCCAAAAAATGTTGGCAATTTGATCTCTGGTTCTTCTGCCTTTTCTAAATCCAGCTTGAACATCTGGAAGTTCACAGTTCACTTTCTGTTGAAGCCTGGCTTGGAGAATTTTGAGTACTACTTGGTTAGCATGTGAGATGAGTACAATTGTGAAGTAGTCTGAACTTTCTATGGCATTGCCTTTCTTTGGGATTGGAATGAAAACTGACCTTTTCCATTCCTGGAACCACTGCTGAGTTTTCCAAATTTGTGGCATATTGAGTGCAGCACTTTCACAGCATCATTTTTAGGATTTGAAATAGCTCAACTGGAATTCCATCACCTCCACTAGCTTTGTTCATAGTAATGCTTCCTAAGGCCCACTTGACTTCGCATTCCAGGATGTCTGGCTCTAGGTGAGTGATCACACCATTGTGGTTATCTGGGACATGAAGATCTTTTTTGTATAATTCTTCTGTGTATTTTTGTTACCTCTTCTTAATATCTTCTGCCTCTGCTAGGTCCATACCATTCTGTCCTTTATTGTGCCCATCTTTGCATGAAATATTCCCTTGGTATCTCTAGAAGAGATCTCCAGTCTTTCCCATTCTATTGCTTTCCTCTATTTCTTTGCATTGATCACTGAGGAAGTCTTTTCTTATCTCCTTGCTATTCTTTGGAACTCTGCATTCAAATGGATATAGCTTTCCTTCTCTCTTTTGCCTTTACCTTCTCTTCTTTTCTCAGCTATTTGTAACACCTCCTCAGACAACCATTTTGCCTTTTGCATTTCTTTTTCTTGGGGATGGTCTTGATCAGTGCCTCCTGTGCAATGTCATGAACCTCAATTCATAGTTCTTCAGACAACTCTGTCTTTCAGATCTAAACCCTTGAATCTATTTGTCACTTCCACTGTATAATCATAAGGGATTGGATTTAAGTCATACTTGAATGGTCTAGGGGTTTTCCCTACTTTCTGCAATTTGGCAATAAGGAGTTCATCATCTGAGCCACAGTCAGCTCCTGGTCTTGTTTTTGCTGATTGTATAGAGCTTCTCCATCTTCGACTGCAAAGAGTATCATCTTCTGATTTCGGTATTGACCATCTGGTGATGTCCATATGTAGAGTCTTCTCTTGTGTTGTTGAAAGAGGGTGTTTGCTATGATCAGTGTGTTTTCTTGGCAAAACTCTATTAGCCTTTGCCCTGCTTCATTCTGTACTTCAAGGCCACATTTACCTGTTACTCCAGGTGTTTCTTGACTTCCTACTTTTGCATTCCAGTCCCCTATGATGAAAAGGACATCTTTTTTAGGTGTTAGTTCTAGAAGGTCTTACAGGTCTTCACAGAACAGTTCAACTTCAGCTTCTTCAGCATTACTGTTTGGGGCATAGTTTTGGATTACTGTGATATTGAATGGTTTGCCTTGGAAACAAGCAGAGATGATTCTGTTGGTTTTGAGATTGCATCCAAGTACTGCATTTCAGTCTCTTTTGTTGACTATGATGGCTACTCCATTTCTTCTAAGGGATTCTTGCCCACAGTAGTAGGTAAAATGGTCATCTGAATTAAATTCACCCATTTCAGTCCATTTTAATTTGCTGACTCCTAGAATGTCAGTGTTCACTCTTGCTATCTCCTGTTTGACCACTTTCAATTTACCTTGATTCATGGTCCTAACATTCCAGGTTCCCATGCAATATTGTTCCTTACAGCATCCAATTTTACTTCCATCACCAGTCACATACAGAACCCGGTGTTCACTGCCAAGCTCTTCCCTGACCCACACCTCTGCCAGAGACTCCTGGACACTCACAGGCAAGTCTGGGTCAGTCTCTTGTGGGGTCACTACTCCTTTCTCCTGGGTCCTGGTGCACCCAAGGTTTTGTTTGTGCCCTGCAAGAGTCTGTTTCCCCAATCTTGTGTATGTTCTGTAATAAAATCCCACTGGCCTCCAAACTCCAATTCCCTGGAGGTTCTCAGTCCCTTTGCCAGATCCCCAGGTTGGGAAATCTGTTTTGGGTCCTAGAACTTTCTTAACAGTGCAAGAATTTATTTGGTATAATTGTTCTGCAGTTTGTGGTTCATCTGCTCTGTGGCTCTATGGTAGGGTTTATGGCAACCTCCTCCAAAAGGGCTTATGCCACATGCTGTGTGACCCAGGTCTGCTGTGCCCAGCTGACCGGTACCTCCACAGGAGACACTCAAACCCTCAAAGGCAGTTCTGGCTCAGTCTCTGTGGGGTCTCTGGGTCCTAGTGCACACAAGATTTTGTTTGAGCCCTCCGAGCATCTCTGGAGGGTATGGGGTTTGATTCTAAATGTGATTTTGCTCCTCCTACCATCTTGATGGGCTTTCTCCTTTGCCCTTGGATGTGGAGTATCTTTTTTTGGTGGGATCCAACATTCTCCTTTTGATGATTGTTCAGCGGTGTGTTGTAAATTTGGAGTGCTCACAGGAGATGATGAGCGTACATCCTTCTACTCTGCCATCTTGTGTGTATACATGTTTCAAATATGCAAGCGATTTCAAATAGGCAAATGGTTATACAATATGGAGTTTGTGAGAAAGGCCTAAGCTGAAAATATAAATTTATGAGTTACTGGAATTTAAAGGAAATGAGTTGAAATAGAAAACAGGAAAGGCCTGAAGACTGAGCCCAGGAGTCCTTCAAAGGAACCAGCAAAGACAACTAGCAACAACTAATAAAAATTAGGTGGAAAATCAAAATTAGAATGTGAGATCTTGGAAGCCATATGAAGGTAGTTACCAAGAGGGAGAAAGCAATCGACCATGCAAACGGTTGTCAGGTAAGGACAGATTGTCAAATTTTAATTATGGCCACGTCCTTGAGTGAATCTATAGGAAGGAATGTATAGATTTCTGATTATTTCAGAAATTTAGGCAGGCACCATAATAATTTGTACACAGTATATATCTTCCCTGGTGGCTTAGATGGTAAAGAATCTTCCTGAAATGCAGGAGACCTGGGTTCAGTCTCTGTGTCAGGAAGATCCCCCAGAGAAGGAAATGGCAATGCACTCCAGTATTTTTGCCCGGAAAATCGTCATGGACAGAGGAGCCTGGTGGGCTAGAGTCCATGGGGTGGCAAAGAGTCAGACACAACTGAAAGACTAACACACATACACATACAAAGAAAGGCATAGAGACCACATTAGGGCTATCTGTGAATTAAAGCAATGGAATGGACTCTTTATTCTTGCCTGTTCACCTAAAATTCCATTAAAATAACACTAAAATTATATACTGGTGTGCTGCAGTCCATGGGGTCGCAAGGAGTTGGACATGACTGAGCAACTGAACAATAGCAACAAAATTATACAAAACAAAATAATGAAACATAACATTTATGTTATGTTATGGCAAGAAGCATAGAGAAATCTGATTTGTGGAGAATTTTTAAAAGACATTTAAAAGTTATATTGATTGCTAAAGAAACAGTATAGCACAGGAAACGATACTCAATGTTTTACAATAACCTATAAGGGAGAAGAAACTGAAATATGTATATATATATATTTATATGCATATACACACACATGCTGAAAGCTCAAAAGAAAAATCGGGGCAATCTACATGGAGATGAATGCTGCTTTCACACAAAAATCCCAAAGGTACTTCAAACTCAGCATCATTCATTAAACATCAGCTAGACAGACACTGCCGTCTGTGGGGTTGCACAGAGTCGGACACAACTGAAGTGACTTAGCAGCAGCAGCAGACAAACATATATAATAGTTATCAAAGGAAGAAAGGGAGGAAAAGAGGAGGCAGATTGGGGAGGGGCAAAGGAAAGAAGAAAATAAAAAGGGAAGGAGGGAGGGAAGGAAGGAGGAGGGAGAGAGGGATAAAGAGGATAGGAGAAGAGGGAAGAAAGGTTGGTTTTCTTTCAGTGTTCTATAAAAAAAATCTGCATAACTCTGACAGCACAGGAAAAAAATAGCATAAAACAATGCTTACACAACTCTGAATATACTAAAAACCATTGAATTGTAAACTTTAAATAAGTGAATTGTGTAAAATCTCATTAAAGCTGCTATTGTTAAAAAGCACATAATGACTTATATAGTCGCCATCACAGTCAACATTTAGAGCTATTCTGTCAACAAAACACAAAGGTCTTCCTCATGCTCCCTGTTTTCGGTCGCATGTACCACCACCGCCTTCTATCCCGAACCTCTGGTAACCACTAATCTGTTTTCCATCTCTCTGATATTGTTCTGATGCTCTTTTAAATGCGAATTTAGAAAGATGGTAACGATAACACTGTATGCAAGACAGCAAAAGAGACACAGATGTATAGAACAGTCTTTTGGACTCTGTGGGAGAGGGAGGTGGGGGATGAGTTGGGAGAATGGCATTGAAACATGTATAATATCATATAAGAAATGAATCGCCAGTCCAGGTTCGATGCATGATACAGGATGCTTGGGGCTGGTGCACTGGGATGACCCAGAGGGATGGTGTGGGGAGGGAGGTGGGAGGGGGGTTCAGGATGGGGAACACGTGTACACCCGTGGCGGATTCATGTTGATGTATGGCAAACCCAATACAATATTGTAAAGTAATTAGCCTCTAATTAAAATAAATAAATTTAAATAAAAAAAAAGAATTTCAGACATTTCCTGAAATCCTCTACCCTTTCCTTGATTTTCTTAAATTATTAACCACACATTTAAAGGTCTTTAGATCACAACTTCATATCAAATTATAGATAAGTCTCTTTCTAATGACTGTAGTTTCACTTAGTTTCCAGTCAGTTGTTTCTACATTTAATTATACTTCCTAATTTTTAATTGGATTCTGGCCATTGTACATGAAAACTTGTAGAGACTCTGGATGTTGCTATGTTGCCTAATAGATGGTTCTGGGTTTTGTTTTGCAGGCAGATAGAATACCAGCAGATCACCCTTGCCCTGCTGAGAGTTATTTTCAAACTTGGTTAGGGCTTGCTCCAGTTTCAGGGTTACTTCTAAGGTGTGTTATTTCTGGTATCTCAATGGGCCTGGGCATTTACTGAATCCCTCTAACTTGCTGAGCCTGGAATTCTAATTTCTGTCTCTCCAGCATCACAGCCCTGCTAAAGTCTCTGCATGGTTCTTTAGAATCACAGATGCTGCTTTCATTTGCTTTTCTGAGGTCTTGGTCTGAACATGCACAGTTTAGAAGTGGACCAATGGTTTGAGAGGAATTCATAGCGGATTTAGAATTTGGTGGCTTTCTCACTCTGAATATATCTCCTCTTTGTGATTTTGTCCTCAAATTCCAACTACTATTAAGCGTCCTCGAGCTCTGACTTTTCAATGCTTCAGCCCTGTAAAATTACAGCTTTCTGCTAGGGCTTGTTGCCCCTCACCATGCTGGGTATTATAATAGGGGAGTCCCCACAGAGGAAAGGACAAGTAACCGTGGAACTCAGCTCACATGCCTTATTTTATTTTTTAAAGGATTTTTTAATGTGGACCATTTTAAAATCTCTATTGAATTTGTTACAGTATTGTTTCTGTTGTTCATGTTCTGGTTTGTCAGCCACGAGGCATGTAGGAGCTTAGCTCCCCAACCAGGGATGGAACCCACACCTTCTGTATTGAAAGATGAAGTCTCAACCATTGGACCACCAGGGAAGTCCCTCGTGCTTTCTTTAAATGGCCCTGTCCTTTTGGGTTCTGCCTCATTTGCTTACACCACTGTTTTCTGTTCTCTCTGTAATTTATGCTTTGTTTTATAATTGTTATCAGTGGTACAGTTAGTCCAACACTAGTTTTTCTCTCCTGATCTTCAGCATTTCAGCATATCTTATATAGTTCCTATCAGTCAGTTCAGTTGCTCAGTTGTGTCCGACTCTTTGCAACCCCATGAACCACGCCTGGCCTCCCTGTCCATCACCAACTCCCAGAGTCAACCCAAACCCATGTCCACTGAGTCCGTGATGTCATCCAACTATCTCATCCTCTGTCATCCCCTTCTCCTCCTGCCCTCAATCTTTCCAAGCATCAGGGTCTTTGCAAATGAGTCAGCTCTTCACATCAGGTGGCCAAAGTATTGGAGTTTCAGCTTCAGCATCAGTCATTCCAATGATCACCCAGGACTGATCTCCTTTAGGATGGACTGGCTGGATCTCCTTGCAGTCCAAGGGAGTCTCAAGAGTCTTCTCCAACACCACACTTCAAAAGCATCAATTCTTCGGCACTCAGCTTTCTTTATAGTCCAACTCTCACATCCATACATGACCACAGGAAAAACCATAGCCTTGACTAGACAGACCTTTATTGACAAAGTAATGTCTCTGCTTTTGAATATGCTATCTAGGTTGGTCATACTTTCCTTCCAAGGAGTAAGTGTCTTTGAATTTCATGGCTGCAGTCACCATCTGCAATGATTTTGGAGCCCAAAAATATAAAGTCAGCCACTGTTTCCCCATCTATTTCCCATGAATGTTGGGACAAGATGCCATGATCTTTGTTTTCTGAATGTTGAGCTAAACCAACTTTTTCACTCTCCACTTTCACTTTCATCAAGAGGCTCTTTAGTTCTTCTTCACTTTCTGCCATAAGGGTGGTATCATCTGCATATCTGAGGTTATTGATATTTCTCCTGGCAATCTTGACTCCAGCTTGTGCTTCATCCAGCCCAGCATTTCTCATGATGTACTCTGCATATAAGCTAAATAAGTAGGGTGACAATACACAGCCTTGACGTACTCCTTTTCCTATTTGGAACCAGTCTGTTGTTCCATGTCCAGTTCTAACTATTGCTTCCTGACCTGCATATAGGTTTCTCAAGAGGCAGGTCAGGTGGTCTGATACTCCCATCTCTTTCAGAATTTTCCACAGTTTATTGGGATCCACACAGTCAAAAGTTTGGGCATAATCAATATAGTTCCTATAGCCTTGTGATATCTGCTCTGTAATTTTTCCTCTTATCTGTATTGGTCTTATCCCTTTACATTCTTATACTGTTCTGTTTTCTTTATATCTCTTATTACTAAAAATGCTTGTCTTTTTTTTTCCATCTCCAGATGACAGAAAACTAGTGCTATTTAAGTAAAACACAGAGAAAGGCTTTCTTTAAAATCTTCTATCTACATCTCTCTTAAACACAACTGGCAAATTTATGACTCTCCCTTTATCTCTTACCTGCAAAAAGATCTCAAGTTCTTCTGAAGTTATGTTGACATAGGTCTCCATCAAATTTGTTTCAGCATCCAAAAAGGCAAGTTTCAACTCTTCCTGAATGTCTGTCTCCAAAGCTTGAAATATCTTTGCTCCCATCATGCAGTAGCATATAAAACCAATGAGCAGTACATACCTAGAGGCTTAAGAAGCAACTGGCTCTATTAAAAAGCTAAAGACCAGTGTAATGAGAAACACAGGAGGTCAGATTGCTTTAATAAAAATGTCTTCTCCACAAAACAAAACCAAACAAACTAAAAGGGTCTCTTCCCAATAAAGAAAGATAGCAATCTTATATTGAAACAAATATACAAAAGTAAACAATCCCAAAATAATCACAGCAAAATGAAATTGGAACTCCAGTTTTATCCTGACATGAAATATCCTGGACTGTGAAAAATCATGGGAAATTTTCTGTTTCTGAGGATGTTAGTTAACAAGAGTAAGGGAGGGGAGTTTTTCCAATACCACAATTTAATCACTCATATGCTGGCAGTTAGAGGCAGATGAGTCCAATACAGCTTATTCTTAGGGAAATAATTATTGTATGCTTGAAAATATGTATTATTACTTAGTTTGCCCAATCCAGATGGATTTGGGTGGATTATTTACCCAGAGGTCTCTTTTTCTAATCCTCATTTTCTGTTCCTCTGTGCTGCTCAGTAGGAAGGAATAAAAACTACCTTTTAAGTAGAAAGATAACCATTATCTTAATGAGTTCTGGCTCTTAATATTAAAACAATTCAGCCAAATGATTGTCTTGCTTCTCAGAGAAATTCCTTGTAAATATCCTTCATTTTTATTTAGTAGTCCCATCAGATTAAACCTACCTCCCTACCAATCTCTTCCATCAGAAACTGAATTAGATCTCAATAGTATAAGCCCCCAGAACTTTGGGATAACTTTGTTATTGTTTGATTTACAAACTAAAAAGTAGCCTTGTATTACTGAAATGTCATAGTCATAACAGTTAAAACACTTCCTTAAGTATTAAATATGAAGTCAGTATACCAGTTGGAGTAAATACTTTAAAATATTAAGTGCACTACTGTAGAAATAGATGATAGATACATAGATAAACATTCTTCAAAGGATAGTAAATTTAATCTCTCTGTGTACAGATAGTTCAACTTATGTTAAAACAATAAAAGTGGGAACTTTAATTTTCTTCCAAATTTTGGCATGATGTTATTGTTTACTGGTCTATGTTTAAACTAAAGAATATTATTAGATTTCAAGAGAAAGGGACCTGTGCTAAGTACCATCTATCAGATTCATTTTTGTTCATATTTTATATTAGAAATTAATTCTAAGGTTTACCATGAGAGTATGAAAAATGAAAATGGATTCAGTAATGTCCAAGTCTATGCCCCGACCAGTAATGCTTAAGAAGCTGAAGTTTAACTGTTCTTTGAAGACCTACAAGACCTTCTAGAACTAACATCAAAAAAAGATGTCCTTTACATCATAGGGGACTGGAATGCAAAAGTAGGAAATCAAGAGATACCTGGAGTAACACTCAAATTTGGCTGTGGAGTACAAAATGAAGCAGGTCAAAGGCTAACAGAGTTTTAGCAAGAGAACACACTGGTCATAGCAAAACCCTCTTCCAACAAAACAAGAGAAGACTCTACATATGGACATCACCAGAAGGATACCAAAATCAGATTGATTATATTCTTTGCAGTCAAAGATGGAGAATTTCTACACAATAAGGAAAAACAAGACCAGGAGCTGACTGTGACTCAGATGATGAACTCCTTACTGCCAAATTCAGACCTAAGTTGAAGAAAGTAGGGAAAACCACTAGACCATTCAGGTATGACCTAAATCAAATCCCTTATGATTATACAGTGGAAGTGACAAATAGATTCAAGGCTTTAGGTCTGAAAGACAGAGTGCCCGAAAAACTATGGATTGAGGTTTGTGACATTCTACAGGAGGCATTGATCAAGACCATCCCCAAGAAAAAGAAATGCAAAAAGGCAAAATAGGTGTCTGACGGGGCCTTAAAAATAGCTGAGAAAAGAAGAGAAGCAAAAGGTAAAGGAGAAAAGGAAAGATATACCCATTTGAATGCAGAGTTTCAAAGAATAGCAAGGAGAGATAAGAAAAGCCTTCCTCAGTGATCAATGCAAAAAAATAGAGGAAAACAATAGAATGGGAAAGACCAGAGATCTCTTCAAGAAAATCAGAGATACCAAGGGAATATTTCATGCAAAGATGGGCACAATAAAGGACAGAAATGGTGTGGACCTAACAGAAGCAGAAGATATTAAGAAGAGATGGCAAGAATACACAGAAAAACTATACAAAAAGGATTTTTACAATCCAAAAAATCACAATAGTGTAATCACTCGCCTAGAGCCAGATGTCCTGAAATCTGAGGTCAACTGGGTCTTAGGAAGCATCACTACGAATAAAGCTAGTCGCAGTGATGGAATTCCAGTTGAGCTCTTTCAAATCCTCAAAGATGATGCTGTGAAAGTGCTGCACTCAATATGCCAGCAAACTTGGAAAACTCAGCAGTGGCCCCAGGAATTTGAAAGGTCAGTTTTCCTTCCAATCCCAAAGAAAGACAATGCCAAAGAATGCTCAAACTACCACACAATTGCACTCATCTCATATGCTAGGAAATTAATACTCAAAATCCTCTAAGCCAGTCCTCAACAGTACGTGAACTGTGAACTTCCAGATGTTCAAGCTGGATTTAGAAAAGGCAGAGGAACAAGAGATCAAATTGGCAAAATCCACTGGATCATTGAAAAAGCAAGAGAGTTCCAGAAAAACAATGCTTAAAACCTTTGGTTCTGTGGATCACAACAAACTGTGGAAAGTTCTTCAAGAGATGGGAATACCAGACCACCTTACCTGCTGCCTGAAAAATCTGTATGCAGGTCAAGAAGCAGCAGTTAGAACTGGACATGGAACAGCAGACTGGTTCCAAATCGGGACAGGAGTACATCAAAGCTGTATACTATCACCCTGCTTATTTAACTTATATTCAGAGTACATCATGCAAAATGCCAGGCTGGATGAAGCACAAGCTGGAATCAAGATTGCCAGGAGAAATATTAGTAACCTCAGATACGCAGGTGACACCACCCTGATGGCAGAAAGCAAAGAACTAAAGAGCCTCTTGATGAAAGTGAAAGAGCAGAGTCAAACATTGGCTTAAAACTTAACATTCAGAAAACTAAGATTATGGCATCTGGTCCCATCAATTCATGGCAAATAGATGGGGAAAGAATGGAAATAGTGAGAGACTTTATTTTTGGGGACTCCAAAATCACTGCAGATAGTGATTGCAGCCATTGAAATTAAATGATGCTTGCTCCTTGGAAGAAAAGCTATGACCAATTTAGCCAGCATATTAAAAAGCAGAGACATCACTTTGCCAACAAAGGTCCATCTAGTCAAAGCTACGATTTTCTCCAGTAGTCATTTATGGACTATAAGGAAGCTATAGAGTTGGACTATAAGAGTTGGACTATAAGGAAGCTGAGCACCAAAGAATTGATGATTTTCAACTGTGGTGTTGGAAAAGACTCTTGAGACTGCAAGGAGGTCCAACCAGTCCATCCTAAAGGAAATGAGTCCTGATTATTCATTGGAAGGACTGATGCTGAAGCTGAAAGTCCAGTACATAGGTCAGCAAAGAACTGACTCATTTGAAAAGACCCTGATACTGGGAAAGATTGAAGGCAGGAGGAGAAGGGGACAACAGAAGATGAGATGGTTGGATGGCATCACCAACTCAATGGACATGAGTTTGAGTAAGCTCTGGGAGTTGGTGATGGACAGGGAAGCCTGGCGTGCTGCAGTCCACGGGGTGGCAAAGAGTCGGACATGACTGAGGAACTGAACTGAACTCAACTGAATGTCAAAAATCTCTTATTACACCATTAGAGAAAACAACTCCCCAGGAAGTCTTCACCAAGAGTAGGCTAGAGCTTGTCAGGCCAAGCTTCAACTCAAATGTGTGTGTACATGTACTGAGTTGCTCCAGTCATGTCTGACTCTGTGTGCCCCTATTGACTGGAGCCCCCCAAGCTCCTCTGTCCTTGGGATTCTCCAGACAAGAATACTGGAGTGGGTTTCCATGCCCTCCTCCAGGGGATCTTCCCAGCCCAAGGATCAAACCCATGTCTTTTATGTCTCCTGAGTTGGCAGGCGTATTCTTTTACCACTAGCACCACCTGGAAAGTCCTCCACTCAAATAGAATACCTTAAAGCAGTCCTACCTTTTGAAAATTTTTCTTTATCTTCGTTTTCCATGGTGTGCTTAGACAATACTCCTTCAGCATCGGAGTGGTGATTTAGAATCCTTTGAGTAATCTCTTGTCAACATCATAATTCTCTCTGGAACCTTGGGAGGGGCTAGTTTTATAAATAGCCCCCCTCCTTTCAATCACAGTGTACTCGTTTCCCATGGCCACAGTTTACCTCAGCCTCAGTGGTTAAATTAGCACAAATACATGATTAAAAGTTTGGAGGTCATATATTCAAACTGGGCCTCATGAGGTGAAGTCAATGTTTTGACAGGACTGCATTACTAGGGGAAAATCTGTTTCCTTGCCTTTCCAATTTATGGAGGTTGTCTGCATTCCTTGGCTCATGCCTCTCCCTCCATCCTCAAAGTGAGCAGATAGCATCTTTGAATTTCCCTGTGATATTAACTTTACTGCCGCCATCTTTCACATATAAGAACCCTTGTGAAATTTTGCCTACTCTCACCATCCAGAGTAATCTCCCTGTCTCAAGTTCAGTGAATTGACAGCCTTAATCTCTCTCTTGCCAAGTAAAATGCTATATATATTAAATAAATAATACAGTTAAAAATCTTGACTCATAAGACATGGACACTACCTAAATGCCCACCAACAGATGAATGGATAAATATATAAAGTCATATATGCGTCTATATATGGATAAAGATATATATATATATATATCCCATTGACTATGCCAAAGCCTTTGACTATATGGATCACAATAAACTGTGGAAAATTCTGAAAGAGATGGGAATACCAGACCACCTGACCTGCCTCTTGAGAAACCTGTATGCAGGTCAGGAAGCAATAGTTAGAACTGGACATGGAACAACAGATTGGTTCCAAATAGGAAAAGGAGTATATCAAGGCTGTATATTGCACTCTACTTATTTAACTTCTATGCAGAGTACATCATGAGAAACGCTGGGCTGGAAGAAGAACAAGCTGGAATCAAGATTGCCGGGAGAAATATCAATAACCTCAGATATGCAGATGACATCACCCTTATGGCAGAAAGTGAAGAAGAACTAAAGAGCCTCTTGATCAAAGTGAAGGAGGAGAGTGAAAAGTTGGCTTAAAGCTCAACATTCAGAAAACAAAGTTCACGGCATCCGGTTGCATCACTTCATGGCAAATAGATGGGGAAACAGTGGCTGACTTTATTTTGGGGGGCTCCAAAATCACTGCAGATGGTGACTGCAGTCATGAAATTAAAAGACACTTACTCCTTGGAAGGAAAGTTATGACCAACCTAGGCAGCATATTCAAAAGCAGAGATATTACTTTGCCAACAAAGGTCTGTCTAGTCAAGGCTATGGCTTATCCAGTGGTCATGTATGGATGTGAGAATTGGACTATAAAGTAAGCTGAGTGCAGAAGAATTGATGCTGTTGAACTGTGGTGTTGGAGAAGACTCCTGAGAGTCTCTTGGACTGCAAGGAGATCAAACCGGTCCATCCTAAAGGAGATCAGTCCTGAGTGTTCATTGGAAGGACTGATGCTGAAGATGAAACTCCAATACTTTGGCCACCTGATGTGAAGAACTGATTTATTTGCAAAGACCCTGATGCTGGGAAAGATTGAGGGCAGGAGGAGAAGGGGATGACAGAGGATGAGATGGTTGGATGGCATCACGGACTCAATAGACATGGGTTTGGGTGGACTCCGGGAGTTGGTGATGGACAGAGAAGCCTGGCATGCTGCGGTTCATGGGGTCACAAAGAGTTGGACATGACTGAGTGACTGAACTGAACTGATGTCCCATTTATATATACACATACACAGCTTCTCTGGTGACTCAGTCAGTAAAGAATCCACCTGCAATACAGGAGATCTGAGTTTGATGCCTGGGTTGGGAAGATCCCCTGGAGGAGGGCATGGCAACCCACTCCAGTATTCTTGCCTGGAGAATCCCCATGAACAGAGGAGACTGGTGGGCTGCAGTCCATGGGGTTGCACAGAGTTGGACACAACTGAGCAACTAAGCATAGCACAAACATACACACGCAATATAATACTGCTCCGCCATAAAAAAAAAGATGAAATCTTGCCATTTGAGAAAACATGGATGGACTTTAAGGTATTTTGCCAAGTAAAGTAACATACAGAAAGATAAATACTATGTGATTTCATTCATGTATAGATATAAAAACAAGCTGAAGGAACAAAAACAACACATAGAGGGAATTCCCTGGTGGTCCAGTGACTAGGACTTAGTGGTTTCTTTCAGTGCCATGGACCCAGGTTCAGTCCCTGATTGGGAAACTAAGATCCTGCAAGTCATGAGACACAGCCAAAACAAAAAACAACAGATACAGAGAACAGAGTAGTGGTTACTAGAGGGAAGAAGAAGTAGAGTGAAACAGGTAAAGAGGGTTAAATGTATGGTAGCAAGTGGAAACTGAATTTCTGGTAATTAACACACAATAGTATATACAGAATTGGAGAAGGAAATGGCAACCCACTCCAGTGTTCTTGCCTGGAGAATCCCAGGGACAGGGGAGCCTGGTGAGCTGCCGTCTATGGGGTCGCACAGAGTCGGACACGACTGAAGCGACTTAGCAGCAGCAGCAGTATATACAGAAGTCAAAATATAATGTACAGATGAAACTTATCTAATGTTATAAAGCAATATTACCTCAAATTTAAAAAAGGGATTGTGAAAAAATCTATTTGACCTTGGGTTTGGTGACGACTTTTTATATACAACCCATGAAAAAAATTAAATTGGACTTCAGTATAATGAAAAACTTGTGTTCTCCAAAAGACACTGTTAAGAGAATGAAAAGGCAAGCTACACTTAGAGAAAATCTTTGCAAAACACATATCTGTTAAAGGACTAGTACCCAAAATATAGAAAGAATTCTTAAAATTCAAAAATAAGAAAATGAACAACTCAATTTAAAACAATTTAAAACTAGCCAAAGACTCAAACACCTCACCAAAGCTACACAGATATCAAGTAAGCATATCAAAGAATTTTCATCATGTGTCATTAGAGAATTGAAAATTAAAACAACTATGAGATACCACTTACATACCTATTAGAATGGTCACTGACAATACCAAATGATGGTAAGAATGTGGAGCAATAGGAACTCTCATGCATTACTGGTGGGAATGCAAAATGATCACCATTTTGGAAGACAATTTGGCATTTTCATATACATATAAACAGATTCTTACCATATGATCCAGCAGTTATGTTCCTTGCTATTTAACTAAGTTAATTGAAAACTTGTGTCCATACAAAAACCTGCACACAAGTGTTCATTACAGATTTACTGGGCTTCCCTGTAGCTCAGCTGGTAAAGAATCCACCTGCAATGCAGGGGACCCCGGTTCGATTCCTAGGTGAGGAAGTTTCACTTGAGAAGGGAATGGCTACCCACTCCAGTATTCTGGCCTGGGGAATTCCATGAACTGCATAGTCCATGGGGTCACAAAGAGTCAGACATGGCTGAGCAACTTTCACTTTCACTCATAATTGCCAAAACTTAGAAGCAACCAATAGGTCCATGTATCAAACTTTGATAAACTTATAAAATGGAATGTTATTCAGCATTACAAAGAAATTAGTTATCAAGCCGTTTAAGACATAGGGGAACTATATTCATATATTGCTAAGTGAAAGAAGCCAAAATCTGAAAAGACTGCATACTATATAATTCCAACTGTATGACATTCTGGAAAATACAAAACAATAGAGAAAACAAAAGACCAATGTTCAATAACCAAAAAACAAACACTCTAATTTAAAAATGGACAATGAATTTGATGCCTTTCCAAAGAAGGTATACAAATGGCTAAAAAGCACATAAAAGATATTCAACATCATTAATCATCAGATCAGATCAGATCAGTCTCTCAGTCGTGTCTGACTCTTTGTGACCCCATGAATCGCAGCACGCCAGGCCTCCCTGTCCATCACCAACTCCCGGAGTTCACCCAGACTCACGTCCAATGAGTCAGTGATGCCATCCAGCCATCTCATCCTCTGTCGTCCCCTTCTTCTCCTGCCCCCAATCCCTCCCAGCATCAGAGTCTTTTCCAATGAGTCAACTCTTCGCATGAGGTTGCCAAAGTACTGGAGCTTCAGCTTTAGCATCATTCCTTCCAAAGAAATCCCAGGGCTGATCTCCCTCAGAATGGACTGGTTGGATCTCCTTGCAGTCCAAGGGACTCTCAAGAGTCTTCTCCAACACCACAGTTCAAAAGCATCAATTCTTCATCGCTCAGCCTTCTTCACAGTCCAACTCTCACATCCATACATGACCACAGGAAAAACCATAGCCTTGATTAGACAAACCTTTGTTGCTTCCTGACCTGCATACAAATTTCTCAAGAGGCAGGTCAGGTGGTCTGGTATTCCCATCTCTTTCAGAATTTCCCACAGTTTATTGTGATCCACACAGTCAAAGGCTTTGGCATAGTCAACAAAGCAGAAATAGATGTTTTTCTGGAACTCTCTTGCTTTTTCTGTGATCCAGCGGATGTGGGCAATTTGATCTCTGGTTCCTCTGCCTTTTCTAAAACCAGCTTGAACATCAGGAAGTTCACAGTTCACATAGTAATGCAAATCAAAATCACAATGAGATACCATTCCATATCCATTAGAATGGCTATTATTTTAAAAAAATGAAAGACAAGTGTTGGTTAGGATGTAGAAAAATTAAATCTCTTGTGCATTGCTGGTGGGAATGTGAAATGGTACAGCTACTGTGGAAAGTAATTTAAAAATAGAATTACCGTATGATCCAACAATTCACTCCTAGGTGAAAACCCAAAGGAATTGAAAGCAGGGACTCAAACAGATGGGGCTTCCCAGGTGGCTCAGTGGTAAGGAATCTGCCTGCCAATGCAGAAGACACAGCTTCAATCCTTGGGTCAGGAATATCCCCTGAAGAAGGAAATGGCAACCCACTCCAGTATTTTTGCCAGGGAAATTCCATGGGTAGAGGAGCCTGGCGGGCTACAGTCGTTGGGCTCACAAAAAAGTCGGCCACAACTGAATAGCAACAACTCAAACAGATGCTTGCACATCAATGTTCAGCAGCAGCATTTTTTTTTGCAACTGTCAAGAAGGAGAAACAACTGAAGGGTATATCAATAAATGGATAAACAAAATGTGATATATACATACAATGGGATATTACACATTACAAATATAAAAAATATAATATTACAAATATAAAAAAATTCTGGTACATGCTACCACATGGCTGAACTTTGAATGAATATGCCGAGTAAAACAAGCCAGGTACATATTGTATGATTCTACTTATATGAAGTATCTAAAATAGAGAAATTGATAAAGACAGAAAATATTAATATAATAGAAGTTACCAGGTGCAGGGATAGGGTGGGAGAAATGGAGTATTATTGTTTATACAGTTTCTATTTGGGTTGACAAAAAATTTTTGGAAATTGAGAGTGATGGTGATTATACATAATTGTGAATGTCCTTCAGTTCAGTTCAGTTGCTCAGTTGTGTCCAACTCTTTGTGACCCCATGAACCGCAGCACACCAGGCCTCCCTGTCCAACCCCCCAATTTACCAAACCCCCGGAATTTACCCAAATTCATATCCATTGAGTCGGTGATGCCATCTAACCATCTCATCCTCTGTTGTCCCCTTCTCCTCCCACCTTCAATCTTTCCAAGCATCAGGGTCTTTGCAAATGAGTCAGCTCTTCGCATCAAGTGGCCAAAGTATTGGAGTTTCAGTTCAGCATCAGTCCTTCCAATGAACACTCAGGACTGATCTCCTTTAGGATGGACCGGTTCGATCTCCTTGCAGTCCAAGAGACTCTCTGGAGTCTTCTCCAACACCACACTTCAAAAGCATCAATTCTTCGGCGCTCAGCTTTCTTTATAGTCCAACTCTCACATCCATACATGACCACTGGATAAGCCGTAGCCTTGACTAGACAGACCTTTGTTGGCAAAGTAATATCTCTGCTTTCTAATATGCTATCTGGGTTGGTCATAACTTTCCTTCCAAGGAGTAAGCGTCTTTTAATTTCATGGCTGCAGTCACCATCTGCAGTGATTTTGGAGCCCAGAAAAATAAAGTCAGCCGCTGTTTCCACCGTTTCCCCATCTATTTGCCATGAAGTGATGCAACCGGATGCCATGAACTTTGTTTTCTGAATGTTAAGCTTTAAGCCAACTTTTTCACTCTCCTCTTTCACTTTCATCAGGAGGCTTTTTAGTTCCTCTTCACTTTCTGCCATAAGGGTGATGTCATCTGCATATCTGAGGTTATTGATATTTCTCCCGGCAATCTTGATTCCAGCTTGTGTTTCTTCCAGTCCAGCGTTTCTCATGATGTATTCTGCATATAAGGTAAATAAGCAGGGTGACAATATACAGCCTTGACGTACTCCTTTCCATTGCTTAATTTAAAAATTTTAAAAATATCAGTCGTTGCCAGAGGTTTGGTTGAAGGGAGAAAGGGATGAATAGGAGCACAGGAGATTTTTTTAGAGCAGTGAACCTATTCTCTATGATACTGTATTAGTGGATATATGTCATTATACATTGATCAAAACCCATGTATAACACAGAGTGAACCCTAATGTAAACTATGAACTGTAGTTAATAATAATTATTCATCACTATTGGCTCATCAACTCTAACAAATTTACCACACTAAGTGCAAGATGTTAATAATAGGGAAAACCATATATGTAGCCAAGGGTGGGAAAGAGGTATATGGGAACTCTCTGTACTTTCTGCTCACTATTTCTGCAAACATAAAACTGTTTTAAAAATAAGGTCTATTAATATTTTTAAAAATCTTGCCTCAAATTAAGGAATCAATAAATAACTATTTGGACAAGAAATGCAAAAAAGCAAAATGGCTGTCTGGGGAGGCCTTACAAATAGCTGTGAAAAGAAGAGAAGTGAAAGCAAAGGAGAAAAGGAAAGATATAAGCATCTGAATGCAGAGTTCCAAAGAATAGCAAGAAGAAATAAGAAAGCCTTCCTCAGAGATCAGTGCAAAGAAATAGAGGAAAACAACTGAATAGGAAAGACTAGAGATCTCTTCAAGAAAATTAGAGATACCAAGGGAACATTTCATGCAAAGATGGGCTCGATAAAGGACAGAAATGGTATGGACCTAACAGAAGCAGAAGATATTAAGAAGAGGTGGCAAGAATACACAGAAGAACTATACAAAAAAGATCTTCACAACCAAGATAATCACGATGGTGTGATCACTCACCTAGAGCCAGACATCCTGGGATGTGAAGTCAAGTGGGCCTTAGAAAGCATCACTATGAACAAAGCTAGTGGAGGTGATGGAATTCCAGTTGAGCTATTTCAAATCTTGAAAGATGATGCTGTGAAAGTGCTGCACTCAATATGCCAGCAAATTTGGAAAACTCAGCTGTGGCCACAGGACTGGAAAAGGTCAGTTTTCATTCCAATCCCAAAGAAAGGCAATGCCAAAGAATGCTCAAACTACCACACAATTGCACTCATCTCACATGCTAATAAAGTAATGCTCAAGATTCTCCAAGCCAGGCTTCAGCAATACGTGAACCATGAACTTCCTGATGTTCAAGCTGGTTTTAGAAAAGGCAGAGGAACCAAATTGCCAACATCCGCTGGATCATGGAAAAAGCAAGAGAGTTCCAGAAAAACATCTATTTCTGCTTTATTGACTATGCCAAAGCCTTTGACTGTGTGGATCACAGTAAACTGTGGAAAACTCTGAAAGAGATGGGAATACCAGACCACCAGACCTGCCTCTTGAGAAATCTGTATGCAGGTCAGAAAGCAACAGTTCAAACTGGACATGGAACAATAGACTGGTTCCGAATAGGAAAAGGAGTACGTCAAGGCTGTATATTGTCACCCTGCTTGTTTAACTTATATGTAGAGTACATCATGACAAACGCTGGACTGGAAGAAACACAAGCTGGAATCAAGATTGCCGGGAGAAATATCAATAACCTCAGATATGCAGATGGCACCACCCTTATGGCAGAAAGTGAAGAGGAACTAAAAAGCCTCTTGATGAAAGTGAAAGTGGAGAGTGAAAAAGTTGGCTTAAAGCTCAACATTCAGAAAACGAAGATCATGGCATCCGGTTCCATCACTTCATGGGAAATAGATGGGGAAACAGTGGAAACAGTGTCAGACTTTATTTTTCTGGGCTCCAAAATCACTACAGATGGTGACTGCAGCCATGAAATTAAAAGACGCTTACTCCTTGGAAGGAAAGTTATGACCAACCTAGATAGCATATTCAAAAGCAGAGATATCACTTTGCCAACAAAGGTCCGTCTAGTCGAGGCTGTGGTTTTTCCTGTGGTCATGTATGGATGTGAGAGTTGGACTATGAAGAAGGCTGAGCGCCGAAGAATTGATGCTTTTGAAGTGTGGTGTTGGAGAAGACTCTTGAGAGTCCCTTGGACCTCAAGGAGATCCAACCAGTCCATTCTGAGGGAGATCAGCCTTGAGATTTCTTTGGAAGGAATGATGCTAAAGCTGAAACTCCAGTCCTTTGGCCACTTCATGCGAAGAGTTGACTCATTGGAAAAGACTCTGATGCTGGGAGGGATTGGGGGCAGGAGGAAAAGGGGACGACACAGGATGAGATGGCTGGATGGCATCACTGACTCATTGGACGTGAGTCTGGGTGAACTCCGGGAGTTGGTGATGGACAGGGAGGCCTGGCATGCTGCCATTCATGGGGTCGCAAAGAGTTGGACACGACTGAGCAACTGAACTGAATTGGTATTAAGGACTAATGTACAGTAGATGACCGTTGAATTTAACTATTAATAAGTGATAATTATTACTAATCACAGTAATTATTATGTTTAATGTGGGTCTTATATCTTATTTGTCTTGATATTTCTCTTGGTAATTTACAGTGATACTTAGTGACTGTTTATCATTATGTATATATATTCAAGTAAGCAGTATATATCTGCTATATGTATTAGTCAGGATTCATTTGTTTAAAAGTGACATAAGCCAAACTCAGATTTTCTCAAACAAAAATAGGAAATTTATTAGCTCACATGGCTGAAAAATCAGGCCCATGGGGCAGATATTTATGATTTCTCCAAACATGTATCTCTCTCTAGTAAAATCCTGAGGACTTTTGTCTGGCTTTGGGAGAGGCCCAGCCATCAAGCATGGCAAGGCAGAAGTTTCAAAGAATTAATGTCTCTGAAAGCAGTCAGAAAACAATGATTATGGGGAGCTGGTGAATAACTCCACCAGCTTTGCCAACCATCTGCAAAGACACTAGTCTAGCATGAATGGCAATCCCTGGAGTTGTGCCATGTCACGTCTGCATCCATATAGAGAGACCCTATCTGTGGCTATCTTGCATATTTTGATCAAAGAATTAAAGCTTAGAAAGGGGTGATCTTACCAGGAACATTGCTAATAATGGTGAAAAATTAAAACAGCCTAATCCATATAAGCATTGGTTAGTAAATGGGATCTAGCAGATTTTTTAAAATGTGATAAATCTATATGCAATGGGAAGGTATATGCATATGTAAGATAGAAAAGGAAGGGTATAAAAATTGTGTTTACTTTATATTTACATTTGTATTTAAATGCATCCCTATGTTTTGGTATTGCCTCAAGGGGACTGTGACTAATGTAATGAGCCCTAGGATAGAATTCTCACTGCTATGTCTCCTGATGCCAATCTCCAGGATAAGAGGCCCTTTGAAAGTCTTATGTAGGCTTTCAGTGAAGCTTCCTGTCATCTGTGTAACTCAGGTCCAGGATCATGCCACTCATGTTTTAATAACTAGAGCTGCTAGACATAGTCCTAGGGGAAAAAAGAATAGGGTGAAGATTAAATGTAAATGTGCAATGTTGAGTGTTATTTTACCACATGATGGCCAGTCTTGCTCTGTGAAGTCAGCTAGGAATTGGGATCACATCTGTGCGATAACTGGTGCCCAAGTTCTGAATTCTCTAGATCAGTGTACCTGTCTGCCAGTTCTGACTCAACTTCTCAACTAGACCTAATGGTTAGAAATTATGCCTTTGGTCTGTACACCATGGAATCATTGACAAGGCTCCCAATTTGATTGTCTTCTTTCTGTGTTTGAATTGATCACACACACACACACACATACACACACACACACACACACACAGACACACACACACACACATTGCACCCTACCCTTGGCCAAGAAAGCCTCATGTTTAGTTTGAATCATCTGTCTGACTATATTTTTCTACGTCTTTGTGAATGGGAAGTACACATTCATACTTCAGTATATTTGATGTGATTGTAAAGATTATGGATCCTCAAAAACTGATGTTCCAGTGATAATTTTGGTTGTTCTTTTTTAGGTAGAAACTTGAGACCCAAGGAAATAAATTAATTGGAATTTGATGGATTTATTTTTGCTATTTGAGAAAATAGCAAAGCTCTTGAAAAAAAAAAAAATCTAGCTAAGAAGTTGCAGGAATTCTCAGTTGAAACTAAAAGATTGTCCAAAGTTCTTTGGCAAAAAAGTGAAGCGGACCCAACCTGATGCTAAATAGCTGCTTTATATATACAGTTAGAATAATATCAGTTTGTTCAAGATATGGCACAAAAGGTTGATTTTTAAATCTCTGACTGAGAGGGGAATGGGCTTCCCTGGTGGCTGAGCAGTAAAGAATCCACCTGCAATTTAGAAGACAGGTTTGGTTCCTGGGTTGGGAAGATCCTCTGGAGAAGGAATTAGCAATCCACTCTAGTATTCTTGCCTGGGAAATGCCATGAACAGAGGCACCTGGCGGGCTACAGTCCATGGGGTGGCAAAAGAGCAGGACATGACCTAGCAACTAAACAACAATAAACCAGGGACGTTCCAGTTTAATTAATTACATGTATGCTATCATGTTTAATTATTTATATTTAATATGTGTATTCTGATGTTGTTTCTTTGCTTTTAAAAATAAGTTCTTCAGCTTTCTAAAAGAATGCTAAACTTGTAACTCTGAATTTGTGGATGAAGCACAAGCTGGAATCAAGATTGCTGGTAGAAATAACAATAACCTCAGATATGCAGATGACACCACCCTGATGGTAGAAAGTGAAGAAGAACTAAAGAGCCTCTTGATCAAAGTGAAAGAGGAAAGTGAAAAAGTTGGTTTAAAACTCAACATTCAGAAAACTAAGATCATGGCATGTAGTCCCATCACTTCATGGCAAATAGATGGGGAAACAATGGAAATAGTGAGAGACATTATTTTGGGGGGCTCCAGAATCACTGAAGATGGTGACTGAAGCCATGAAATTAAAAGATGCTGGATGCTTGGAAGAAAAGCATCCTAGACAACCTAGACAGCTTATTAAAAAGCAGAGACATTACTTTGCCTACAGAGATCCATCTGGTCAAAGCTATGGTTTTTCCAGTAGTCACATATGGATGTGAGAATTGGAGTATAAAGTAAGCTGAGCACCAAAGGATTGATGCTTTTAAACTGTGGTGTTGGAGAAGGCTCTCGAGAGTCCCTTGGACTGCAAGAGGTCCAACCAGTCCATTCTAAAGGAGATCAGTCCTGGGTGTTCATTGGAAGGACTGATGCTGAAGCTGAAACTCCAATATTTTGGCCACCTGATGGGAAGAACTGACTCATTTGAAAAGACCCTGCTGCTGGGAAAGATTGAGGGCAGGAGGAGAAGGGGACGACAGAGGATGAGATGGTTGGAAGGCATCACCAACTCAATGGACATGAGTTTGAGTAAACTCCGGGAGTTGGTGATGGACAGAGAAGCCTGGAGTGCTGCAGTCCATGGTGTCTGAACTGAACTGAACTGAATGTAAACCACTGGGTTTCTAGCCCAGCATTTCTCACGATGCATAAAAGTTAAATAAGCAGGGTGGCAATATACAGCCTTGATATATTCCTTTCCTGATTTGGAACCAGTCTGTTGTTCCATGTCCAGTTCTAATTGTTGCTTCTTGACCTACCTGCATATAGATATCCCAGGATACAGGTCAGGTGGTCTGGTAGTCCCTTCTCTTGAAGAACTTTCCAGTTTGTTGTGATCCACACAGTCAAAGGCTTTGGCATAGTCAATAAAGCAGAAGTAGATGTTTTTCTGCAACTCTCTTGCTTTTTTTGATGATCTAACAGATGTTAGCAATTTGATCTTTTGTTCCTCTGCCTTTTCTAAATCCAGCTTGAACATCTGGAAGTTCATGGTTCATGTACTGTTGAAGCCTGGCCTGGAGAATCTTGAGCATTACTTTACTAGCATGTGAGATGAGTGCAATTGTGTGGTAGTTTGAGCATTCTTTGGCATTGCCTTTCTTTGGGATTGAAAGGAAAACTGACCTTTTCCAGTTCTGGGGCCACTGCTGAGTTTTCCAAGTTTGCTGGCATATTGAGTGCAGCACTTTCACAGCATCATCTTTTAGGATTTAAGATAGCTCAACTGGAATTCCATCACCTCCACTAGCTTTGTTCATAGTGATGCTTCCTAAGGCCCACTTGAGACTTCGAATTCCAGGATATCTGGCTCTAGGTGAGTGATCACACCATTGTGATTATCTGGGTCATAAAGATCTTTTTTGAATAGTTCTTCTGTGTGTTCTTGCCATCTCTTAATATCTTCTGCTTCTGTTAGGTCCATACCATTTCTGTCCTTTATTGCGCCCATCTTTGCATGAAATGTTCCCTTGGTATCTCTAATTTTCTTGAAGAGATCTCTAGTCTTTCCCATTCTATTGTTTTCCTCTATTTCTTTGCATTGATCACTGAGGAAGGCTTTTCTTATGTCTCCTTGCTATTCTTTGAAACTTTGCATTCAAGTGGGTATATCTTTCCTTTTCTCCTTTGCCTTTTGCTTCTCTTCTTTTCTCAGCTGGTTGTAAGGCCTCCTCAGACAACCATTTTGCCTTCTTGCATTTCTTTTTCTTGGGGATGGTCTTGGTCACTGCCTCCTGTACACTGTCACAAACCTCCGTCCATAGTTCATCAGGCACTCTATTAGATTTAATTCCTTGAAAATATTTCTCACTTCCACTGTATAATCATAAGGGATTTGATTTAGGTCATAGCTGAATGGTCTAGTGGTTTTCCCTACTTTCTTCAATTTCAGTCTGAATTTGGTAATAAGGAGTTCATCATCTGAGCCACACTCAGCTCCTGGTCTTGTTTTTGCTGACTGTATAGAGCTTCTCCATCTTTGGCTGCAAAGAATATAATCAACCTGTTTCGGTGTTGACCATCTGGTGATGTCCATGTGTAGAGTCTTCTCTTGTGTTGTTGGAAGAGGATGTTTGCTCTGACCAATGCATTCTCTTGGCAAAACTCTATTATACTTTGACCTGCTTCATTTTGTACACCAAGGCCAAACTTGCCTGTTACTCCAGGAATTTCTTGACTTCCTACTTTTGCATTCCAGTCCACTATAAGGAAAAGGACATCTTTTTTTTGGTGTTAGTTCTATAAGGTGGAGAAGGAAATGGCAACCCACTCCAGTGTTCTTGCCTGGAGAATCCCAGGGACGGCGGAGCCTGGTGGGCTGCCATCTATGGGGTCGCACAGAGTCGGACACGACTGAAGTGACTTAGCAGCAGCAGCTAGAAGGTCTTGTAGATCTTCATAGAACAGTTAAACTTCAGCTTCTTCAGCATTATTGGTTGGGGCATAGACTTGGATTACTGTGATATTGAATGGCTTGCCTTGGAATCGAACAGAGATCGTTCTGTCGTTTTTGAGATTGCATCCAAGTACTGCATTTAGGAGAAGGAAATGGCACCCCACTCCAGTACTCTTGCCTGGAAAATCCCATGGACGGAGGAGCCTGGTAGGCTGCAGTCCATGGGGTCGCTAAGAGTTGGACACGACTGAGTGACTTCACTTTCACTTTTCACTTTCATGCATCAGAGAAGGAAATGGCAACCCGCTCCAGTGTTCTTGCCTGGAGAATCCCAGGGATGGGGGAGCCTGATGGGCTGCCGTCTATGGGGTCGCACAGAGTCAGACACGACTGAAGCGACTTAGCAGCAGCAACTGCATTTAGGACTCTTGTTGACTATGATGGCTACTCCATTTCTTCTAAGGAATTCTTGCCCACAGTAGTAGATATAATGGTCATCTGAGTTAATTCACCCATTCCAGTCCATTTTAGTTCACTGACTCCTAAAATGTCAATGTTCACTCTTTCCATCTCCTGCTTTACCACTTTCAATTTGTGTTGATACATGGACCTAACATTCCCAGTTCCTATGCGATATTGCTCTTTACAGCAATGGATTTGTCTTCCATCACCTGTCACATCCACAACTGGGTGTTGTTTTTGCTTTGTCTCTGTTTGTTCATTCTTCCTGGAGTTAGTTCTCTGACCTCCAGTAGCATATTGGGCACCTACCGACCTGGGGAGTTCATCTTTCAGTGTCCTATCTTTTTGCCTTTTCATACTGTCATGGTGTTCTCAAGCAAGAATCTGAAGTGGTTTGTCATTCCTTTCTCCTGTGGAGCAGATTTTGTCAGAAATCTCCACCATGACCCGATCATCTTGGGTGGCCCTCCATGGCATGGCTTATAATTTCATTGAGTTAGATAAGGCTGTGGTCCATGTGATCAGATGGTTAGTTTTCTGTGATTGTGGTTTTCAGTCTGTCTGCCCTCTGATGGAGAAGGATAAGAGGCTTATGGAAGCTTCCTGCTGGGAGAGACTGACTGAGGGGCTGAGGGGGAAACTAGGTCTTATTCTGATGGGTGGGGCCATGCTGGGTAACTCTAATCCAATTTTCTGTTAATAAGTGGGGCTGTGTTCCCTCCCTGTTATTTGACCTGAGCCCAAACTATCTTGGAGGTAATGAAGATAATGGCCACCTCCTTCAAAAAATCCATGCATGCACTGCTACACTCAGTTTATCTAAATCCCCATCCAAGATATCCAAAGTCCCATCCAAGATATCATCGAGTTCATAGTCCAGGATCTCTTGGCAATGGGAAAGTGAAAGCGAAGTCACTCAGCCATGTCACTAAGTCTTGTCTGACTCTTTGGGACCCCATGGACTATAGCCTACCAGGCTTCTCCGTCCATGGGATTTTCCAGGCAGGAGTACTGGAGTGGGTTGCCATTTCCTTCTCCAGGGGATCTTCCCAACCAAGGGATCGAACCCAAGTCTTCCACATTGCAGGCAGACGCTTTACCCTCTAAGCCACCAGCAATGGGAAGTTCTCTCCATTATATGCCTCCTTTTTGTATGATCACCTAGAGTCTAAGAAAAGTTCTATTCCTACCCACAGTGATAGATTTGGAACAGAAAAGGAAGATAGAGGGAACACAGCATGATCATCATTTCCACAGAAGTAATCAAGTCCTTTTGGTTGGGGATCCTGAAGATACCTGTCCTGGTGATGAACCAAGTCCCTGATTTGGCTCCAAGAGGAACTCCCTAGTGTCTAAGACTTCTAGTTCAGGGAGCTGCAATTTCTTGCCCACCAACCCCTGAAGCCACATCTGAAAGGCATGGAAGAACAGGCCTTTCTTGGGTACCATGCAGTTTATTTATGCAGCCAGATTCCTGTTGGAGCATGTTTACAAGTCTGGAGGTTGCTTAGAGAGGCAGGTACTACATCTGAATCATACTCACACTTCCAATTCCAATCAAATACCACAAGATCCTTCATCTCCTTGACCCACTCTATGTTTGTACCACCTTAATCTTTTGGTAAGAGCTTAATTCCCAGCAATATCAATATCAGCCTGTTTATCTGTCTATCCTCATTTGCTCAATTCTAAAGTATGCACAAATAATTTCAGAATGACTACCTCACTACCTCTACTATTATTAAGTAATGTTTAATATTTCTTTATAGTCCTTTTTGTCCTTGAAATATATTCTACTAAGGGTGTATGTCAAAGCCCTGTATTCAAAAGTCACTTGGATTAATTATTTCTGTTCTGTGTGGTTATCATTTTGACACATGCTGAGGTCCATTTGTTTCTGTTTGTATTTGATTTCAGGGTTTCCCCATGCTTTCTGATTTATCGATTATTTTGGCCAATAGAAATACCAGTGAAGACACATCCCTCAGAAAAGGAGATTATAAGGAAAGGGTTGATTTCCTTACTGTTTATGGCATATTTCTACACCTTTTCCCAAATAGGCAAAAGACTCAAACAGAGATTTGTGAATTAATAGCACCTACTTCATTGCACTATTCTGAGAAAATAAGATGCTAGATTATCACAGTGGTTGGCCACACAGTAAGTCCTAAATAAATGCTAATATAATAATGACCTTTGTTCTCAGAACTAATCTTAAGAAAGGGATATATCATTTTTCACATTTCAGATTAGACAAATTTTTAAACTATTTTTCATTATACTGGCAATATGCAATATTGGTGACAGTATCATTAAGAAAATAACTATCATCATATGCTTTTGTGGAGGAATCACTTACTATCTTTTGGCAGACAACTTATCAAAAACCTTAAAGTTGTATAAACTCATACTCAACAATTGCATTTTAAGGCAATTACCATAAAGTGAAAGTGAAAGTCACTCAGTCATGTCCAGCTCTTTGAAATCCCATGGACTATACAGTCCATGGAATTCTCAAGGCCAGAACACTGGAGTGGGTAGCCGTTCCCTTCTCCAGGGTATCTTCCCAACACAGGGATTGAACCCAGATCTCCTGCATTGCAGATGGATTCTTTACCAGCTGAGCCACAAGGGAAGCCCAATTACCATAAGGGTGTAATCAAATAAATGTGACAAGATATATGTACAAGGGTGTTTGCAAACCAAGAAACTAAAAAGAGCCAGAAATAAACTATGTGTCTATCTGTAAAGAACTGGCCAGGTGAATTATGATGCATCCAGCCTGTTTCAGTTTTCTTTAGACCCACTGAATAATTCAACTGTTTTAATGTCTTTCTACCATCAACATTTAAGAAGGGAAATAATTCTAATTTTGTTCTTTTTAGAACAAAATGAAAGCTACAAGCCATTTCCAGTAACATTCCCCACCCCTCCAAACCCTCTCACTCCTGTCTCAGAGAAAGACTTCCATGGATTCAGATGTTTCCCTTCAGAATGAATGTGTTTTTCACCTCCTGGGTCATAGGTCACCTACATAAGTCCATAAGCTTTTCAACTAAGAATGATCTAGAAGAAAAAGTTTGCTCAGAATTTCATCCAATAAGATAAAAGTAATACTGACTGCAACAGCCCCAGGGTATCCAGAGCTTGCATCTTTTATAGTGTCTCCCCAGGTTTCTGTCCACCAAAATTGATAGCTTTTTATCCTAGTTCAAACCTATTATATCAGAAGATGTAGGGGCATTATCTCTCTTTCATATATATTTCATTTTAAGACTCAGGAAGAAAGGAGTTGTTCAAACTAACATTGGCTCAACTGTTTCTCTAACACTGAGACAATTCTAATAAATTAGAATATTCTTCTGCCAGGTTTCTGATGACCTGAATCACAAAACTATCTTTTAATTCATGAAAATTCTCATTATCTTAACTCTGAATATGTATATGGTTTTGGTTGCTTTTTTTTTTTTTTTTTTTACAGTAAGAGAAGAAAGCATCTGTAAGGGAAATTTCCCAGACTCCTGTTCACTATCATGGTCTCAGCTGTCACATTAGACCCCCACAATCAGAACGTGAAATACGTCACTACAGCATACTATAGAATCCTCTGCTGCTGCTGCTGCTATGTCGCTTCAGTCTTGTCCGACTCTGTGCAACCCCATAGACGGCAGCCCACCAGGCTCCACCGTCCCTGGGATTCTCCAGGCAAGAACACTGGAGTGGGTTGCCATTTCCTTCTCCAATGCATGAAAGTGAAAAATGAAAGTGAAGTCACTCAGTCGTGTCTGACCCTCAGCCACCCTATGGACTGCAGCCTTCCAGGCTCCTCCATCCATGGGATTTTCTAGGCAAGAGTACTGAAGTGGGGTGCCATTGCCTTCTCCGTAGAATCCTCTACAGCCTTTAAAAGAGATGATGTAGATCTATATGTATTGATGTAAAAATATACACCAGGTAAAATTTTAAGTTAAACAACTTGTAAGCAACAATAATATGGTGTTACCCTGTTTCTTATGGAGAATCTAGAAGGATATATGATAAAATGCTATCTGGAATATTCCTTAAGCTAATTATTTTTATTGCAATTTATTGTCTCTGTATTTTTTCCCCCCTAAGGAAATTCTTGTTTTATTTATGTATTTATATGGACTCCTTACACAAATAACATTCCTGTTCTCCTAAGGGTTTCTTCTTCCAATTTATAGTCTCTGTATTTTTAATCTTATTGTTTTATTTTTATAACTATTGAGGGTTTTTTCCTAATCTTAATCATTCGTGACTTTTATTACACCAGTCCATCTCATTTTATAGCATTTTATCTCAGCATCTTCTTTGTATGTGTACTTAGCAAATTTCACCTCCTTATTTGTAAAAAATGACAACTGTTAGGTCCCATTTTGCCAATTTGGAGGTACAAAATAAGTTCACATTTCCTTCTAAGGTTTCAGCTAAATGATTTGAGTCTGCATCTTCCCTTGGCAGAGAGACCCTTTGATGACATCGTATGTACCTGGGATCCTCTTTCTGGTCTAAGGCATCAGACCAGAGCTGGAAGCTAGGCTATGGGGCAAGACGGGTTCCTGTCTTCACTCCACCAGATCCAACACAGCAGTTTTCTTTGGCAACCATTTCGTACTACCCCTTTCTCTCCATGTGATGATTTATCCATTTCTTAGGATGTATTCCCATATACTAATCTGCTGAGCAAGTCTATCTGTAAAACAATTTGACAGTCTTTCTTGTAGGAACAGATCAAAGGGGGATGTAGCTTTCTATCACCCAATAAACGAGATGTTTCTTTGGTTTTGACTTTTTTAAAAATGTGTGGCCTAAAGTTTGCCCTAAGATAATCCATTAATAGCTAGAAATCTGTTCTTCAAGTGTTTTTTTCAATCCCAAATGCACTCCCTTTAAATCTGAGAATACAAAACATACAAATTGATATTTTCTTTCATTAAGGTAAGACCTTCCTCAAAAGCAATAATCCCTCAGTTATAATCAACAGGTCAAATAAATTGGACTCCAGTATAAATCTAATGGTGCCCTTATTCATAAGGATTGCTTCAGACTCTATATTTTAGCTGATTTCAAGTGAAGCATCTTTTTTTTTTTTTAAGTGAAACATCTTTAGAGCTGGCATTAAAGCAAGATCATCACTGCCAATGTTTAGAGGTGATCTGGAGTTAACAAAGACCTCCCTGTGGATTTTCCACACATGGCAGAGAAGGTTCCCCTACCTGCTTTTGCAAATACCTTCACTGCCTACATCATTCGAGTCTTCTCAGTTTTGTGTCTGTTGGTTATACACTTTACTAACTTTGGCTCATCTCCATGGGCCTTAAAAAATATAGTATTAACTCCCTTTATGAAAATTCATTTTATGTTGGTTTACTTTAACTGCGTAGTTTTTTTTTGTTCTTTTAGCACAATACTCTCTACAAACTTTGTTTTAATTTTTAAACCTAATTTTATTTATGTATTTCTTTATCATTTGCTGTGCTGGATCTTTGGTGCTGCATGTGGTCTCTCTCTAGTTGAAAAATTATTCACATGGTACATACAGGTATGAAAGTGAAGTTGCTCAGTCGTGTCTGACTCTTTGTGACCCCATGGACTGTAGCCTACTAGGATCCTCCATCCATGGGATTTTCCAGGCAAGAGTACTGGAGTGGGTTGCCATTTCCTTCTCCAACATACAGGTATAAGCCAATTCAATTACACTTTAGAACTTAGGGTCAAACCACAGGATATGGAGGCTAATGTGCAACTATGTAGATTATCTCATACAAACTGTAGTGCTTTGAGATTTTTTCTTGGGAACTAGCATGGTACCTATGGCTTCTTCATCCAACTGAAAATTCCAACTGACCCAGTTAAAACACGCAAAGTGTTTTAATGGTAAAGCATACAGAAATGTATGGAGGTGGTTACACAAAGCCAGAGACATAGTCTGCTCTCAAACAAATGTACAGCCTCCCAGATTCCCACAAGGATTAGCATCAGCACTGAGAGAGGATTCCACCAGGCCCAGGAAATTTCTCTTCATCCCTCTGTTCACCCCCACTCCCACCATTCTGTACCTGCTTCCAACTGCTCTGAACACAACCTATTCACCAGGAGCAAGTAACAGATGCAGACAACCCCAGCACGTTTTCCAGTGTTCACTGTGAGATGAGGAAATGAGAGGTCAGTTTCCCAGGCACAGCTTTCCTTCGCAGGCCCCAGCTTCAGGCCCATCAGTTTAGTCCTGCAACATGATCAGGCAGATGGGATGAAATGGCATTTAAGATTTAAAAAATGGTAACCAGGAAGTGCAGAAGGAGACAGATGCTCTCACCTGACTCGTTTTTAGGATAGTGAAACTTACTGTATAGATTCCATAAGTTAATGTCTTGCCAACTGGTTTGGAGATGATCATTATTTTATTTAACTATTTGTTTAATTTTGGCATGTCTTCTAGCCCTGCCTGTAGTATATAATAAACAATGGAATCTGGTTCAGAGTCTGCCCTGTGCCTGTTTTACAACCTGTTCATAAAAGCAAGACTTCATAAAAAGAGACCACAAATGATAGAGGAAGAATAATTTAATGGTTTTATAAATGTATACAGTTTACTTTTGACCAATTGCTTAGAAGCAAGGTGGGAGAGAGGATCAAGAGGGAGGGGGTATAGGTATACTATGGCTGACTCATGCTGAGGTTTGAAAACAACAAAATTTTGTAAAGCAATTATCCTTCAATTAAAAAATAAATAAATTTTTTAGAAAGGAAAAAGATTTGAAATTGGAGGCGGGGAGAATCACAGATTTTCTCATATTGGTCACAAATAGTGATTTGAAGGAAAGATTAAAAGTAAAATATAATTTCTTAATTTAATATGAACTATGGTGACACTTGGCCTTAAGAACCAGGTGAGCATCCGCCTTGGCCCACAAAAACACAATACAGGGATGGAAGACTTGTTAGCAGTGTCAGGTAGGGACAAGCTTCAAATGACCAAACAAGTCCCTGGAGAAAACTTTGTCACACACAAGCATTTTATTGTTTGCCCAGACGGTTATTTTATTAGCTGCTGTGAACATGTATTGAGCAGCATATAGAAATAAATGGTTTCTATTATGTTTTGGAGACAGTAAGTTCTGGTGTTAACCAGACTGTCTTGGAAGTTGCCTTATTTGTGGGATGTTAGCAATCCCCAAATAGTTGAAAACCACTGCTTCATAGTAGTAAATAATTAAAACAATGCAAAATTTTCTCCTTCTGCCTCTTTTTCCCCGAGAAAATGATGTGTTGTTTTCTCTTTGGGGGTCTGTGAATTCACAAAACTTAAATCACCTCTGTACTCTGTGACTCATACTGTTTTCAGTTAATATCATCTGGTCTTGTTCTAGTTTTTATTATTGTCTAGTTCAGATTTTGGAAATTAGTTCTCAGTCATTAACAGAGAAAAATTAAATGATGGCTTTTGGCTGAAAAAAGAGGAGCATCTGTGGGGAATCTACTAAGATTATGACACAGTCATGCCGTCCAACAGAGACAGAAGTGTGACAAGATGTCCCAGAAAAGTATTTTGCTGGGACAGGGGTGGCATATTCCAGAAGGGCTGGCCTTTCTTGGACTCCACTGCATCAACCCTATCATTCATTCTGCTTAAACAGAAACCTGTAATACCTCCATTTCTGTCTCTATCAAGGAATGAAATCTTATATATCCTTAAAGATTTGTATTAATAAATTAAGATTTATATTAATAAATATATTAAATTAAGATTTATATTAATTAAATATAATTTAATTGGATTTATGTCAAATCTATTTAAAAAGATTATATATAATCTATTTTTCTTGTGTTGTTGGAAGAGGGTGTTTACTATGACCAGTGTGTTCTCTTGGCAAAGCTCTATTAGTCTTTGCCCTGCTTCATTCTGTATTCCAAGGCCAAATTTGCCTGTTACTCCAGGTGTTTCTTGACTTCCTACTTTTGCATTCCAGTCCCCTATAATGTGAAGGACATCTTTTTTGGGTGTTAGTTCTAAAAGGTCTTGTAGGTCTTCATAGAACCGTTCAACTTCAGCTTCTTCAGCATTACTGGTTGGGGCATAGGCTTGGATTACCATGATATTGAATGGTTTGCCTTGGAAATGAACAGAGATCATTCTGTCATTTTTGAGATTGCATCCAAGTACTGCATTTCAGACTCTTTTGTTGACCATGATGGCTACTCCATTTCTTCTAAGGGATTCCTGCCTACAGTAGTAGATATAATGGTCATCTGAGTTAAATTCACTCATTCCAGTCCATTTTAGTTTGCTGATTCCCAGAATGTCAACATTTACTCTTGCCATCTCTTGTTTGACCACTTCCAATTTGCCTTGATTCATAGACCTAACATTCCAGGTTTCTATGCAATATTGCTCTTTACAGCATCGGACCTTGCTTCTATTACCAGTCACATCCACAGCTGGGTATTGTTTTTGCTTTGGCTCCATCCCTTCATTCTTTCTGGAGTTATTTCTCCACTGATCTCCAGTAGCATATTGGGCACCTACCAACCCGGGGAGTTCCCCTTTCAGTATCCTATCATTTTGCCTTTTCATACTGTTCATGGGGTTCTCAAGGCAAGAATACTGAAGTGGCTTGCCATTCCCTTCTCCAGTGGACCACATTCTGTCAGACCTCTCCACCATGACCCGTCTGTCTCAGGTGGCCCCACATGGCATGGCTTAAGTTTCATTGAGTTAGACAAAGCTGTGGTCTGTATAATCAGATTAACTAGTTTTCTCTGATTATGGTTTCAGTGTGTCTGCCCTCTGATGCCCTCTCGCAACACCTACCATCTTTCTTGGGTTTCTCTTACCTTGGACCTGGGGTATCTCTTCACAGCTGCTCCAGCAAAGCGCAGCCACTACTCCTTTCGTTGGACGAGGGGTATCTCCTCACGGCCGCCCCTCCTGACCTTGAATGTGGAGTAGCTCCTCTTGGCCCTCCTGCTCCCGCACAGCTGCTGCTCCTTGGACATGGGGTAGCTCCTCTCGGCCGCAAAGCCTTTGACTGTGTGGATCACAATAAACTGTGGAAAATTCTGGAAGAGATGGGAATACCAGAACACCTGACCTGCCTCTTGAGAAACCTATATGCAGGTCAGGAAGCAACAGTTAGAACAGACTGGTTCCAAATAGGAAAAGGAGTATGTCAAGGCTGTATATTGTCACCTTGCTTATTTAACTTATATGCAGAGTACATCATGAGAAACGCTGGGCTGGAAGAAGCACAGGCTGGAATCAAGATTGCCAGGAGAAATATAAATAACCTCAGATATGCAGATAACACCACCCTTATGGCAAAAAGTGAAGAGGAACTAAAAAGCCTCTTGATGAAAGTGAAAGTGGAGAGTGACAATGTTGGCCTAAAGCTCAACATTCAGAAAACAAACATCATGGCATCCAGTCCCATCACTTCATGGGAAATAGATGGGGAAACAGTGGAAACAGTGTCAGACTTTATTTTGGGGGGCTCCAAAATCACTGCAGATGGTGATTGCAGCCATGAAATTAAAAGACGCTTACTCCTTGGAAGGAAAGTTATGACCAACCCAGATAGCATATTAAAAACCAGAGACACTACTTTGCCAACAAAGGTCCATCTAGTCAGGCCTATTGTTTTTCCAGTGGTCATGTGTGGATGTGAGAGTTGAACTGTGAAGAAAGCTGAGCACTGAAGAACTGATGCTTTAGAACTGTGGTGTTGGAGAAGGCTCTTGAGAGTCCCTTGGACTGCAAGGAGATCTAACCAGTCCATCCTAAAGGAGATCAGGCCTGGGTGTTCATTGGAAGGACTGATGCTAAAGCTGAAACTCCAATACTTGGGCCACCTCATGCAAAGAGTTGACTCATTGGAAAAGACCCTGATGCTGGGAGGGATTGGGGGCAGGAGGAGAAGGGGACAACAGAGGATGAGATGGCTGGATGACATCGCGGACACTATGGACATGAGTCTGAGTGAACTCCAGGAGTTGGTGATGGAAAGGGAGGCCTGGCGTGCTGTGATTCATGGGGTCACAAAGAGTCGGACATGACTGAGCGACTGAACTGAACTGAATCTATTTTTATAATATATAAAAATTTTATATTACATGAAATAGATTATATTAAATCTATTAAAATTTATATTAAATTAAGATTTATATTAATAAATTAAACTACAGTTTATATTAATAAATATATGTTTTTTTATTATATATATATATAATTGGAGAAACAAAATTCTGAAAAGTGTACTACTTCAAGTCAAATGCTCATGTCACAGAGAAAACTTAAAAACATATGACCCTCTAAAAATGAGGGTCCCATGAATTCTCTAATATGGTTTCATTTACATAGAGTCAAAGGAAGCATGAAGATCCCCAAATGTGGTTGTAAAACATCACATATTTTGTAAAGTTGGAATAAAATTGGCATCATACAATCATCCTTGCTATTCTACTACGATCTTTTCATCTGATATCTGACAATGACTGAAGGATGCAGTTTATTTGGGTTCAGCTTTTCAAGAAAGGATAGAAATCTTTTTTTTTTTTTTTTTTTGCAGTTAGACTTACACAGTTGATTTTTTCTTTTTTTGGAATGGGATGTCCATCTTAGCTTTATTTCCTTAGTAGGAAACTTTCTGCCATAGAAAGTGCTGGCACAGTGGAAAAGAGAGTTTTTTTATATTTTAGTTCCCTCTCCCTTTTTTAAAACAAAATACTGCATGCCAACTTGTAGGCAAAGCTCCGAAAGCCCTAATTTTCCTTTCTGAATCCTCAGTTGCCAAGAATGGCATTGACAAGGAGAGATCTATTTTACACACACAGCCAGCCAGGTTTCCTCTCAATTGCTGGTAACATCTGGTATCCCTCAGGGGTCTATTTGAGACCCATAATTTTTGTTTCCATGTAAATGATTACAAATATCTCTTTCCAAATACCCTGCTTCTTCCAGACTTTTCATTACTATTGGCACATCATTGTAAGAAAATGAGTAAGACAATTCCCAATTCCACAGCTGATGTCTCTGCCTCACAAAATGATAATCAGCAGGAACACTGGTTCCTAAGTAGTGGTCTGAACTAGTGATTCTAATACAGAATGTAAGATAATTGCTTTTCTTAGGAACCATCAATTTGCTGCTCTCTCTTCACTATTCCTTGTGGATCCAAGACCCCTCTCCAGGGACGTGCTTGGCTTTCAATATTGTGGGGAATTTTTTTTTTTGACAATGCAAGTAATTTGGAAAAAGACCACCCAATCTTAATTTACTTCTATGTTTTCTTTCTCTATTGGCAGGAAAACCAAATTTTCAAACCAGTATCTTACTAAGGCCTGGGAAAATATTTAACCATAATGGATATGCCAACTCCTGACTCCTGAGTGAAAAAAAAAAAGTCCTTTAGCCACTAGATACATTCAGGTTGGAGAAATAAAGACACTCCTTGTGAGGTGTCTGCTCTATGAGCACCTTGGAAATGCTACCAGCCTTTTTACTGAGTTGTAGGAGAATTCTAAACTCAATTCTAAAGTCTCCAGAAACATATCAAAAGTCAATATTTACATGCATGTGTCTTTAATGACAATCAGAAAATACAGATTTTAAGACAGAAAAAAAAAAATATGTCTGAGATCTCACTGTGCCTGAGATTCAGGGCTTATAGATCCTACTTGACATCTGTGGACCATCTTCCTTAATTACCAAGAACGCCCAGATATTCCAGTGTGTTCCGAAGGGCTTGCAATGTACCACTTCTTGAAGAGTGGTCTGAGAACTGTGCTCACCTGAGTGTCTGTAACCCTTTTCTCCTTGTGACTTTTCATTAGATCGAGGCAAGAGCCTGACGCACACTCAAGAGCAGGAGTGGTCATTCTGTCTCTTCCCCTCTGGAATGGGAGTACCATGAAGGCAGGGTCCTGATCCTGGTGGACACAGTGGTCTCCCCAGTACCTAGAACAGACACGCACACCAGGAGTTCAGTACCTGTTCAGTGAAGGAATGAGAGAAGACTTTAGGACTGATGGATCATTGAATCAGTGTTTCAGTCACTGACTGAAGCATTGATCATCAGATGCTTCTCTGTGGGGTAATCTATACGTGTAGGAGCAGTTCTGAGGAGGAGCAGAATAAGTGGACAGAACAGACTTAGCAGAGGAGATAAGACTTGAGCTGGCCATTAAGGCAGAGGAAGATCCCTGTAAGTAGAAGGCTCTCCACAGAGAAGGACAGAGGGAGGCGATAAGAGCCAGGGCCCAGGAGTGAAAGAGAGACCTCTTCGCTCTTCACCTTCTCCACAACCTGTCTCAACAATGCAAAGTCTTTAAATTTTTTTTACTTTTTTAAACTGGGGTTCAGTTGCTTTACCGTGTTGTGTTGGTTTCTGCTTTGCAATGAAGTGAATCAGTTATACGTATGTATATATCCCCTCCCTCTTGAACCACCCTTCTGCCTCCCACATCCCACTGCTCTTGGTCATCACAGAGCACCGAGGTGAGTGCAGAGTGTACAGTGTGCGCTATACAGCAGGTTCCCACTAGTCATCTATTTCACACAAGGTAGGGTATATATGTCAGTCCCAATCTCCCAATTCATCTCACCCTCCGTCTCCCCTCCCCCAACACGTCCACACATTCGTTCTCTATGACTGCATCTCTATTCCTGCCCTGCAAATAGTTTCATCTATACCATTTTTCTAGATTCCACATACATGTGTTAATATTTGATATTTGTTTTTCTGACTTACTCCACTCTATAACAGTCTCTAGGTCCATCCATGTCTCTACAAATGACTTAATTTCATTCCTTTTTATGGCTGAATAATACTCCATTGTTTATATGTACCACATCTTCTTTATCCATCCATCTGTTGATGGACATTTAGGTTGCTTCCGTGTCCTGGCTATTGTAAATAGTGTTTCAATGAGCATTGGGGTGCATGTGTCTTTTTGAATTACAGTTTCCTTTAGGATATATGCCCAGGAGTGGGATTGCTGGGCCATATGGTAGGGCCTTAAATCTTGGTCTGTGCTTTAGGGCCTACCTCCCCTGGGTGCACAGCCATACCCAGTTGAGGCTGCTTCCCCTGTACCCCTTTTTGGAAGTCACAACCAGTCCCCTTGCAACTCCACCACAGATGGGCAGAGAGGAATGTGCAGGATACCCAGTCCTTCATCCTTGCCAGTCCCCAGGACTCTTTCCTGCTCCTTCCCAATCCCCAGTAGTTTCCCCATGCTCTCTCAAGAATATTCTCTTCTCTCTTTCTTTCTGGACACCCAGCATCATCTTATTAATGGACTTGAAGTTTTGTGAAAAATAGGAAAAATTTTTGGTGTTTGTGCTTTCTATACTACAAAGAAAAAAGTTTGTGCTTTCCTAGGCTGGACTTCCAGTAGGTCTTAGTAACATCAAATCTGGGAGAGAAACAATTCAGGGGGAGAAGCATAAATAAATATTTTACCTAATTAAGCTACTGCAATTTCTGCCAGTATCTGGAGGTCCTCTTCCTACTTCCCTAATAAACTTTAAGTGTGTATAAATAAGTGTACAAAGTTGTCAAAATAAAAAGAAATGGAAATCAACCCCAAATACTTGGTTCAAACCCATCTGTGTCCTCGGGGAAACCTGGAATCTAACAGAAAACTCTGCAGCACATCCGGGACCCTTTTTGTCAATGATCATGTTAATCAAATACTACGACAGAGGCTGGGCTTTCCTGGTGGCTCAGATGGTAAAGAATCCGCCTACAATGCTGGAGACGTGGGTTTGATCCCTGGGTCAGGAGGATCCCCTGGAGAAGGGAATGGCTACCCACTCTAGTATTATTGCCTGGAGAATCCCATGGACAGAGGAGTCTGGCAAGCTACAGTCCATGGGGTTGCAAAGAATCAGACACGACTGAACAACTAACACACACAACAGAGACTGGTCTGGACTCCATGTGACTAAGATAATTAAATTGAGGAAAATACAAACTGAGCTGAAGCAAAGTGGTTTGATTTCCTGTATGAGTCATCCAAAGAGAGTGATGATTTGCCTATTTCAGAGATGAGATTAAATAACTCAGAAAATTTAGTAACATCGAAATTCAACACCACCAATTTTCTCTCTGCAGACCGCCCACGTAGTCTCCTGAGACTTCCTAGTGTTCTAGAAATGAATACACCCTGCATGTGAGGCAGCCAGGCTAAGTTGAACAAAAGAAATTGTGTGTGATTTGTACAGTAAAACCACAATTAGCTGAAGTGTTTGGAGAATAGAATATTGGAGAATTCTCCAATAGAATATTGGAGAATAGAATATCATGGTTGCTTCAGGGTTAACTGAAGGAAGTTTTAGAAAATACTAGCAGAGGCTTCCCTTGTGGCTCAGTGATAAAGAATCTGATTTTCAATTCACAACATATGGGTTCAGTCCCTGGTCCTGGAGGATTCCACGTGCCACGGAGCAAGTAAGCCCCTGTACCACAAACCGCAACTACTGAAGCCCTAGAACCTGTGCTTTGCGACAGGAGAAGCCACCGCAGTGAGAAGCCCACACACCTCAGCTAGAGAGTAGCCCCTGCTCGCTGCAACTAGAGAAAAGCCCTGTCCCAGAATGAAGAGACGCAGCACAGCCAAAACTAACTAACTAAATAAAATTATTTTTTAAAAGAACTGATTTGTTAAAAAAAAAAAAAAAAAGAAGGAAATGATAGTGAATTCTCTTTCTCTCTCCCTCTCTGTCTCTCATGACTTTATATAAAAAGCTGGAGAATACTTTATAAAATCATTAGACCCAGTGAGCCACTTTCCTTCCTCAGTAAGCAGAGCATGATGACTTTTAAAAATTCCTTTTCACTTTAAGGAATTTAATATTATATACGCTATGTAATATGTCAAGGAATTTCATAGAATTAACGATAATTCTAAATCTCATGTGGCCTCTGAGTTGTGTCCCAGGGCACTCACAGGACTGGCCTGGCCCTGCTGCTGCCTCAGTCTCTCTGCAGAGCCAAGAACATCGCCTGGAGAGGAGTCTTGAGGGAAAATGGGGTTTGTGCCTCCAACTCCACAGAAATTCTGTTGCACAGTCATCTACTCATTCACACCAGATATTTACTTGCCCTGGGAACGTTTTTCGAAATGTTCAAATCCATGTATCAAGGTCCCTTTGTAGTTTCTTTGAAAACTACCAAAAAAATTATCCAACTTTTTGGATAATTCCTTGAGAATTCTAATTCCTTGAGCTCCATTTAACTGGATTTTTCCAGTGTCCCAGGCCTCTCTGTTCTCTCCATGTGGCAGCCCTTCACTTTGTAGAACAAGATCAAAGGGGAAGTTCCCCAAGTTGTGATCAGAAGGGAGTCCCAAGAAGGGCCACGCATTGATTTTTAGTGAAAAAGAACAGTGCGTACTTTGGTTCTGGAATCACTCAATCAACATCTGTTAGCATATCTGCCGCCTGGTATCCAAGGTAGCTTCTAGTTTACAATAAAACTTAAATTGGGATCATTGTTATTTCTATTTCACTTTTTCTCGTGGTCATTGCTTTGTGAGTCTCTGTGTGTGTTTAATCTGAGCCCCTGAACTGATGTAGAGGTGGGGCCAGCTGCTGGAAGACAGAGCAAACTTGCCAACTGTCCATCCCTGACACAGGTGGGCGTGGTGCTCTTCTGGGCCTTTGCAGTGAGCTCTGCTGACTTTACACGGAGACTGAGAAAAGTAGAGGCAATCACTGATGTCCTCCTTTCTGCTCAACCAGCTCCACTTCCCATATCTGGTTGGTACTCATCTTCTGGGACTTCCCAAGTGGCACTAGTGTTAAAGAACCCACTTTTCAATGCAGAAGACATAAAAGACATGGGTTCGATCCCTGGGTCAGGAAGATCCCCTGGAGGAGGGCATGATAATCCACTCCAGTATTCTTGCCTGGAGAATCCCATGGACAGAGGAGCCTGGTGGGCTACAATCCATGGGGTCACAAAGAGTCAGACACTACTGAAGCGACTTAGACTGCACAGCACCCATCTCCTGGTTTCCCTGGGGCTTCCTTCCTCAGGGCTGTCATTCCTTAGCCCTGCACCTCATTACCCTCAACCATTCCCATGCCCCAGCCACTCAAAATAAATGTTTTCCTCCCCCTTTCTTAGGGAGCCTGCTCTTGGCTAGTTATCCTATGGGATAGGGTTTGCCAAGGTTCAGTTCAGTTCAGTTGCTCAGTCATGTCCCATCTTTGCAACCCCGTGGACTGCAGTACCCCAGGCTTCCCTGTCCATCTCCAACTCCCGGAGTTTACTCAAACTCATGTCCATTGAGTCAGTGATGCCATACAACCATCTCATCCTCTGTCATTCCCTTCTCTTCTGCCTTAAATCTTTCCCAGCATCAGGGTCTTTTCAAATGAGTCAGTCCTTTACAATGGGTGGCCAAAGTAATGGAGTTTCAGCTTCAGCATCAGTCCTTCCATGAATATTCAGGACTGATTTCCTTTAGGATGGACTGGTTGGATCTCCTTGCTATCCAAGGGACTTTCAAGAGTCTTCTCCAACACCACAGTTCAAAAGCATCAATTCCTTGGCGTTCACCTTTCTTTATAGTCCAACTCTCAGGTCCATACACAACTACAGGAAAAACCATAGCCTTGACTAGACATACCTTTGTTGGCAAAGTAATGTCTCTGCTTTTTAATAAGGTGTCTAGGTTGGTCATAACTTTACTTCCAAGGAGCAAGCATCTTTTAATTTCATGGCTGCAGTCACCATCTGCAGTGATTTTGGAGTGCCCCAAAATAAGGTCTGTCATGGTTTCCATTGTTTCCCCATCCATTAGCCATGAAGTGATGGGACCAGATACTGTGATCTTCATTTTCTGAATGTTGAGTTTTAAGCCAGCTTTTTCACTCTCCTCTTTCACGTTCATCAAGAGGCTTTTAGTTCTTCACTTTCTGCTGTCAGAGTGGTGTCATCTGCATATCTGAGGTTACTGATATTTCTCTCGGCAATCTTGATGCCAGCTTGTGCTTCATCCAGTCCAATATTTCACATGATGTACTCTGCATATAAGTTAAATAAGCAGGGTAACAGTATACAAGCCTTGAGGTACTCCTTTCCTGATATGGAACCAGTCTATTGTTTCATGTCCAGTTCTAACTATTGCTTCTTCACCTACATACAGATTTCTCAGGAGGCAGGATAGGTAGTCTGATATTTCCATCTCTTGAAGAATTTTCCACAATTTGTTGTGGAAGTCATGGGCTTTGGCATAGTCAATAAAGCAGAAGTAGATGTTTTTCTGGAACTCTCTTGCTTTTTCAATGATCCAACCAATGTTGGAAATTTGATCTCTGGTTCCTCTGTCTTTTCTAAATCCAGCTTGTGAACATCTGGAAGTTCACAGTTCACTTCTGTTGAAGCCTGGCTTGGAGATTTTGAGCATTACTTTGCTAGCATGTGAGATGAATGCAATTGTGCAGTAGTTTGAACATTCTTTGGCATTGCCTTTCTTTGAGGTTGGAATGAAAACTGACCATTTCCAGTCCTGTGGCCACTGCTGAGTTTTCCAAATTTGCTGGCATATTGTGCAGCACTTTCACAGCATCATCTTTCAGGATTCGAAATAGCTCAACTGGAATTCCATCACCTCCACTAGCTTTATTCATAGTAATGCTTCCTAAGGCCCACTTGACTTCACATTCCAGGATCACTCTAAGTGAGTGATCATACCATCATGATTATCTGTGTCATGAAAATCTTTTTTGTATAGTTCTTCTGTGTATTCTTGCCACCTCTTCTTAATGTCTTCTGCTTCTGTTAGGTCCATACCATTTCTGTCCTTAATCGTGCCCATCTTTGCATGAAATGTTCCCTTGGTATCTCTAATATTCTTGAAGAGATCTCTAGTCTTTCCCATTCTATTGTTTTCCTCTGTTTCTTGGCATTGATCGCTGAGGAAGGCTTTCTTATCTCCCGTTGCTGTTTTATGAGGTTTCTAAGCAACATAACCAGAGACAGTAAACAGGGCTTGAGTCACTATTGCTACTGGAGATCAGTGGAGAAATAACTCCAGTAAGAATGAAGAAACAGAGCCAAAATAGGAACAACACCCAGTTGTGGATGAGACTGGTGATAGAAGTAAAGTCCGAAGCTGTAAAGACCAATATTGCATAGGAACCTGGAATGTTAGGTCCATATATCAAGGCAAATTGAAAGTGGTCAATTAAGAGATGGCAAGAGTGAACATCAACATTTTAGGAGTCAGTGAACTAAAACGGACTGGAATGGGTAAATTTAACTCAGATGACCATTATATATCTACTACTATATGGGCAAGAATCCCTTAAAAGAAATGGAGTAACCATCACAGTCAACAAAAGAGTTCAAAATGCAGTACTTGGCTACAATCTCAAAAACAACAGAATGATCTCTATTCGTTTCCAAGGTAAACCATTCAACATCACAGTAATCCAAGTCTATGACCCGACCAGTAATGCTGAAGAAGTTGAAGGGTTCTATGAAGACCTACAAGATCTTCTAGAACTAACACTCAAAAAAGATGTCCTTTTCATTATAGGTAACTGGAATGCAAAAGTAGGAAGTCACGAAATGCCTGAAGTAACAGGCAAGTTTGGCCTTGGAGTACAGCATGTAGCAGGACAAAAGCTAACAGAGTTTTGACAAGAGAACACACTGGTAATAGCAAACACCCTCTTCCAACAACACAAGAATAGACTGTACACATGGATATCACCAGATGGTCAATACTGAAATCAGATTGATTATATTCTTTGCAGCCAAAGATGAAGAAGCTCTATACAGTCAGCAAAAACAAGACCAGGAGCTGACTGTGGCTCAAATCATGAACTCCTTATTGCCAAAATCAGACTGAAATTGAAGAAAGTAGGGAAAACCACTAGACCATTCAGTTCAGTTCAGTTCAGTCACTCAGTTGTGTCCAACTCTTTGTGACCCCATGAATTGCAGCACACCAGGCCTGTCTGTCCATCACCAAATCCCGGAGTTCACTCAAACTCATGTCCATCAAGTTGGTGATGCCATCCAGCCATCTCATCCTCTGTTGTCCCTTTTTCCTCCTGCCCCTAATCCCTCCCAGCATCAGAGTCTTTTCCAATGAGTAAACTCTTCGCATGAGGTGGCCAAAGTACTGGAGTTTCAGCTTTAGCATCAGTCTTCCCAATGAACACCCAGGACTGATCTCCTTTAGAATGGACTGGTAGGATCTCCTTGCAGTCCAAGGGACTCTCAAGAGTCTTCTCCAACACCACAGTTCAAAAGCATCAATTCTTTGGCTCTCAGCTTTCTTCACAGTCCAACTCTCACATCCATACATTACCACAGGAAAAACCATAGCCTTGACTAGATGGACCTTTGTTGGCAAAGTAATGTCTCTGCTTTTCAATATGCTATCTAGGTTGGTCATAACTTTCCTTCCAAGGAGTAAGCGTCTTTTAATTTCATGGCTGCAATCACCATCTGCAGTGATTTTGGAGCACCAAAAAATAAAGTCTGACACTGTTTCCACTGTTTCCCCATCTATTTCCAATGAAGTGGTGGGACCAGATGCCATGATCTTCGTTTTCTGAATGTTGAGATTTGAGCCAACATTGTCACTCTCCTCTTTCACTTTCATCATGAGGCTTTTTAGTTCCTCTTCACTTTCTGCCATAAGAGTGGTGTCATCAATCAGATATGACCTAAATCAAATCCCTTATGATTAAACAGTGGAAGTGACAAATAGATTCAATGGATTAAATCTGATAAACAGAGTGCCTGAAGAACTATGGATGGAGGATCGTGACATTGTACAGGAGGCAGTGATCAAGACCATCTCCAAGAAAAAGAAATGCAAAAAGGCAAAATGGTTGTCTGAGGAGGCCTTATAAACAGCTGAGAAAAGAAGAAAAGTGAAAGGCAAAGGAGAAAAGGAAAGATATACCCATTTGAATTGCCAAGGTGAATTCACACTAAAGTTTTAGAAATTAACAACTTAGTATGCAACTTCTTCCACATAACAAACTCAAATTGAAACTAGTATTCCATGAATCGCACGTCCAGGTTCGATGCAGGATACAGGAAGCTTGGGGCTGGTGCACTGGGATGACCCAGAGGGATGGTATGGGGAGGGAGGTGGGAGGGGGGTTCAGGATTGGGAACACGTGTATACCCGTGGTGGAGGTATGTTGATGTATGGCAAAACCAATACAATATTGTAAAGTAAAAAATAATAATAATAAAAAAAGAAACTAGTATTCCTCCAACAGTGTTTTAACCTCCCATCAACACCCCCATATAAGCATCTGATGGTGAACTCCTAGAAATATCAATAGGGAAGAAGTTTGAAGGAAAAATAGAACTTTCCTGACATCCCTCTGTGGTCACCTTGAAAGAGCCTGCTGACTTCTATGAGCAAGGCAGGGCCTGGGCAACATGTCACATTGTACAGAGGTAGCTGCCATTGTTCTGGGATTTGTGGTCCATTCAGCTAGTTGTTTTCCAGCATCCCCCTACTAAAATCTCAGAATCGGGAGTAATAAGGATGTCAGCTCAACAGAATACCATGTAAGGGAAGTGGTGGCCTGAGAACTGTGACTGAACATTCATTATATTTTTCTCACTGGCTCGCAGCCTGCTTTTCATCATGCTTGTTGCAGTTGTTAATATCACCAGAGTGGGTCACAGATATGAAATCCACGCCTCAGCTGACCTGGTTAAAGCTAGGAAGACAGGAGAGCTATTTATTTTATAGTGACTCAAGCCCTGTTTACTGTCTCTGGTTATGTTGCTTAGAAACCTCATAAGTCTGACTTAACTCCAAGTTCCACATGGAACATTTGGAAAACTATAGAAGAATGTTCTTGGAACCCTAGTATCATTCAAGAAACTTTTTTCCATGTTAACTCTGCATATTTATTATACATATGTACAACTGCATAGATGAAGCTTAAAACTATAATTTTGGTTGTTAATCCATGTGTTATAACGGGGGAAACATTTTCTTCTTTTCCCCTCACATGATAAAAGAGACAATTGCACTAAATTGATGGTGTTGAAAAGAAACCTTTCACCCTCATTTCCTCTATTCATGCTTTCCAGGGAGGAAAGTGATCAAAACAAATGAACAGACCTGCCCCCTGTTGGGCAGCAACCATTGTCCACGTGTGGTCTCTTGTTCGCTCTGCTGGTGCCCACCTCCCCTCCATGCTGTGAGCCCACTGAGGAAGAAAGGACCTGTCCTTACAGGCAAAGGCCAATGCTTGCCCAGTTGCTCTGCCAGGACCAGGTGGGAAAATGCAATCCAAGGCACTAGGTAAAAATGATCTCTTGGCTCCTGGTCCAAGCTACATTCTCCAGTCTGGCTTTACCAGTAATCATGCTGTTATTTTGGTTTCTTATTCCTATATCGATTTCTTAATCTGCTCAGAACCTGAGAGAAGAGTATGATTTACTCAATCCCAGCAGACTGTTATAATGAAATCTTGGAACAGTAATATTTTTACAACTGGATAGAACTTTAGGGATCATCACTCCTTACTGTTCTATGAGCAAATGAACACCTGGAGGCATTAAGCTCCTTGCCCAAAGTTACTCAGATAGTCCATGACCATGATGGGATGAAAACTCAGTTCTCTGGAGTTTGGAGTCACTGATCTTTCCTGTATTGTTATGCTATTCAGAGTCAGCCTCAGTCATGGGCACTTGAAATCTTTGTCTCTGTCTCCTCCCATCCTCTTGAGGGACTTCAGCATCCAAAGATGCCCCTGGAGCAAGCAGGTGTTTTCTGCCTTTCCACATGTCCAGTGAACCTTTGCCACCGTCTCACTTGAGCCAGTCACTGTAGGAGCCATGCACAGAGTACAGTCAATAGCTGAGACTTCTGTACCACCAAAACCAGTAACTTAAGTATTTTTGCTTTCTTCGTATCCTCTTGCACATCCTTCCTGCTTGCTCACAAATCACTACCATTGCAACTGTTTTTTAACCACTGAGACCTCCATCAATTAGCTCTCTAATTTCTCCTCCTTGTTTTCACTTTCTGAGTTTCAAGCTTAGATTCCAGGGTCCTTCATTTCAATCCTTCTTCTTATTTATTCTCCTAATCCTACTGACCCTTCATCCTTTCATTAGACCCTAACTAAATGACCTGGGATGACTAACTCTTCGACTTCCCCATTCCTGAACATGGGCAAATGAATATTGCTGAAGAAAATCATATAACCAGGAAAATCTGCCCCTCTATAAATTCAAGATCTCTAGTTTCTCATGCAAAGGCACCATCACCCAAGAATCCTACTCAGTTTCTCTGATCATCTCATTCTCATCTCAAACCTTGTCCAAGCTCCTCAAACCTCCAAATCCCTTTCTCCCTCATCTCTCAACAGCAGTTACCTCCTTGTTTAGATAAAATATAAATCACCGGGAGATAACTCCTCAACTTTACATGACCAACTTCATTTTCTTCTCTTCCCATCACAATGGAGGAGGCATGCCTCCCTTCCAAAGTCAAGTTCCTCACCCATGCTAGGACCACCCCCCCAACCTCACCTCCTGAATAGCCTACACAGGGGTCTCTCTCATAGCATGCCACAGCACACATGGGATTCTGGAACCCTTCACATACCTGGGCCCTAGGACTTACAGGCTCAGTAGGTGTGATGCATGGACATTGTTGCCCTGAGGCATGTGGTATCTTCCTGAACCAGGGATCAAACCCATGTCCCATGAATTGGAAGGTGGATTCTTGACCACTGGACCACCAGGAAAGTCTAAGACTCCTTTGTTTTGATAACTGAATCAGTATTGAATCAAGATATTCAAGCTTCAGGCTCACAACTAATGTGCGATGGAGAATTGGATTTCATTCTTAACATTTATGTGCATTGTACATGGTTCAGATTAAGCACCATAATCCCATTCTGTTGTTGTTGTTCAGTCACTCAGTCCTGTCTGACTCTTTGAAACCCCATGGACTGCAGCACACCAGGCTTCTTTCTCCTTCACCATCTCCCAGAGCTTGCCCAAACACATGTCCACTGAGTTGGTGATGGCATCCAACCATCTTGTCTCTGTCTCCTCCTGCCTTCAATCTTTCCCAGCATTAGGGTCTTTTACAGTGAATCAGCTCTTCATATCAGGTGGCCAAAGTATTGGAGCTTCAGCTTCAGCATCAGTCCTTCTAATGAATATTCAGGATTGATTTCCTTTAGAATTGACCAGTTAGATCTCCTCACTGTCCAAGGGGCTCTCAAGAGTCTTCTCCAACACCACATTTCAAAAGTATCAATTCTTCAGTGCTCAGCCTTCTTTATGGTCCAATTCTCACATCCAAACATGACAACTGAAAAAACTGAGCTTTCAGTTCAGTTCAGTCAGTCACTCGTGTCTGACTCTTTGCAACCCCATGGACTGCAGCACGCCAGGCCTCCTTGTCCATCGCCAACTCCTGGAGTTCACTCAAACAAGGTTTACCAAATTTTAACTCAGGGATAGGCATGTGGCCCAACACCAGACAATGAAAGAAGAGCTTTTACCAGGGACTTCAGAGGGAAAAGCCTCCCCTTTCCCTGAGAAAATAACAGACCTACCCTCCTTTTTCATTGTGGAAAAGAGGCATGTAGCCTCAGAAACTATTGGGAGCTATTCTGAGGCTGCAAAATGATTTAGCCTTGAAAGAAAGCTAACACCACACAAGGCAGCGCCCGGAAGTGGGAGAAAAGTGACTGGCCTTTGATCTTTAGATTTCGTCTAGTATCTGGTTGTTTCTTCTCTTTCCAATTTTCATCCATCCCCATGGTGCTAGTAACCATTTAAAGGAACTTTGTAAAATAGAAATTTATTACAATTTTCTCTGTTTATACTTAGTGCCCCAAATTATTATAGTTAATATCACAATCTCACATAAATTCTATGGGCTTCCCTGGTGGCTCAGATGGTAATAAATCTGCCTGCATTGCAAGAAACCTGGGTTTGATCCCTGGGTCAGAAAGATCCCCTGGATAAAGGAATGGCAACCCACTCCAGTATTCTTGTCTGGAGAATTCCATGAACAGAGGAGCCTGGCAGGCTACAGTCCATGGGGCCACAGAGAGTCAGACATGACTGAGTGACTAACACATAAATTCTGCCCCAAAGCAATAACTGTAGTTGTTTTTTATTTCATTTATTTGGCACATTTATTAAGCTCCTAAATTTTTTGCAATATTTTATTTACTCTTCCTAAGAACATTATGGAAAAACTTGTATGTTTCCATTCACTTACAAGAGAGGAAACTGAGGTTTAAAGAGATTAAGCTGCTTTCGCAAGGTTACCTAGCTGGAAATTGGAGAGTTGGAATTTGCTCAATTCCGGTGATTGAGTTCTTAACTGGTACTTAGTATGACTACAAGCTTATGTATGACTTGATCCCTCCTCATCCTTCTAGATTTATCTCAGGAAACTCTTCCACAAGTTAATAGTCCAGACACAACAGTCTTCTTTCTGTTTCTCAGATATGTGGCCCTCCCTCACCAGTTCCCTCTGTTGGGAACATTCTTTCTCTCCCTGCTTCTCTGAGACAGGTCAGGTATCAGAACTTGCTGATGTGGTGTCTCATGATATCATCAAAGACCCAGGTTATTTGTGCTCTCTGCTGTGACATTCACAGCCTCTTTCCATCCCTCTTGGCCCTGAACCAGCATGTGCAATACTTACGGATGCTGCAGAAAAGGCTAGCTTGGCTCACTTACTAGATTTCCTAGGTCTGATTTTTCTTACCATGATTTGGGCCATTTGTTCTTGGAATAGTTTGGCACTATGGGGACAGTAGATATAGTTTAAAGTATAGAAGTATATTTTTGATAGACCATACAGTAGAACTTTAGAGGCTGAAGCTGACAAAATTGGGCCACAGCTTGCTGTAAAGACCCGTGTGGACCTGAGAGCCAGTTCAGTGTTTTTGCAGCAGATGAAATTTGCAGATAGCCTCCATGGTCATCCCGAGTTGCCAGGATGGTTATTCACACGCCCTTCTCATGGAAATCATGATAAGCACTTGGATAGACTCATCCCTCAGGCTTTCAAAATTAGAGAGATCTATAATTCTCACCACTTTTCTGGACCAGATCCTCAATTACTATTTAAACTTTGCATGAAGGATTTTCTTAAAGAATCAGAGAAAGAAGGCCTAAATATCACTGTTAGGAAATAGAAAATGGATACTCTACCCATTCAAAAAAACAGCAGCGAATACCACTACCATGTATGATTGAGAAAAGAACAAATGGAATTAAAATTCGTAAAACACAGGATATGTGAATAATGCAGCAATCTTTATTTTTATGTGACTTTTCAAAAAAATGATGTTTGAAGGGAAGAAGAGTGGATATTCAGCATCAAATCATGCATATTATAGGTATTATCTAAATTCTTCTAAGAGGTATTTATTTTTCATAAAATATTGACACATTTAAATCTATTTAAAATTATCTTCAATGAGGAAAATGTCACAGATTAAATATATGTTATACATGTAAAAAATTATATAAACCATCATAGGTATAAAATGGCTGCTAGTATGAATATAATGTGACAACATGCTTCCTTTTTCTCTTCTGGCTGACGGGAGAGTAAAGGTTTTTCACCAGCTAGGAAACAACATTTCTTCCTCTCAATTTGTTTGGGCCAATTAGGGTCAGGGCCTCTCTGCTGCTGAACAAGTAACTGGCACTGAAGGCATGTCATCTGTGACAAGGGATGTGGGATTAATAGTGCAGCTTAGACTAATTTGTATGTATCCTGGAAGTAGAGGCCAATTCCCCAGTCTGTATTGCTGTGACATGATGACCAAGGGGATGGAGTAGGCATTGTTGCATCAGTTGTAATATTCTCAACATCAACCCCAAACCAGCTTAGTGCTGCTAGTATTTCAGATCTCAGTTTTAAGTCATTTATTCAATACATACTTTTTGTATACCAGACACTAAGCTAGGCACTAGGTTTACAATGGTGAACAGATGCAGGATTTGTGTCTTGTGGAGCTTACAGTCAAGGGGGAGGGACAGAGAAAACTGAACTCAGTTCAGTTCAGTTCAGTTCAGTCGCTCAGTCATGTCCGACTCTTTGCGACCCCATGAATTGCAGCATGCCAGGCCTCCCTGTCCACCAGCTCCTGGAGTTCACCCAAACTCACGTCCATCAAGTCAGTGATGCCATCCAGCCATCTCATCCTCTGTCGTCCCCTTCTCCTCCTGCCCCCAATCCCTCCCAGCATCAGGGTCTTTTCCAAGGAGTCAACTCTTCGCATGAGGTGGCCAAAGTACTGGAGTTTCAGCTTTAGCATCAGTCCTTCCAATGAACACTCAGGACAGATCTCCTTTAGGATGGACTGGTTGGATCTCCTTGCAGTCCAAGGGACTCTCAAGAGTCTTCTCCAACACCACAGTTCAAAAGCATCTCTTCGGTGCTCAGCTTTCTTCACAAGCAAACATATAATGACAACACGTGGTGGGTGCCCTAAGGGAGAATAGTTACTATGAGAGCAGGGATCAAAATTAAAATTTGCTGTTAGAAATGGCTATCTTGAAGAAATACAGTTCAGCTCAGACCAGAAAGATAAAAAGAAAATAACCAGGCAATGGGAAAAAGAAGCAGCAAGTAGAAACAACTGAGAGAAAAAAAAAAAAACAACAACCAGCTCAGGGTAACTGACAAACAATCTAGTCTCTTCAGTTCACCAGTCATTTGCTTCTTTATGTTTCCTTTCCAAATGATGTGAACATTTGCGGAGACTTTTAACATAAAATTAAAAATTTAAACCTATATATTATCAATAAAAAGGCATCACTTCCAACAGTTGGAAGAGGAAAGTGGGGAGGAAAGGTCAAGGATGATAGAGGTTGTTAATGTCCCAGTTATACAGAGAAGGCTTGAAATACCGGGTAAATCAATGGGACTCAAAATAAAAGTATCAATATGTAATTTAAAGGTATTTTAAAGATAAATGTCTTTGGACTTCCCTGGTGGGCCAATGGTTAAGAATCCGCCTGTCAATGCAGAGAACACGGGTTCAATCCCTGGTCTGGGAAGATTCCACATACTGTGGGGCAACTAAACCCGTGTACCCTAGAGCCTGTGCTCTGCAACAAGAGAAGCCAGCATATTGAGGAGCCCATGCACCACAGCTAGAGAGCATCCCCCCACTCAGTGCAACTGGCGAAAGCTTGCCTGCAGCAACAAAGACCCAGCTAGAGAGTAGCCCCCAACTCACTGCAACTGGTGAAAGCTTGCCTGCAGCAACAAAGACCCAGCTAGAGAGCAGCCCCTGACTCACTGCAAACTGGTGAAAGCTTGCCTGCAGTAGCAAAGACCCAGCACAGCCAAAAGTAATAAATAAATAAATTTCTTTTATAAAAAGATAAACGTCAGGTTTAAGATAAACTAGGCAAAGCTTTGGTTTCCTGTCCCTTCAAAGTCCCAGTGAAATTCCAGAATAGAAGTACTAGGATGAAGAAAATCATAACAAAACAGCAGAGAACCAAAGAGGGAGGGAAGGACTCTCTCCTTGAATTTCAAACCACTTGATGCCATGGTTAACCATATAAAAATTTCAGTTGTTCCTAAGGGAACATCATATAAACTCTATTAATAGAAGTTTCTCTGCTTTCTGTACAGTGAAAGCAAATAAGTGAACAGAGTGTCCTTTCCAATGATTTCTTTTTGAAGCAATAAATGCCTAAACCCAAAGCCAGATAGGAAACAATTAACCACGAGCTCCTTCTACCACCCTAGTGTTCCATCATCACACAAATTTGTCACCATCTCTAAAGTAGAGGAAACCAGAGGTATTTTCTGCAGACTTCTGAAGTGTTTGAATATTTTGTTAGCCTCGTTTAACAATTTGAAACTGTATGCTGCAATCTACAGTAATTTGAAAAATATGTTTAAGTGATATATTTTAACTAACAATGGCAGAAATTCACTGAACCAATGAAACCTGATCATCTAAAAGCTGGTGCTGTACGAAACTTGAGAAATTCTTCAAGGTTGGCAATTGGGTTTGCTCCTCACTTACCTGGCAGCAAAATTCAGGAAGTACCAGATGAATCACACATTTGGCAAAAGCTATGAGATAAATCAAGTCCTTGGTGAGAAAATATAGAAATATACCATCCATGGAAAATCTGAGAACACAAGGCCTTCCAGCAGGAAAACTCAGCTCTCTAAAGGTCTGTCCTCTCCCTGGTACCATGTCGGTTTCAAGTCCCTTCATTAACTTAAAGTGTGCGTAGTATGTCAGCAGATAGAGTCAGAATTGTCAGCAAATAGAGTCAAAGGAGAGTTAGGTTTCTAATCAAAGGTGGGAAATGGGCAAAATCTATTTTAAACAGTTATTATTGCCCAATATTTCACACATCAAAATATCCAGATGGCAATTTAGCAGGACAGGTCTAAGTTTCATGAACATTATCCAACTTAGAAAAAGCTCAGATCTGGGCTCTGACAACCTAGGTTCCAACCCCAGCTCTAGAAACTTTCCAGCTTTTAACCATAGAAATAAAGTTAATGTATGCTGCACAGGGTTGGTTTGAGGACCATTTGAGACAATGTGAACACTTTCTGTAAGCCATGGCACACTGCATGGTGTGTCCTCCAGACCCACTGACCTGTTTCTAAGTTGTATGGCTTCTACCACCTCTAGATATTTGTTCCATAAAAAATCCCCAACACACATAGAGGATAATGCCATGTAAAGACGGAGACAGAGATTGGAGTGATGTTTCTACCAGCCAAGGAACGCTGATTGCTGGCAACCACCAGAAGTTGGCAGAGAGGCACGAAACAGATTTTTCCATCTTATCCTCTAGAAGAAACTAACACTGCTGAGGCCTTGATTTTAGACTTCTGGCCTCCAAAATGTCAGAGGTCAGAACTATTTCTTTTCCCCCAAATCTCCCCAACCTCTCCCTCTCCCACAGAGTCCATAAGACTGATCTATACATCAGTGTCTCTTTTGCTGTCTCATGATTACTTGTTAAAGCAGCCCTAGAAAACTAATATGGTTTTTCATCTTTTCTAAAATTTAAATATTCAAATTCCTTACCACTTAGCAACACCATTCCTAGGAATATGCCCAAAGAAACTTGCATATAAACACCTTATTCAAAAATGGTGCGTTTTTGTCCACAATTGATGTTCCACAATTGATTAGATAATGTAATATAGTCAAAGAGGGAAATATTTATACAGCTATAAAAATGAATGAATTATGGCTATATATAAAAATGTGGAGTTCAGTTCAGTCACTCAGTCATGTCCAACTCTGCAACTCCATGAACTGCAGCACGTCAGGCCTCCCTGTCCATCACCAACTCCCAGAGTCCACCCAAACCCATGTCCATTGAGTCAGTGATGCCATCCAACCATCTCATCCTCTGTCGTCCCTTTCTTCTCCTGCCCTCAGTCTTTCCCAGCATCAGGGTCTTTTCAAATGAGTCAGCTCTTCGCATCAGGTGGCCAAAGTATTGGAGTTTCAGCTTCAACATCAGTCCTGCCAATGAACACCCAGGACTGATCTCCTTTACGATGGACTGGTTGGATCTCCTTGCAATCCAAGGGACTCTCAAGAGTCTTCTCCAACACCACAGTTCAGAAGCATCAATTCTTTGGCGCTCAGCTTTTTTTATAGTCTAACTCTCACACCCATACATGACCACTGGAAAAACCATAGCATTGACTAGATGGACCTTTGTTGACAAAGTAATGTCTCTGCTTTTGAATATGCTGTCTAGATTGGTCATAACTTTCCTTCCAAGGAGTAAGTGTCTTTTAATTTCAGGGCTGCAATCACCATCTGCAGTGATTTTTGAAGCACAGAAAAATAAAGTCAGCCACTGTTTCCACTGTTTCCCCATCTTTTTGCCATGAAGTGGTGGGACCAGATGCCATGATCTTCGTTTTCTGAATGTTGAGCTTTAGGCCAACTTTTTTACTCTCCTCTTTCACTTTCATCAAGAGTCTCTTTAGTTCTTCACTTTCTGCCATAAGGGTGGTGTCATCTGCATATCTGAGGTTATTGATATTTCTCCCGGCAATCTTGATTCCAGCTTGTGCTTCCTTCAGCCCAGTGTTTCTCATGATGTACTCTGCATATAAGTTAAATAAGTAGGGTGACAATATACAGCCTTGACGTACTCCTTTTCCTATTTGGAACATGGAGAAACCTTGGTAATTTAATGCTGAGTGAAAAAAGTAAGTCCCAGAGGACTGCATATGGTACAATTTTATTTTTATAGAATATTAACTTCCCTGTGGCTCAGTTGGTAAAAAATCTGCCTACAATGCAGGAGACCTGGGTTTGATCCCTCATTTGGGAAGATCCCCTGGATAAGGAAATGGCAATTCACTCCAATATTCTGATCTGGGAAATCCCATGGACAGAGGAGCCTGGCAGGTTACACTCCATTAATTCTCAAGAGTTGGACACGACTTAGTGACTAAACCAGTACGACCACCACACTACCACTAGCAAGATTAAGCAAAATATCAACTGTATATATACTGGTAACTAAGCAGTTTCTTTAAAAAAAAAAAAAAAAAAAAAAAACTAAATATGTGTTTACCATCTGATTTAGCAATTTAACTTTTAGGCAATTATCCTAGATAAATTAAAAGTTACATTTACACCAAACCTACACATGAATGTTCACTGCACCTTTATTTGTATTAGCCACAACCCAGAAACAAACCATATTTCTCCAACAGGTAAATAATTAAACAAAATATGGTGCATCGATACCACAGAATACTACTAAGCAATTAAAAAAAACTATTGGTAAGCATAACAACTTGGATGGAATGAAAAACAATCAAGCTTTGTGGGAAAAAAAAAAGTCAATCTCAAAAGTTTGCATTTATGTAGCCATTCTTGAAATGACAAAAGTAGATAATTGAGAATAGATTAGCAGTTACCAATGGTTAGAAAGGAGTAAGGGAGCAAGGAAAATGACTTTGGCCTTGAAAGATGGCATGAGGGATCCTTTTGATGAAACTATTCACTATCTTCATTGCAGCAGCAGCCACGCAAATCTAAACGTGATAAAGTTGAATAGAATTAAACATGCACACAAAGTGCAAATAAAACTAGTGAAATTTGAATAAAGGTGATAGGTTGTATTAATGTTTAAAAAAGAAAACTTGAATTCCCTCTTTCAGACTCTTCATTCATTCATTTGCTCATTCAACAGCAATTTGCTGCATGTGCTGTCTGCCAGCCACTATGCCGTAGAACTAATTCATCAAAGTTGTGAGATATGTTACAGTGGATAATGTCCAGTGCCTTCACAGTGTAAAACAGGGAGACCTCACTCTCTCATTTGTGTCAGTGAAGGCTTTCCTGAAAGAATTGCTGAAGCTAGAACCTAATGGATGGGTAAGCAGAAGCTGGATAAATAGCTAGGATCCAGCTTGGAGGGAGGAAATATTTCAGGAGGCGAAATCTCTCAAGTGTTGCCTTGAGCTGGCAAGCAACACAGTGTAGAGGAACTGAAGCAAGATTTGAAAGAAGACTGGAGAGTGAAGGAGGAAAGATGAAGAGAATGAGGGAGTGTTTAGGGGGTGATGAGGGGTGTTCAGGGGCTCTATCACTTCATCAGAATCTTGTAGGCAAGTGCATGGGTGGGGTGGCTGGGGAGAGTGCACAGGGTCACTGGAGATGAGGGTGTCAAGGAACGAAGACATCAAGGAGCTGTATGGACATCCATGTGAACAATGATGATTGTGGGAGCCCACTCAAAGAAGGGATAGGTGCCAAAATCTTGGCAGATGGTTAAAAGTTTCAATCATGGTACTAAGGAGCAGCTGGAGAAATTGTATTTCCCACTCCACAATCTCCATTAAACCTCCCAAAGTAATCCATGTAGTAGTAGTAGTCATGGTAGGAAAAATATCTATGTGCACAAGAGATCATTGCTGTGTGGTGGGGTAGGAAGTTGTTAACTGCTAGATCAAGTTGATGCCTGGAGAAGGGACCCTTTGGTAGGACTCTACTGTCTTCTGTTCTTCCTCTCTATTGAGTTCTTTCAAATTGCAGGTCAGTTTGAATCTTCCTCATGGTAATATTCTCCTTAACACTGCACGTACCCACCCTGGCAACGAATTGCTTTTCATGGCACAAATTACTGAAATACTAATAGCAGTGGACCATGGTGTCAGATTTTTCTGTGGGAACAGGAGAAGGAAGTTGACTGCAAAGATCACCTCCATCACTCTCATTCAACTCCCGCTCCTAAACCAGGCTATAGGGGTCCACTGAAATAGTGGAAGATTCTTTGTCTTTTAGACTGGCTTATGAAAAGCGACCAAAAAAAAAAAAAAACCTAAGAAAGACAAAAGTCTTCTTGTTGTAAAAAGGAAGGGGAAAACTTTCTGAAGGTGTGAAGTTGGGCGCCTTATCTATCTAGCAACAAAAGGTAGCCATGGGAGACTACTACTTCTTACCCAAATGAGGTAAGATAGAGCACTTCTACTTATCCACAGGATGTGAGATAGAGCAACGTAGGAAAAACACCGAAGGCCAAGCAGAACACAAATAGGACAGACCTGAACCTTCTGCAAAGGACGCTGATGGCTGAGGGCCATTTGTCTCACAGCACAACCTTCAGGGGAAAAAAGCACCTGTCATAAGTTCAGGGTGTCCTTAAGAGGAACCCAAGTGCTTGAGCATTCTAACATTAGAGAAAGAAAAATACAACAGAATCATGTTTGGGATGCAAAACAATAAAAGAGAAGAAAAGGTACCCAAAACTGCAGTTCGGCAGAGGCTGTAGAGACTGACAGTGAAGGAGAAGAGAAAGCAAGGCAAGCAGACAACTAAAGCTGAAAAGTCAGACTCCAATATGGCCCAAGAGAAGAGACCGAGGTGATAGGTGTTGATTCTGGAGGGAGATCACAGCTACAGAGCCCCTCCTGCATTCAGACACAGCCACACCTGCCTTAAGGTGGAGGTGGAAGTCTGCAGCAAACACAGAAAGTCAGAGTCTTGATGTTTTTCAACGTCCAGAGTTCAATCTTCTGCCCAAAGGCTGTCCATCTCCAGAACTTTCTCCCCCAGAACTCTGATGGCATTCAGAAGGAAACTATGAATAGTTAAATAGGAAACCAAGTAGATTCAGACAGCACAGAAAGGTGAGGGGAGGAAGAGACGAAAAATTTTTTTTTAAATGTAAACCTGTGTGATCTGATAGAGCTATCATCGAATGGCTGTCTTGGGCCGAAAGGGGTTGCCAGGATTAGAAGACAATTACTGTGACATCTAAAGCACACATGACTAAGTGACTCAAATAACTAGCAGACTAATCTCCTCACTTAATCTCTTCTAATGAAGGTTAAGTCACCTGGAAAAACTATTTTAAGTAGCTATCATTTGCCTCTAGTCCACTTTAGAATTATAAAGTTTAATCAAAGTATACTATATGTAATATTAATCTAGAGCATGAAAAATAATGCAAACCCTACTTAATATGAACATCTGAGGCTGCCTTCTATTTGAACCATACATGACTAAACACTGATTTGCATATTTTATGAATTCCCTTCTGATGTGTCACGTAAGAGGTGAGTCATTTACACAACTCTCTAAGTGAAACTTTATGTGTAACACTTTGCACTTAACAGGTTGATGTCTTCATACTATCAGGAGAAATTTCAGATTTCTCTTTTGTGAAGTGAGAGACCAAATTACTGTTCTTACTTTTCAAAAAAATTATGAGTATATATTTCAACTGGAGTGTGTTGAAGCTTTAATGTTTTATTTGTTTAGGATAGAAAACATACATCTCTTTTCAATGACCAAGGATTTATGCTTTGGCTCACCGTGATATAGGAATGAAAGTTTATAATATCTGATTGTAGGAAATCAACCAGATTAGTATATGCTGTGATGATGTATTGAACATCATCCACTCAAGCTGACTTAGCCTCCCCAGCAGATAACAGTATGATCTTTACTTCTATCTTTGTGATAAAACTGTTGGTAAACCCATTTGGTGCTCATTTGCACCCTCACTTTTAAAAATATTTGTTTATTTATTTCATTGCATTCGGCCTTAGTCTCAGCACACAGGATCTTCATCGTGTCATGCATTGCAGCACACGGCTCAATAGCTGTGGTACATGGCTCGAGAGCCTGTGGGATCTTAGTTCCCAAATCAGGGATCAAACCTACATCCCCTTCTTTGCAAGTGGGTTCTGAAGCACTGGACTACCAGGAAGGCCCTGTACCTTCATTATTTTTAAACTCTACAAAGCCCTGGGTCACTTGATCACACCTTTTTATGATACCCCCATTGTCCTTCCAGACACCACATCTTTCTAGTCCCCCGTCTACTGCTGTAGGTCCTTTTTCTAATCTGTTCTGTGGACTTATCCCACCCTCCCTCCAACTGAGTTCAATCTTCAACTATTTTTCAAGGTTCCTTCCTCAGTTCAATTCATCAAGGTTTTGCGGGTACCCACTAATGCACGAGGCATAATGATCAGTGCTATACATGCAAAGATGAATAAGACATGCAAATAGCGAGAGAGGCATACAAATACGCAAGTATAATCTAATCTATACATAAGTGCTACAATAATAATGTCGACAAGTAACTTGCTGGCAGGGCCTCAAAGGATAAAATAATGAACCCTGTCCTCTTCTCTCTTTACCTGCTCTTCTGGGTGTCTTGATTGAACCTTTTCAATTAGAAGAGAGAGAGATTCACACAAGCAAGTTCAGACAGGGTAGAGTTATTCAATGATACGCATGTATGGGGAAATAAAGGGCAAAGGTCTCTGAATGGAATGAAAGAACAGGGTGTGCTCTGGTTTCCTCCACCACATCACTTATGATACATTAAGATCTCTGCTTGCTCAGGAGGTACAGTTTGCACACAGGCCATCATTTTTCTTTATCGTGTAATGTTTTCTCACAGGCCATCATTTTTCTTTCTCTATCTTATAACACTTTTTCAGCGTCAGCAACCACTGTCAATTACCACAGTTCCTCCATGTTGATCAACACTAGCTCTTGAAGGAAAGATTCCTGATTGATCCAGCTGATCTTTTTCTCACTAGGCTTTCTCAGCCTCAGAATGGATCCAGCTCCCAACCCAACCCACTGTGGCTGGGAGTGGGACATGATAAATCAGATGTTGATACGGTCTGGTTACAAACTCTGTTCTCTTTGCCATAACCTAGAAGGCCCCACAGGATCGGGCCTTGCTTGCCTCTCCAACTTCATTTCATGTTGAAGTTTGTAAAGCACATCCGGGGTTTTGCCCTGCCTAAGCGCTGCTGCATATGCTCTTCCTGCTGCCCATTCATGAACTAGAATTGGAGCGCATGAGACAGAGACCTGTGTGTCCTGTTCACCCTATGATCACTCTTACTTGGCACAATGCCTAAGACAATGGGGTCTCAAAAAGTGTTTATTGAGTGAATGGTGAATTAACGGTAGACACACAGCTTCCCTGATAGCTCAGTTGGTAAAGAATCCGCCTGGATTGCAGGAGGCCCCAGTTCGATTCCTGGGTTGGGAAGATCCCCTGCAGAGGGGATAGGCTACCCACTCCAGCATTCTTGGGCTTCCCTTGTGGCTCAGCTGGTAAAGAATCTGCCTGCAACGTGGGATCCCTTTGGGTTTGATTTGGGTTTGATCCCTAGGTTGGGAAGATCCCCTTGAGAAGAGAAAGGCTACCCACTCCAGTATTCTGGCCTGGAGAATTCCAAGGACTGTATGTTCATGGGGTAGCAAAGAGTCAGACACACCTGAGCTACTTTCACTTTCACACCTCTGCCAAAGGCAGAGACTATGGATGGAAAAGATATCGACGTTTAGCTCATTGGCTGAGAGCATCTCTTCCTATGTGTTCTCTACTGCTAAGGTTTTCCATTGATTATCTATTATCAAAGTTCCATTCCCAATTTCAGATCTGCATCTCCTTTCCTCCAAATATCTTCAACTAGACATTCTACAATGGAGAAGGCAATGGCAACCCACTCCAGTACTCTTGCCTGGAAAATCCCATGAATGGAGGAGCCTGGTAGGCTGCAGTCCATGGGGTCGCTAAAGAGTCGGACATAACTGAGCAACTTCACTTTCACTTTCATGCATTGGAGAAGGAAATGGCAACCCACTCCAGTGTTCTTTCCTGGAGAATCCCAAGGACGGCGGAGCCTGGTGGGCTGCCGTCTATGGGGTCGCACAGAGTTGGACACGACTAAAGCAACTTAGCAGCAGCAGCAGCAGACATTCTACAATAATGTCAGACTTGTACTAGTCTCTCAAACCCGTACCTCCTCCCATGTTCCTTCTTTCTTATGGTTTCTCCAGTGAACAGCTCACTGAAATCAGAAATCTGATGGTCATCTTTTTCTACCTGCCCATTATTTATCCTGAAGTCAATTCTTTTATGAAATAACATTTACTTTCCCTTTTTAAATAGCTTTCAAATTCCCCTCCTGTCCCTGCCTCTCTCGCTTGCCTGCTTCCCATTCTTCTTCTCCTGCCCTTGCACACTGTTCTCCTGTGATAGTGAATGCCTCATTCTTTCAAACTTCCTTATATTTATGTGCCTCCTATTTCCTCCACTTGAAATACTTTTCCCTGCCTTCCCCTAGTAGCCTTAAAATCTCAGGAAAACCAGTCAACCTTTAACACTAAATAGACAAAGCCTCTCTTTTGGAACAAAAAGTGATGAAGGACGTTAAAGAGGGGAAAAAAAGGTCCCTGCTATGTTTAAACTCTGTAGGAAAAAGTAAAAGAACTTTGAAGACATGAGTGTGTCTTCACTCATGTCTTCACTTCACACTTCTTCCAAGTGTGTGAGTATTTTGTCCAGCATTTTGACCCTCCTAAAAACCAGAGGGAGACTGTCATGAAAATACTAAACGTTGCCACAAAGAACCTAGTAGATGAAATTGGGCTGACTAAAATGACAAGAAAAGCAAGCAACTGCTACAGTCCTGTGTTAAATGTTCCAAATTAGCATTTGGCCTCAGTCTGAGAGGTTGTCACGATGTGAGCCTTTAGGTCCAAAAGATGTTGCACTTCTTCGCTGTCACCAGGTCTTCAGTGGCTAGTCTATTCAGCTCAGCTCAGACCTGGAGTGAATGCGTGAACTGGTCCTCAGCATAGTTATGACAAAATCAGGAATCTCTTATTGCACAGTCATTCAGTAATTCTGACACCAGCTGCATAAAGGATCTGATCTATATCTCTGTCTAGCTGGAAAACATTTCCAAGGGCTAGACAACTTATGATGGCCTCTAAATTAGTTCTCCATGTATTGGGATGAAGAAACACACCACCCATTTTATTTGTTTATATAAGAAGGACACACTTTAATAGGGGGACCGGATCGTTTTATATCATATTAAAAGAATGAACCAAAGAGTCTATCAATGACATAGATGTCGTCTTTCTGGGAACCTTTTCATTACTCTCTACCTCAGGACAGAATTAATGCTCCTATGACCTTCTCTTGCATATTTGTATCATTACACATAGCTCACTCTACTTTAGTTATTTGTCTGTCTCTCCTACTGAATTGTAAGCTATTTAAGGACAGAAATTACTTTGCACCATTTGTCCTCTCTGTGTCTGCTCAGGCTCTACCCTAAAGCTGCCTGTTAAATTAACTATTGTAAACTAAGTAAGGACTCTCTGTGTTCTCCCAGGGTTGTTACTGGTACAGCAGCACTCTAAGCCAAAATATATACGGCAAAACCAACACAATATTGTAAAGTTAAAAAAAAAACCTAAAGAATATGCATGTATTTTATTGACTGGAACTCTGATATTTAAGTAGACATGTGTGTTCAGTCACTAAGTTGTGTCTGATTCTTTGTGACCCCGTGATTGTAGGCTTCCAGGCTCCTCTGTCCATGGGATTTCCCAGGCAAGAATATTGGAGTGGGTTGCCATTTTCCTCTCCAGCGGATCTTTCCGACCCAGGGATTGAACCTGTGTCTCCTGCATTGGCAGATGGATTCATTACTACTGAGCCACCTGGGAAGCCCAGCCTAAATGGGAACAATGTCCAAAACCAAGCCAAGTTTCCAAATAGGACTTGAAATCAAGTGTTCTTTGTTTTTGAGACTCTATCCCAAACTCTTGCTTCCTTTGTCCGCTAACTCATGATGATTGCTTGACGCTTTCCAGCTGTTTTTACTTCCAAGACTTTAAGTTTTTCTTTCACTGACCAAGAGGCACTGAACAACTTATAAGGCAATGATATTTTGGATGAAATTACTTCTCGTATTTCTCTCCCAGTTTTGCCCCACCACTACAATGCCCCACATATAATCCAGCATGTCTCACGCAGTCACTCCAGTGGCTACCTGTGATTACCGTGACCTGATATTCCTGTGCAGAATTCCTCTCTTATGCACCAGCTTAGCGCATCCATCTGTCCCAAGGCTTGTTGGCAACGTAGTTTCTACTCTGTTTCCTTCATGCATGCTGTGTATCATTAGACACTCCATAAACTCAAATTGTCTGTGAAAATGATGCTGAAAATGATGTCTGTGAATATGATGCAGTCTGTAAATCTTTACATGGGAAAACTACTAGAGAAGTTGGCATAAGGATGACTTGGTTCAAGATCCAATGGCCCAATAGAAAGCGTTTCTTTTGCAAAGTGGATTGTCTAACTATTCTGATAAAATTATGTTCTCTTTGTATATTCTTTGCCTGGAATGTTTAGCCAAGTGCCACAGCCTGACAAAAAGAGCAGAGGGCTAGAAGTCATGAGTACAGGGTTCTAGACTCAGCTTGGAACTAGCTCGGTGATCCTGATCAAGCCACCTACTTCTTTCCTTGGTCATTGTTGATTTCACCAGGCAAGCATTTGGGCTAAGGAAAAAAAAAGTATTGAACCTGTGGTAAAGGTGCTTTTATATAGTGTCAAGAACTGTGAAGATTCTGAGAGTGTAGCTTACTTAAAATATAACAAGTTAGCCTGTCACAATTTTGTGGGTGCTGGTAAAAAAAAAATAAATAAAAAAAATAAACATGATATTCCTGGATCAGAGACCAAGGGCTTTATTATTATGACCTAGCAAGCGGCATGAGCATCAGCACGTTTGCATCAGTTCTCCTTGCTCCCAGGTTGCATAGGTATAACACAGATGGACACAGAAGGAGGCCTGTGCACCATTGGCTGCATTTCAGGACAGGAGTTCTGAGTTTAGGGACCCTGGGCATAGTGCAGTGTTCTAAAGGACAGTTTCCACCGAAGATGGTACTTTGCTTCTTGTGAATACCATGGCATCGTGGACTAACGTTTTGTATATTTTTCTCATATGTCTCTAATAGATCTGAATACAAATTACTGATTTATACATTTTAGTTTTATTAAAGTGTAGTTGATTTACAATGTTGTGTTAATTTCAGCTGTATAGCAAAGTGATTCATTTATTCGTGTATATATTCTTTTTCATATTATTTTCATTATAGTTTATCACAGGATATGAATATATTTGCCTTTGCTATACAGTAGGTCTTTGTTGTTTATCCATTCTAAATCATTGATATTTTACTTAATGATTTCATCTGTGCTTTATAAATATAATAGATCTAATTCTAGAGCCATGAGACAAGTATTTATGTTAAATTAAGGATGTAGATAGGAAATAAGAAAAAGTAAAGTTACAATATAGTTCAGGTTGGTATTTAAAGATGGCCCTGTGTAAAAATTGCAATATATAATCCATGTGCTTTTCCATTTCACTCTTCAAATCCTGTCTTCAAATAGTAAGCCAAACAATTCCTTTCATGCCCTCTACTGGATATTGTTGTTCAGTCACTAAGTCATCTGGCTCTTTGTGACCCCATGGACTGCAGTACACCTGGCTCCCCTGTGGTTCACCATCTCCCAGAGTTTGCTCAAACTCATGTTCATTGAGTTGGTGATGCTATCTAGCTATCTCATCCTCTGCTGCCCCTTTCTCCTTTTGCCTTCAATCATTTCCAGCATCAGGGTCTTTTCCAATGAGTCAGCTCTTCGCATCAGATGGCCAGAGTATTGGAACTTCAGCTTCAACATCAGTCTTTCCAATGAATATTCAAGGTTGATTTCCATTAGGATTTGATTTCCTTGCAGTCCAAGGGACTCTCAAGAGTCTTCTCCAGCACCACAATTCAAAAGCATCAATTCTACAGCGCTCAGCTTTCTATTGGATTTTAGAAGTTAAACATTGATAACACTGGAAGATAATCCAGGAATATTGAAAATAATTTGCAAATGGAAACAAAAAACTGGTGCTTTTTTAGCGACAGAGGAAGAAAGTCAATTAACCCTCCCCTGGACAAAATTTATGTGTATGTTTATTGATATATTTGCATTGCCCTCAGTTTTCTACAAGTTAACTTTCATCTCTGCAGAATTATAAAACAACCTAGTCAAAGGTGCATATATTTCTATAGGCAAATAATCCCCAGTGGTTGCAGCATTTCCTTGAAAAGATAGTAGTCTCGTATGCTTATTCCAACATCTTAAGTATTTCCTTAAATGGATCAAGAAGAAGATAAATGAATAGGATCAATTTAGAAGCACTTTGTCTTTATGAATTGCCATTGGGTTTGGATTGGAGAATCAATAAGAAAGATTAGAAAAATTAGCTGTTTGCTCTTCCAGCAGTATTTCAGAGTACCAGCAGAGTATTTCAGAGATGAATTATAGAAGAAAAAATATTTTCACAGTCATTCATTCAGGAAACTGAAACTTGTTGATACCAGCTATATGCCTAACTCCAATGGAAGCTTTGAGTCCACATGAGGTTCCAGGGAACTATCTCCTGGAATTTATAGTTACAGTCACAATTACTCCTGTATCTGAAAATATTTAACCCCAAGTAAGATGAGCTGCAAACACAGCTGTGGAAAATCTGAAAACACAGTGTGGAAAGTCTTGTTCACCTCTTCACCACTTAGGCAGGCTGACCACCTTTTTTTTCGTGACTACTAAACTTGTCTGTGAATTTTTCATCATAGTCTCCCTTTACCCACTCCCATAATCCCTAGCTCTAATGCCAGAACATTCTTGGTCATGCTAAAGGTCTATAAGAATACCCCAGTAATATAGTAGGTCTTAAAACTGACATCACAGTGGGCCTGGAGTAAGATTTTCTTTAGTATCAAAATCGTAACCTTCTCCAAGTCAAGGGCCTTATTTACAGGCCTTTAATATTCATCTGTCTTATCTAAGATATTACTTAGACTTGATTTTAAGTTGGCAAAACTTCAAAGCAAATTAAACCTTTACCAACATAAATACAAACTATGAAGGGGCAGGAGTGACATCAGTGGAAAAGAAATATGACACATATCTACCAGAAGGTGGCAATATTGCCTCTCCAAACTTTTCAGATCAGAAAGGTTCCTGTCTCAGGACAAACTGCTGCTGCTGCTGCTGCTGCTGCTGCTGCTGCTAAATTGCTTCAGTCATGTCCGACTCTGTGCGACCCCATAGACGGCAGCCCACCAGGCTCCCCCATCCCTGGGATTCTCCAGGCAAGAACACTGGAGTGGGTTGCCATTTCCTTCTCCAATGCATGAAAGTGGAAAGTGAAAGTGAAGTCGCTCAGTTGTGTCCGACTCAGTGACCCCATGGACTGCAGCCTACCAGACTCCTCCATCCGTGGGATTTTCCAGGCAAGAGTACTGGAGTGGGGTGCCATTGCCTTCTCCAAGGACAGAAACTAGGTGTGGCTATTTCTAAACTCATTTTACATTTAATTCATAGGCATCCTTTACAGAACAGAATGTGACTTAGCTAAGCTTCAAAGTTTATCATCTCAGTCAAAATATCTTGTTGTTTAGTCACTAAGCTGTGTCTGACTCTGCGACCCCATGGACTATAGCCCACCAGCCTCCTCTGTCCATGGGATTTCCCAAGCAAGAAGACTGGAGTGGGTTGCCATGTCCTTCTCCAGGGGATCTTCACAACTCAGGAATCAAACCCATGTCTCCTGCACTGGCAGGTGGGTTTTACAACTAAGCTACCATAGAAGCCTGTATTCAAAATATACACAGAGGCAAAACACAAAAAGGGTATTTTATAAGTAGCATAAGAGTCCATAGATGTATTGAACCATTACAATGAGGAAGGTTCCTTGCCGAAAGTTTCATGTGGAAGACACAGAGAAGCAAAGGACTTCAACCCTTAAAAAATTTGGAATATACTCTGGAAGAAGAACTTTATTCATAAACTGATCAGAATTTCTGTTTTAAAATTCTGGCCCCAATCTACCTAGATTCTCCTGGATCTTTTCTCCTCAGAGACACTAAACTTAACTGCTTCCTATCTAACTGTGGGGTCTTTCTTTATCCTTAGCCTTTCACGGCCATGTTTTCTTCACCACATTTACTTGTTTGACTTGAAATATCTCAAGCCCTTACACTTTTGGTGCTGGAAGGCAAAGAAAATAAGTCTTGGCAGGGCCCCTTCCCAGTGGAAATAAAGGGGACTTTTCTCAACACTTCTTCCCAGGCAGCCTAACAGCTCCAGACTCCAAGATCGCGGATTACGCCCAACTTGAGCCTTGCAATCCTCCCAAGGCCAACATGACATTTCCCACAGAAACCTCAGCAGCCTACCCACACTTAACAAAAGTTTGATAGCCAAGCAAAAAAAAAAAAAGGGGAGACTTATATTGCTTATATTCCCAACTTTAACTTTTCACAATCTGCATTTCAGGATATTTACTAGCATATTATGACAAAAAATACTAATTAACCAGAAGCTCCTTAGCTGGCTTAAACAGCAACAGCAATAATAGTAATGAGTAGCCTGTTCTACGTCCTTCTGTGCGTCATGCTAAGGCTCTTATTTGGTTTCCATGAAATGAAAATCACTGTGTGGACACTGAGTCTAGTTTACTAGACTCTGACTCAGAAAGCTCAGTAATCTCAGTAAGCATCTTGGGCAAAATGTTGCACAACTCTAGAATTCACATAGGCAGGGTAGAAGGAGCAGTTAGTTGTGTGTTAGTTTGTGCATGCGTGCCAAGTGGCTTCAGTCACGTCCGACTCTTTGCGACCCTATGGACTTTATGAAGCCCGCTAAGCTCCTGTATTCACGGGATTCTTTAGGCAAGAATACTGGAGTGGGTTGCCATGCCCTCCTCTAGGGGATTTTCCCAACCCAGAGATCGAACCAGAGTCTCTTACCACTATCGCCACCTGGGAAGCCTGTGTGTTAGTTTATTTACAGGCAAAAGAAATACTACAGTCAATTTCTGTACCATCACTGGACATCTGCCGCTCCTCTACTCTCCACCACCTCTCAGGTTTGAGATTCTTTTGCTGGTTAAAGCTCATTGCTGAGAACACAGTGGCTGATGCTACACAGGGGGAAATGCCAGGTCAGCAACTGAACCGCTAAAGCCATATGTGCCTGCTCCATAAATGCCCATTTTTCATCTTTAGTGGGCTTCAAAGTTAAATAGCTAAGACAGACAATGCAAAAAAAAATACGACCACAGCAAAACACAGAAACTGCGCTGACTAAAATTAAGTCTTCATACCAATCATGCATTTTTAATGGGAACGTTTATGGAAATTGTCTCCTAACGTTTAGGCAGTATTTTTTTTTTTTCTTCATTGGTTATTTATGATGCTTTGAGCTGGAAACATGAGCTAAGTGGGAAAGCCAGAGAATGGGATTTACTTAACAACCACAACCTTGTCCTTTCATAAATAAAAAGAAGAAAGCTGATCATTTCTTCAAGTTGCTTTGTGATAAATAAACCTATGACAAAAAAGCTACCAGAATTCATCACATCTTTTTCTTTTTTTCTTCCCAACCTGGAATTCCCTAATACATAGTATCTGATGGGTTTATTTTCTTTGTTACAGATTGTCTGCCATGGTGCTTAGTTGAATTGTGCCATTTTATTATTTGGAATGTGAAAGAAAAAATTTTAATGAAATTGAAGAGCTTAATAATTAAATGCCTTCAGCCAAATGAAAATGCTGACAGAGGTGGTGGGGGTGGGGTGCTAGAGATTAACATAAAATTAGGTCTTAGAGTAGAAAACCAGGAAGAATTTGAGAACCTCAAGAGTGCAACTGGCCCCCTAGCCTATTCAATTCTTTAGTGTTGATGTCGGGCCTCTCAAATGCAGTCTTTATTTTGGAATGTGAGTGTGAGATTCCCTAGGAGATTATTAAAGTTCTGCAGTGGATGTAGCCCTGGGATTAAGCTTCTGCAAACAGATTTGCTCCTGTAAAACTGGGTAACTGAGCCCACGTGCTGAGGCTCAAGACTGGACCGTCATGTATTTGTACAAGTCTCAAATTAAGACACGTTTCCCAAACAGCCATCCAGGCAATTCTGCTGTCTTCAGAGAAGATGAAGACTGACCTAGGCTCTGTGTCCTAAAAGAATGCATTAACCCCCACTTCACACTGAGAATAATCCCTAGAAATACTGTAAACAGACTTCAAATGCCTGGAGTAAATAGGAAATCTGGGACCCACCAGAGGGAACTTGTGAGGCAGCTTATTTGTGTTTTAGAAGAAGATCCTGTGAGCCACTCATGACCATTCCCATGTCTAAAGGAGCCTTTTCAAGTTCTGTTTTTAAGCCGAGCGACTTTTGCAACCCATGGCAAACAAAATGTAGCAAACAGGACACAATAACTGCTTAGTGGTTCTGTCAGCCAGTTAACCGTCACAAATGATGATTTCCCTCCAGCCAGACTGTGACATGCTCCTAGATCTTCACAGGAGGTTGGCTGATAAAGGTGAGCTTCACTTAGCCCAGACCTGACAGACGGTGGGTTATGCTGATCTGATCTCTACCCTTTGTTGAGCTCATTCTTAAAATAGTACTTTCCTGCCTGGGAACCCTCTGAGGTGAGACATAGAGCTAGCTGGAAGACAGCCAGACAAGAGAGGGTGAAGCAGTCAATGGAAATTAGCGGAGCTATCGTGCCTGCTGAAATGGCTCCAAATGAGACAATTAGCTGGCCCAACAGGCAGACTCATTGTCAAAACTGAAACATGTGGTTCACTGCAAGTCTCCTTGCTGTGTAGACATGGGGTAAAGACTCTGGTAACAGTCAAATACATTTTTAGGAGGAATGTATAGTTGGGCACATAGTCTTGATACTAACCACACCTAGGTCAATTCATGTGGCACCAGTGCCTCAGATATGCAGATGATACCACCCTTATGGCAGAAAGTGAAGAGGAACTCAACAGCCTCTTGATGAAAGTGAAAGTGGAGAGTGAAAAAGTTGGCTTAGAGCTCAACATTCAGAAAATGAAGATCATGGCATCCAGTCCCACCACTTCATGGGAAATAGATGGGGAAACAGTGTCAGACTTTATTTTTCTGGGCTCCAAAATCACTGCAGATGGTGACTGCAGCCATGAAATTAAAAGACGCTTACTCCTTGGAAGGAAAGTTATGACCAACCTAGATAGCATATTCAAAAGCAGAGACATTACTTTGCCAACAAAGGTCCGTCTAGTCAAGACTATGGTTTTTCCTGTGGTCATGTATGGATGTGAGAGTTGGACTATGAAGAAGGCTGAACGCTGAAGAATTGATGCTTTTGAACTGTGGTATTGGAGAAGACTCTTAAGAGTCCCTTGGACTGCAAGGAGATCCAACCAGTCCATTCTGAAGGAGATCAGCCCTGGGATTTCTTTGGAAGGAATGATGCTAAAGCTGAAACTCCAGTCCTTTGGCCACCTCATGTGAAGAGTTGACTCATTGGAAAAGACTCTGATGCTGGGAGGGATTGGGGGCAGGAGGAGAAGGGGACGACAGAGGATGAGATGGCTGGATGGCATCACTGACTTGATGGACGTGAGTCTGAGTGAACTCTGGGAGTCAGTGAGGGACAGGGAGGCCTGGCATGCTGTGATTCATGGGGTCGAAAAGAGTCGGACACGACTGAGAGACTGATCTGATCTGAGTGAAGTCGCAGGTCATTTAGGCTGCCTCCATATCCTGGTTATTGTAAATAGTGTTGCTATGAACATTGAGGTGTATGAATCTTTTTGAATTATGTTTTTCTCTGGGTATATGCCCAGAAGTGGGATTGCTGGGTCATGTGGTAGATCTATTTTTAGTTTTTTAAGGAACCTCCATACTCTTCTTCATAGAGGCCGTATCAGTTTACACTCTCACCAACAGTTCAAGAGGATTTCTCTTTTCCACATCCTCTCCAGCATTTATTGTTTGTAGATTTTTTGATGATGGCCATTCTGACCAGTGTGAGGTAATATCTCATTGTAGTTTTGATTTGCATTTCTCTACTAATCAGTGATGTTGAGCATCTTTTCATGTATTTGTTGGCCATCTGTCAGTCTTTGGAGAAATGTCTGTTTAGGTTTTCAGTCCATTTTTCCATTGGGTTGTTTGGTTTTTTGATATTGAGCTACTTGTATATTTTGGAAATTAATCCTTTGTCAGTTGCTTCATTTCCAAGTATTTTCTCCTATTCTGTGGGTTGAAAACAGATTTCACAGAAAAATGGTATAGATGATCTTATTTGCAAAGCAAAAATAGAGACACAAATGTAGAGAACAAATGGATGGATACCAAGGTGGAAAGAAGAGATGGGAGCAATTGGGAGACTGGAATTAACACACATACACTATTGATACCATGTATAAAATAACTAATGAGAACATGCTGTATAGCACAGGGGACTCTGCTTAATGCACTGTGGTGACCTGAATGGGAAGGAAGTCCAAAGGGAGGGGATATGTGTATGTGTGGGCTGATTCATTTTGCTTTACAGTATAAACTAAGACCACATTGAAAAATAACAATATGCCAATAAAATTAATTTTAAAAAATAAATTTTTAAAAAGTCACAGGTATTCATCACTCTGAGTTTTATTGAGTATGTTCACTTTGTGAAAAATTATGAAGCAATACACTTAAAATTGTATAGATTTCCACATGCTTCAATAAAATGTTTGCTTAAAAAATAAAGATAGAAGATTGTTCTGAATATGGGGGTCAGCAAATTATGGTCCCTGGGCCAAATCCTGCTACCTTTTCACATGTGAGCTATGAATGGCTTGTATACTTTTAAATGGTTGGAAAAAAAACAAAAGAAAGAAAAGAATATTTTGTTCATGTGAGTATTATATGAATTTAAAATTTTGGCACCCACAAATAGGTTTTATGGAAACAGCCACATTCTTTCCTTTACATATTGCCTATGGCTATTTTACTTCTACAATGAGTTGACTAGTGGGAATGAAACAGTATGACCTGTAAAGCCTAAAATATTTATATTTATGTTTGTATGATTATTTTATTATCACATGTTACTTATACATAAATATTTGTATTTATATATGATCTTTTACAGAAAATACTGACCTTCATGCTAGATTTAAGGCAAAAAAAAACATTAGACAACTGAATGTGGGACATTATTCTTAATTGGACCTAGATCAGGAAAAAATGCTATAAAGGACATTTAGGAAACAATTTGGAAGATGTTAGTACGTTCTGTGTAATCAGATAATATGTTTATTTACTTATTTTCGACTGTGCCAAGTCTGTGTCACTGTGCTTGGGTTTCTCTAGTTGTGGTGAGCAGACTACTCTCTGGTTGCTGTGCACGGGTTTCTCATTGCCGTGGCTTCTCTAATTGAAGGGAGCAGGTTCAAGGGCACTCAGGCTTCAGTAGTTGTGGCATGCACAGGCTTAGTTGCCTTGCGGCATGCGGAATCTTCCCAGCCAGGAATTGAACCGATGTCCCCTGCACTGGCAGGCAGATTCATAGCTCACGTGTAAAAAGGTAGTAGGATTTGGCCCAGGAAGTCCTAGATAATATTTTTGTAACCATGTTAAATTTCCTAGTGTGATCTTGGTATTATGGTTGTTTATGTGGAAAAATGTCCTTGTTGTTAAAGGCATATATAGGGTTGCAAATAATTGGGGGAGAAGTGCACAAAAAACACAAATCTATCACAAATGTGGTAAAATGTTAGCAATTAATGAATCTGGATGAATGGTATCCTACTATTCTTTCACCATTTCTATAGGTTTGAAGTTTTCAAAATAAAAAGCTGGGAGAAATAATAAACATAAACCTAAAAACAGTGTTAATTTTAGAAGCAGTCACCAGGCAGGGTACAAAGGATCAATCGGTAGCATATGCTGAGGGCCAATCAGTTAATTCAAGTGGTTAGAGGTTTGCACATAAACCTCTTCAGCAGTTATACTTTGGGGGTTGTCATCTATCAGCCAATGGCCCTCATCTTGTGGCTTTTCTGAATTCTCCTGTTTTTTCTGAGCCAATTCCAGATTGCAAGGGGTTTACCAAAGATTTACTTGTTATTCAATCTCCACATTCAAACCAAAAATGATAGTTGATGTTTATCCTGTCTTTCGAGAAACTAAAAAAAATGTACCTCCCACATAAATGTACTTTTTAGTTTTTCCCAGTGGGACACAGAAATCCATCATTAACTGTCACTCTGCCTTTTAGAAATTATGTAATTCCTTGAAGATTTATTACCTCTTTAATCAGAGCAAACTCCTAATGTATCAGTAATGATCAGTAACATACCAGTAATTATACACCATTTTCAACCTATATTTCATCTGTGTATTTTTATGAGAGTTTCTTTTCTAAATTACGCTTTTGTCTGTGGGCAGTAATTTTGAGGTTTAGGAACCAGCTGAGGTATAGATTATCTTGAAAGGTTGCATATGGATCTGCAAAGGCTTGGGGATTCCATAAAGAAGCACCGTGAGCAGGGGCCGCAAAGCACTTTGGGCTCTGCAATGAAGTAAGAGTGATTGTCACTCTTCAGGACTAGTCTCTTGGCTCCATGTCAGGCTGACTCGTAATATAAAATCTATTTTATCACAATTCATTTTCTGTCAGATTGCCGGGCAGAGACTGTATAGATTATGGCTTCTCAAGGAAACAAAAACAGAATTTGTCTTACTAATTGAGCCGATGGGCTCTTCAAAGCGAAAATCTGGATCAGAAACAAATTGTCCTTTACCCGCTGGCTGAGATATGAAACAGCTCCCCAGCTGTCACAGAAAGGAACGAGATTTCATTCTATGTAAAACGCATGAATTAGTTTCTAAAAATAAAATTGGAAGCCCTTTAGTTGCTACAACCTTCATTCCAGGAAAATGAGTTATACGAGTGTCTGATATTGTTTTATGGGACTTGGAGATTAAAATGATTTTTTGGTAGACATCGCGTCGGCTTCCTATTTGAATGAGTCCAGAATGAAGCTGAATAGAATTATAGGGGAAAACACGAATGACCGTTACTGGCAGTGAAACAACCAGGCATTGCCAGTAACTTCTCAAGCACACATACACACATTACACTCCCTTCAAAGTTTTTGTTGCTTATGTCCACGTAGACTGACGTGTCTGTACCAGTGATACCAAGCAAAGCTGATTCCTGATGACTCAAACTATCTTACAGCTGATCCACTCCAAAGTTTGGAGAAAGGGGATGGTAGTCAGGTCTTTATAGCCCTGCATGTCCCTTTCAAGGTCAGCGATAGGTAGTAGAATCCTCCACCTCCAAGGAGATGAGCCCTGCAAAGGCTTTTTACCAAGTAAAGTGCAAAGGTTAAAAAAGCTGACGTGTAGTGGGAATAATGTTTTTTATCTCTTTTCTTGGTCATTTCTTTTTATTCTCCAATCCTTCTATCACTTATACTGAATGTTAGTGAAAGTTGCTCAGTCTTGTCCAACTCTTTGTGATCCCATGGACTGTAGCCCACCAGGCTCCTCTGTCCATAGAATTCTCCAGGATACTGGACTGGGTAACCTTCACATCTCCAGGGGATCTTCCCAACCCAGGGATTGAACCCAGATCTCCTGCACTGCAGGCAGATTCTTTACCAACTGAGTCACCAGGGAAGCCCTACTGAGCATTAATGTTGAGACTCATTGCCCCAGCACCAAAAATATCAGGAAGAACAAAAGGATCAAGTTGTAGGCTCAAAAGCCTGTATTGAATTTTAAAAATAGTTTCTTCAACCTTTGACAGAGGCAGATTCAAAAGCAGAAAACAAAAAGTTTTCTTGAGCTCCAGAAGGAAAAGAACATGAAGTGCTCAGAACATGTGTTTATGTGATAAAGTTCAGTGTCCTTTCCCTGAAACACAAAGGAAAAATAAGAACATTTGAGGGAGGAAGCTAGAGAGATGTGGGGGATGAAAAGACTTAGAGGAAGTGAATGATGAAGGTCTTTGTAAAAGGGCCGCTTAATGCTGCTGCCTCTGGGTCCACATCCCCAGGAGGGAAGGGAGTGATGGAAACCCCCGGAAAGATGTGTGAAGACAAGACAGGAGGGGGCGTGTGCCCTGTGTCCTGTCTGGAGTGCTGGCAGGAAGCAGCCTTCCTGGGACCCATGTGGAGTAGCCCCAGTAGAAGGGGAAGGACAGGGCAGGTGCAGGAGAAAAGGGATGTGAGGCAGACCCGTTGTCACGTACACGGCACCTGCGGTCTCCTTTTGTAGCTGCAGCACCTGAAGGACGGACAGAGTGAGCTCAGAGAGAACTAAAGCACAGGACTGCGGGGGGCGGAAAGGAGAGAGGATTCTCACACTAGAGGTTATGGGGTGGGTGGCCGGAGTCAGAGATATGATATAAAATGCTGCTGAATTTCAGAAGCTCCATGGACCCCAGCCAGAGCTGAGCCTGGAGCCTTGTCCACAACAGCCCTGAGGTGAGCCTATTGAGATGAGTCTTTGAGTTACATCAACAGTGGATGCTAGCAAAAAGGTGATTGTAGCCCAGTGTTTCTTTCTCAATGCCAAGGTTATGTATACATCCCCCAGAGTCTCTGATGGCTCCTGTGGAGATCAGAAGGAGAAGGGGAAAGAGATGAAATAGGAAATGGTTATGGACCCCTCAATGCTGTGCTTCTCAATCAGGAGTTAATTTGTTCCTTAAGAAACATTTGAAGATGTCTGGAGATGTTTTCTGATTGGTACAGAGCAGGAGGGGATGCACCTACTGGCATCCAGTTGGCAGAGGCCAGGGATGCTGCTAAACATCCTATCCTATAATATACAGAATAGCTCTCCCAATAAGGAATTATCCTGCTCCAAATGTGAGTAGTATTGAGGGTGAGAAACCCTGAGCCAAAGTGTCTGAATTACCACCACCGGCAAGAATAAAAACATGAGAAATGTCTTTGAAAAGTTGTATTACAGTTTTGCACACTTGAGCTCCTATGGTTGAACACACACACACACATATACACATACACACACACTACAATACAAAGATGAAGACTTGAAGGAAATGGTGAGTGGAACACAAGATGGTATGGTACATCCCTGAGGACCTTCAACATTTAAAAGTTAAATAGGAAAAGCCAGTAAAGACAACATGGGGGAGAGAGAGTGAGGTACAGAAGAAACTGAGAGTGTGTAGTGTTACAAAGGCTAAGGGAAAGAGTAGCTCAAGAAGGACAGAGTGGCCACCTGTGTAAAGCACTCCAAGAAGTCAAGGGGATAATGAAAAAAATTGTCAGTTGAATTCCACTTCCTGTCTATTAGGGCAGGTGGGAAGGGATGAGACCCAGAGGACATGGAAAAGGATTAGCTTTGGTCAGGAGAAAAGATTCCTCCTCCTTTGCAACAGAAGAATGGGTACAGATATAGGTAGGTTTGTAAATTAATTGCAAATACATTGTGAATTTCTCACATCAGAGGCAAAATAATCTGCTAAAACTGAGAAGAGAAGCCAAAGAGTCTGGAAGCTTTGAAGTGGTAACCATGGAGAGCAGGTGGATCAGTCAAGGGAAACTTGGCAGGATGTATGAGCAGTGTTGAGCTCCCAGTTGAGGCTGGCGATCATGAAACTGTAGTGATAATCATCAGCATGTTATGTGATATTTCCCCTGCACTTCTCAGCTGCCTGATGCAATCACAGAAAAGACAGATCGCTAGATGAGCCAGCATGAGGTTTTGGTAGGAGCAGAGGTTCTTCATCAGAGTTTGTGTCAGAATCGCCCTGAGATTTTTTAGAAGCACTCATATCCATGCATAGACTGTATCCCAGGGTTCTGGCTTGGTAATCCTGATGGTTGGTCTGTATATCCCTCAGTTTATAGGAAGTTCTTCCATGGTGTGTGGCCTCCAGTTAGCAGGCATTCATTCACTTGGTGCAACTACAGACAGACTAGCCAGTGAATTAGCAAGGGAGAGCTTAAAATGATGGACAGTAAAGTCTCAACCAGATTAGAGAAAGAAGTAAAGACACAGAATCTCACACATTGGGTTAATATGGATCTTTCTCAAACTACAATGAGGTTATATCCCAATAAGTCCATTTTAAGTTGAAAAATCTTAAGTCAAAAATGCCTTTATATTAATACATCTAACCTACTGAATATCATAGCACAAATTTGCTTACCTTAAACATGCTCAGAACAATTAGCCTATAGTTGAGCAAAATCATCTGACAAAAAGCTTATTTTAGATTAAAGTGTTGAATACCTCATGCAATTTATTGAATACTGTACTGAAAGTGAAATACAGAATGGTTGTAGGTTATTTACCCTCAGGTTGGCACAGCTTCCTGGGAGCTGCCACTGCCCAGCATCAGGAGACAGAATTGTACTGAGTATCACTAGCCTGGGAAAAGATCAAAATTGAAAATTCGAAGGGCAGTTTCTCCTGAATGCATATTGCTTTTGCACCATCATAAAATTGAAAGATCATAAGTTGAACCATCATAAGTTGAGTACTGTCTATACAGAGATCAATATATAGGAGGTCCCCCAAAAGTCAAATAACATGTCCTGTGTATAAAGAGTGCTGATAGCAGGTTTAAATTAAGCAAATTTAGAGTACATTTTATTCTCATCATAACTTTTTATAGAGGGCAAAAAATAACCTGTAATCTCCCAGAAAGCTGTATTTTTTGGTATGTGATGGCCCAGAAATGCTCATCATTTCTTTGAAGCTAATTAAACACTGAAGTTTCCAAACACATATTATGTCTCATGATGCTGCCTATAGGGGTGATGAGCATCTCCCCCCATTCCTCAGAGATGTCTTCCTACGGGGGATAAAGAACAAAGAGAGACACCTTATGCATTGAAGGAGGAATCTAGTGCTGAGAAGGCTGTCCCTTCACCAAGGACTGGACCTGATGAGACTCTCCAGTCACTTCACCATGAGCCTTCATGCTTTCTTCCCTTCGAAACTGTAAGACAGGAACACTAAGAGGAAAAGTTGGGATTTATGCAATTCACTCGTCTCCATATTTTATAACTTTTTGGAGTAAAGTGATTGCTAAAAAGAGAACATGACTTTAGGATGGCAACAGAAAGACTTCAGATAATAAGGCTCTTAGGAAATGAATTTAGGAGAATTTTTATCTCTGGTCGGTAAGTAATTTAGACAGATCACCTCCTAAAGAACCAATAATCTTTCAAGTGATTTGCTTCGAATTTCAAGAATGTGATCACTGATCCTCTCATCTCCAGCAACACTTCTGCCCAACTCTATAACAAGGGAGACGACTTATGCAGTGGCTGTGTCTGACTCAGCTCCTCCGATGTATCTGAGCTGAGCTCTGGCCTGGAGGGCTGAGCAAAGTCTTTGAAGAGCAGAAAACATCTCCAAACACTGGTCTCCTGTGACCTTGCCCGCCACATTCTCTGGGGTTCTCCCACATGGAAGGTGGGCCCCCTCCTTGGAGCATTTTCTCAAGAACAAGTTGTTGTACTGTAACTTTGCAGCTCCCCAAAATTTGGGTTTTGATTTCTATTTTTGCAAGATTGAGTCTCATTTCATTGGAATGGCAGAGGATGTTCCTCATGGTCCAGCCCCATCTCCTATCACTTCCCTTCCTCTCATTCTGAAGCCTGCACTCCAGCCACATCAAGTAATGGCATTTCTTGGTGATATGGCATTTCTTGCATGACTAGGAACATATTGCCCCCAAACCATTGGATTAGGAAACAGAGACTCAGATTCTATACATAGTTTTGCCGTCCATCATCCAGGGAGCCTCAGTTTCCTCTTCTACAAAATGAGGAGGTTAGAGACTTAGCAAAGTTGTGGTCCATGGGTCAGGTCTGGCCCCATATATTCTTTGACAGGCATAGTGTTTGTGTGTTGAGGGCAGGGTTGGTATGTATTCCGCTCTCCAATTCACCCTAGTCCCCACCACCCTCTCTCACCGATGCCTAGCAGCACACACATGTACATTAGTACCTGGCCCCTGAGTGCACATGAACTGGCCACCAAGAAACCTGATAATCTGTAAGGTTTCTTCCAGGTCTAATAACATGTGAAATAAATTAACTCCAAAAACACAGGCTCAAGCAGATGGTAAATGTGCAAGAAACACATAAAAGACCTCAGGTACCAGAGACCCTATCAAATAGTCCTGGACTGACACCAGGACCTTTACAAAACAGTCAGATTCCCTTGACTGATCCCATATGGCTAACGAGTTTGCTTTCTGTTACCCTGTGGCTTAGCAGGTATTATCACCGTTGCTCCCAGGATGGCCTGTTTTCCCACACAAAACCAAACTGATTTCTCCACAGAACACCTGTTCCTTTTGAAGTTGTAACCCAATGATCAATAATCTTTATTTCCCTTCCTGTATAATAATTTATATGAGAGAAAACGAAAGTCCTAATATTTCTCATTTTAGCACTGACGAGTGTCTGTAAGTTTCAGTTGCAGCGGAGGAAATCTGGAGCCCATTTCTTTCTACCACTTGATCTTGACAGGATCATGAACCACTGGAATTCCAGTCCACCCTGGGGAGACTTGTTGTTCAGACTCAGTGATATATGCTCACCTCCTCCCAACATCCATTTCCTTTGACAAAAAGAGTATGGCCTTTTCTTTGACCAAACCCATCCCATCTTAAACTAGTTTAAACCCTTTTACACACTAAATTCATGCCTCTCAGGTGTGACAAAAACAAATCAATCATCCAATTTACCCCAAAGAGAAAAGGCTAAGACAGCTCCTAAAGGGCAAAGGGCTAGATCAGATGGTCTCTTAAGACCCCTGCTAGCTCTGCTGTTTTATGATTCTAATTTAAGTTCATTGAAAGATTATGCCAGAACTGTGGATGCCTCAGAATATTTTAGGAATAAAAAGGGCTGAAAAAGAAATGGTCTATATTAAGAAATCTCTCTCCAAAAATGAAAACAAGGGGTCATTGAGAATGTACATGTGAGGACACCAACTTTTGAACATCAAAGAAGAGGCCAAAGTAATACAGGATCGGAATATGCAGAGTGGCATCCGGAGATTTGAAAATTATGTTCAGATGATGATCTCCAGCACTGGAGAGTCCAGGTCTGGGATATTCCAAATGATTTATGACTACAGAGCTATGTGCAAGAAATTTAGGGGGAAGTGAAGTAAAGAAAGATGAGCTAGAGTCTCAATAAGTGCTTGCAATCCTCTGAGAAATAGCTAAGCCCTTGTAAAGGTTATAACCAAATATATGAACATTTCTAATCTTGATCCCCCTTTTGGAAATGAGTACATATTGTGACCGAAAAGGGTAGGTACTCATGCAAGAAAAACCACTGCAGCTTTCAGTTAATTTCATTCATTTGGAAATCATCCTTTACTTCTGAAACTCATTTGGTTAGGCAGTGCCAAAACCAAAGCTTAGAGACAGTGCCCAAGACACTCAGATATTAAACTCCTGAGTCAAACTATGTCTGACTCCTGAATCTGGACTCTCAATCATTATGCAATACTAACTCTCTATTAAAGAAACCCGTTATTCAAACACTTCTATTGATCAAAGAGCCAATGGAAGTTTTAAAGCATGAGCAGCCGTGTTTTTTAGAAAACTCACTCTGGCAGTGGCATGGGGTGTGACCTATGTAGAGGAAGAGACTAGTGGCAAGGACAGAGTTTAAGTTACTATTGCAGCAGGCTGAGAAGGACACAAGGAAGCCTGGTTAATATGGTAGCAATGAAAATGGAGAAGAGGAATCAAATTTAAAACATAGTTTTGTAATGGAATTATTGATGATGAATGAGAAACAGGATAGTAAGAGGTTAGGGAGAAGGAGTTACTGGGGTTGGTTTTGTCTTCTAGCTTGAAGCCTGGGTGATGACCCAGATGAAAGATGGAATATAGGAAGATAAAATGGCCAAGAACAAGTTAATGAGGAGAGTGGAGATAATGACTTCAACTTGGATGCCTGAGACTATTTAATTAGGTGTGCAGACCTAAAGATAGTCTTAGGTAGGCGTCATGACTGTGTGGATGGAGGCTAAAGTCAAGAGAACAGTTGCAATCACACAGGGAATTTATAGGGTTAGAAGAGAAAAAGACCAATAGCTAAAACCCTGTGAAATACCAGCATTTATGGGCAGAAAAGGAGGAACAAGCAGAAGACAGAAGCAGACTGCTGAGTGGTAACAGAACTGTAGACAGTTGTATTGGGGAAGCAAAGGGAAGGGTTTCAAGAAACAAATAATACAGGGAAGCCAAGCAAAAGAGGTCCAAATATAGATCTTTGGATTTAGCCATTAAAAAGCTATTAGCACAGTGTAAATCGAGCAGGGAAGCCAATGTCATTTTGCGTCAGAGCCTGTTTGGGATTAGGGATCAACTACTTCTGACTACGTGCCAAAGAATGCTCAAACTACCACACAATTGCACTCATCTCACACGCTAGTAAAGTAATGCTCAAAATTCTCCAAGCCAGGCTTCAGCAACACGTGAACCGTGAACTTCCTGATGTTCAAGCTGGTTTTAGAAAAGGCAGAGGAACCAGAGATCAAATTGCCAACATCCTCTGGATCATGGAAAAAGCAAGAGTTCCAGAAAAACATCTATTTCTGCTTTATTGACTATGCCAAAGCCTTTGACTGTGTGCATCACAATAAACTGTGGAAAATTCTGCAAGAGATGGGAATACCAGACCACCTGACCTGCCTCTTGAGAAATTTGCATGCAGGTCAGAAAGCAACAGTTCAAACGGGACATGGAACAACAGACTGGTTCCAAATAGGAAAAGGAGTACCTCAAGGCTGTATATTGTTACCCTGCTTATTTAACTTATATGCAGAGTACATCATGAGAAACCCTGGACTGGAAGAAATACAAGCTGGAATCAAGATTGCCGGGAGAAATATCAATAACCTCAGATATGTAGATGACACCACCCTTATGGCAGAAAGTGAAGAGGAACTCAAAAGCCTCTTGATAAAAGTGTAAGTGGAGAGTGAAAAAGTTGGCTTAAAGCTCAACATTCGGAAAACGAAGATCATGGCATCCAGTCCCATCACTTCATGGGAAATAGATGGGGAAACAGTGGAAACAGTGGCAGACTTTATTTTTTTGGGCTCCAAAACCACTGTAGATGGTGACTGCAGCCATGAAATTACAAGACGCTTACTCCTTGGAAGGAAAGTTATGACCAACCTAGATAGCATATTCAAAAGCAGAGACATAATTAAAAGACGCTTACCCCTTGAAAGGAAAGTTATGATCAACCTAGATAGCATATTCAAAAGCAGAGACGTTACTTTGCCAACAAAGGTCCGTCTAGTCAAGGCTATGGTTTTTCCTGTGGTCATGTATGGATGTGAGAGTTGGACTGTGAAGGCCGAGCGCTGAAGAACTGATGCTTTTGAAGTGTGGTGTTGGAGAAGACTCTTGAGAGTCCCTTGGACTGCAAGGAGATCCAACCAGTCCATCCTAAAGGAGATCAGCCCTGGGATTTATTTGGAAGGAATGATGCTAAAGCTGAAACTCCAGTACTTCGGCCACCTCATGCGAAAAGTTGACTCATTGGAAAAGACTCTGATGCTGGGAGGGATTGGGGCCAGAAGGAGAAGGGGACGACAGAGGATGGGATGGCTGTATGGCATCACTAACTCGATGGACGTGAGTCTGGGTGAACTCCGGGAGTTGGTGATGGACAGGGAGGCCTGGTGTGCTGGGATTCATGGGGTCGCAAAGAGTCGGACATGACTGAGCGACTGAACTGAACTGAACTGAACTTCCTTGATGGAAGCTATAGGAGTCTCACTATGGCTTTGAACACTGAAGGCCAGGTGTTTGGTGTTCCCACAAATACAGACAGTGTTTCTAACTGGCTTCAAAATCTGACATTGTCTGATCTAACTTTTTTTTATCTAAATACAAAATCAAAATGAAAGACATTCAAGGTAGTAAATGCTGACATCCCATAATTGCTTTAATGTAAAAAACAGGAGTTTGTTATGCAAAGGATAGAGGCCCAGACACTTTGATTAATTCAGGGCTCATATTTATTTCAAGACCTCTGTTTTCAGGGTTAGTTCTGATGAGAGAGAGCATATATTTCTATTTTCCAAAATGGTTAGCGTGAAGTATCAATAACCCATTGGGCCCACCAGTTTGGAAGTCATCTGATTTGTACTATATTTTCAATTTAGGGACTCTCACCTCAAGTTCTGTGCATTAAAGAAAACTTTATTTTTATTTTATGCTATTTTAATGCAGATAATTCAAGTTCATATAAAATACACCTGCACTGTTTATATTAAATAGTTATTTTATATATGAAATACCTAAAAAAGGCTATTTAGTTTATATTTGACACATTTAACTGAGAATTCATTTTTACGTTAGCATATTATTTCATAAAAAACATTCCATGTAAATACAAGGTATATTAGTATTACTTTTAATCAAATATGAAAGTAGTTTAATAAGATCTTATTATTTGAAATGCTTCTTTAAGAAGCTGATGGAACTTGTAGGGTAATTGTATCACTTTGCACTAATCTCCACTTTGAGTGGGCCGCCTACCTCAACCCTGTGTTTCAAGTGAAGGCCATAAATTATTCTGTTTTACAGTTGAGACACTGGGTCTCTGAGAAAGTGAAAAAAATAATTTGAGTTATGAGCAAGCTGGAGATTAAATCAGACAAAGAATGGACAGATTTCTTTGTGCTTCTAGGCCTACTTTATCCTCCTGTGTTATATCACAAATAGGGTACGTCTATACCCCTTGAAGAATGCTACCAATTTGATGGAATTAATTGTGTTGCTTGGATTAAAAAAAAAAAGTTCTTTTGTCATTTTCATTTATAGTAACGAGTGAGATAACAATCTTACAATATCTAGAAGTATCTATTACCTTAAAATTACAAATGCCAATGATAAATATTACATAATAAATCGATATGTATTTACATGTTAATAAAGTTAACATTGATGCTGCCTGGGAAAGAATGGCTACATGAAATACTTCCACCCTGTAGTCACCAAAACAGAAAGGCTCTTTGAGTTTACAAAGCTATTTAGTTTGGAGGCCTCAGAGAAGACTTCAGCAGCAGCTGAGACAAAAGAAAAAAAAAACAAAACTTTTAATTCATGATCCAATTCTGTAAAGACTGAATTCTAACTGATTAGCAGGCATGTGACAACCAAATGGGTCTGAACAATGGCACAGAGTGTTTGGGAGAGATTTAAGTGTGAGGCTGGGAAACTGGAGTCTTGAATTTTCTTTAAGGTCTTACCAATGACTTGCAGCCTGACTTTACCCTAATTATTTATGTCCTCTCTTTCACACAAATGTTTCCATCTCTTTGTCTGTAGGGAAGGGTGGGGGGATAATTTGTATCATGCTTTGTATGATACTTGCCAAAGTAACAAACTATGATAGAGAATTCTATTGGGTTCTGGCTGAAGATTAGATTGGCTAGACCAAGACCACCCAGAGGTAACTTAGACAGTAAATTTTTAAGAAGAAATTCTCTTCTTTCTGTGTTTTACATTTCAGTGTGAAAAAGGTTTGGAAAGCACAGAAAAATAAAAATAATTGAAATTCTCCCATAAGTCCAAAAATCATGACTCTTGACATTTGGTGTATTACCTTTCAGTCTTATGTGTATGTGTGCTTGTGACACATTATTAATTATATTAATACACAATATTAAGGGAGATAGTGAAGGACAGGGAATCCTGGCATGCTGCAGTCCATGGGGTCACAGAGTTGGACATGACTTAGCAACTGAACAACAACGAGGAGGAAAAAAATATTTTCAGTGATTTATAATTATACTATATATAGTGGTTTGTAGCATGCATTTAGTAATCAGTGAGGATTTGGGGTGGCTCCAGTTTTATTACATTTAATGTACTTAACATTATTTATTTAATCAATCTCACCTTGTTAGATCAGATCAGATCAGATCAGATCAGTCGCTCAGTCGTGTCTGACTCTTTGTGACCCCATGAATCGCAGCACGCCAGGCCTCCCTGTTCATCACCAACTCCCGGAGTTCACCCAGACTCACGTCCATCGAGTCAGTGATGCCATACAGCCATCTCATCCTCTGTCGTCCCCTTGTCCTCTGCCCTCAATCCCTCCCAGCATCAGAGTCTTTTCCAATGAGTCAACTCTTCGCATGAGGTGGCCAAAGTACTGGAGTTTCAGCTTTAGCATCATTCCTTCCAAAGAAATCCCAGGGCTGATCTCCTCAGAATGGACTGGTTGGATCTCCTTGCAGTCCAAGGGACTCTCAAGAGTCTTCTCCAACACCACAGTTCATTATTTGGGTTATTTTTAACTTTTTGCTGTTTAAAACCATGCTGATTAATTCAGTTCAGTTGCTCAGTTGTGTCCAACTCTTTGCGACCCTATGAACTGCAGCACCAGAGAAGGCAATGGCACCCCACTCCAGTACTCTTGCCTGGAAAATCCCATGGACGGAGGAGCCTGCTAGGCTGCAGTCCATGGGATCGCTAAGAGTCGGACACGACTGAGAGACTTCACTTTCACTTTTCACTTTCATGCATTGGAGAAGGAAATGGCAACCCACTCCAGTGTTCTTGCCTGGACAATCCCAGAGACGGGGGAGCCTGGTGGGCTGCCGTCTATGGGGTCGCACAGAGTTGGACACGACTGAATCAACTTAGCAGCAGCAGCGGCAGAACTACAGCACACCAGGCCTCCCTGTCCATCACCAACTCCCGGAGCCTACCCAAACTCATGAGTTTGGTGGTGCCATTGAGTCGGTGATGCCATCCAACCATCTCATCCTCTGTCGTCCCCTTCTCCCACTGCCTTCAATCTTTCCCAGCATCAGGGTCTTTTCAAAGGAGTCAGTTCTTCCCATCAGGTGGCCAAAGTACTGGAGTTTCAGCCTCAATATCAGTCCTTCAAATGAACACCCATGACTGATCTCCTTTAGGATGGACTGCTTAGACATCCTTGCAGTCCAAGGGACTCTCAAGAGTCTTCTCCAACACCACAGTTCAAAAGCATCAATTCCTCAGCACTCAGCTTTCTTTATAGTCCAAATCTCACATCCATACATGACTACTGGAAAAACCATAGCCTTGACTAGATGGAACTTTCTTGGCAAAGTAATGTCTCTGCTTTTTAATATGCTATCTAGGTTGGTCATAACTTTCCTGCCAAGGAGTAAGAGTCTTTTAATTTCATGGCTGCAATCACTAGCATTAATCTTTAAAGAGACACTTGTAGCTAACCGATTAAGATAAATTTGGGGTGTTAAAATCACCGAGTATAGGGATCTGAACATCTTGGGCTCTTGATTATATATTCTCTAATGACTTTTCAGAAAGGTTACATCAAACTGCATTCTGTTCAGTGTGGTATAAGAGTGCATATTTTCCTGAATTTTATTTTTTATTTAATCTTTATAATTTAATAGGATTTTGAAAGAGTAGTTTTAGCTTGTTTTGATTTCTTTGATTATTAATGAGCAATCCTATTGAAGCAGGTTAAGTATCTGTGGGCACTTTTAATTGAGTCTCTTATTTTTCAACCTAGAAGACAAAATCTACCATCTTATTAAAAGAATGTCTAGAAGTGCAAACTTCCAGCTTACAGTTAGGAAGTTGAAACTGAAAGCTCCAGAGGATACTCAGATATCTGCCAATGACCTAGAACAGGGATGGAAATTTTATGTAAATATATGGTGTCTCTGTTCTCCCCCCACCACATTAGTTGGCAAACATCACTAACAGATCATGGTTTTCTTCTCATAGGGCCTAGATACTCTCAGAATTCTTCTCAACCCCAACCACTCTCATTCCGAGCTATTATCCTTCTTGGTTCCTACTTGAAGTGAAGCCAAGTTGCTTTTTTGGCTCAGAGTGTAGCCTAGAAAAGATAAAGGTAGAAAACCTACATTACATGACTGCTGGATTCTTCCTCCATTCTAGTCTTCTAGCAAATAGGTATCACAGAAATGAAGCGTTAGCTGCACATGAATGTTCTATTGTCCATACACAGAATTCATACAATGCACACGTGGAAGTTCTGGCCCCTTTTCCATGTCTCCTTAGCTTCTAGAACAGTACTCCCTGACGATACTCAGTAGTTAAATAACTGTTGGCTGTCTAACAATGTGATTATTGGGATTCTTACAAGGTCTCTTCAAGCTCAATATATAGTCTTCCTCCAAAGTTTGCCTCCACTGCCCAACATTCAGTTACGTTTCTTCTCCCTATCCATTTCTGTTTTTTCTATTTTATCGAAGCATAGTTGATTTACAATGTGGTGTTAGTTTCTGCTGTACCGCAGAGTGATTCAGTTATACATATATGTACATCCTTTTTCATATTCTTTTCCATTAAGATTTATCACAGAATATTAAATACAGTTCCCTGTGCTATACAGTAGAACATTATTGTTTTTCCATTCAATATATAATATTTTGCATCTGCTAATCCCAAACCCCCAAGCCATCCCACCCCCACCCCCTTGGCAATCACACGTCTCTTCATCTGTGAGTCTGTTTTGTAGATAAGTTCATTTGCGTCATATTTTAGATTCCACATATACGTGATATTATGTGGAATTTGTCTTTCTTTTTCCGACTGACTTCACTTAGTACAATCATCTCTAGGTCCATCCATGTTGATGTAGATGGCATTATCTCATTCTTTTTCATAGCTGAGTAATATTCAATTGTATACCACATCTTTTTTATCCACTTACCTGTTGGTAGACATTTAGGTTGTTTCTATGTCTTAGCTATTGTGAATAGAACATAGGGGTGCATGGATCTTTTTGAATTATAGCTTTGTCCAGACATATACCCAAGAGTGGAATTGCTGGATCATATGGCAACACCACCCCACTCTAGCACTCTTGCCTGGAAAATCTCATGGACAGAGGAGCCTGGTAGGCTGCAGTCCATGGGGTCGCTAAGAGTCAGACACGACTGAGCGACTTCACTTTCACTTTTCACTTTCATGCATTGGAGAAGGAAATGGCAACCCACTCGAGTGTTCTTGCCTGGAGAATCCCAGGGGCGGGGGAGTCTGGTGGGCTGCCGTCTATGGGGTCTCACAGAGTTGGACACGGCTGAAGCAACTTAGCAGCAGCAGCAGCAGCAACAGCAGCAGCAGCATGGCAACTCTATTTTTAGTTTTTTGAGGAATCTCTATACTCTTTTCCATAATGGCTGCACCAGTTTACATTCCCACCAACAATGTAGGACAGTTCCCTTTTCTCCACACTCTCTCCAGCATTTGTTATTTGTAGACTTTTTACTGCTATGAGGTTGTACCTCATTGTAGTTTTGATTTGCATTTCTCTAATAATTAGTGATGTTGAGCATCTTTTTGTGTGCTTATTGGCCATCTGTATGTCTTCTTAGGAAGAATGTCTGGGTCTTCTGCCCATTTCTAGATTGGGTGGTTTGTTTTTTTGCTGTTGAGTGTATGAGCTGTTTGTACATTTTGGAAATTAAGCTCTTGTCAGTCGCATTGTTTGCAAATATTTTCTCCCAATCTGTAGTTTGTCTGTTCATTTTCTTTGTGGTTTCCTTTGCTGTACAAAAGTTTGTAAGTCTGATTAGGTTCCATTTGTTTGTTTTTGCTTTTATTTCTATAGCTTTGGGAGACTAACCTAAGAAAACATTGGTATGATATATGCCTGAGAATGTTTTACTTATGTTCTCTTCTAGGAGTTTTATGGTATCAGAACTTATATTTAAGCCATTTTAAGTCTATTTTTGTTTATGGTATTGAGAATATGTTCTAACTTCATTGACTTACATGTAGCTGTCCAGCTTTCCCAACACCACTGGCTGAAGAGACTATCTTTTCTCCATTGCATATTCTTGCCTCCTTTGTCCAAGTTTAATTCTCCATAGGTGTGTGTGTTTATTTCTGGCTTCTCTATTTTGTTCCATAGATTCATAAGTCTGATTTTGTGCCAATATCATGCTGTTTTGGTTACTGTAGCTTTGTGGTATTGTCTGAAGTCTAGGCGGGTTATGATTCCTGCTTTGTTCTTTTCCCTCAGGATTTCTTTAGCAAGTCTGAGTTTTTTATGGTTCTGTGTAGATTTTAGGATTATTTGTTTCAGTTCTGTGGGAAAAAAGTCATGGGTAGTTTGACAGAGATCACATTAAATCTGTAGATTGCTTTGGGTAGTATGGCCATTTTAACAATATTAATTCTTCCAATCCAAGAGCATGGGCTATCTTTCCAGTTCTTTGAATCATCTTCAATTTCCTTTATTAATGTTTTATAATTCTCAGCATATAAGTTTTTCCCTTCCTTGGTCAGTTTTAGTCCTAAGTATTTTTTGATATGATTTTAAAAGAGATTGCTTGTTTACATTCCCTTTTTTGAAAGTTCATTGTTAGTGTAAAAAATGCAACTTATTTCTACATGTTAATCTTGTATCCTACTACCTTGTGGAATTCATTTATCATTTCTAGCAGTTTTTGTGTTATCTCTTTCTATTTTAATGTCACTTTTAAATACAGCTGTTACCAGCCCCTAAAGGGACAAAATTGTATGGGATCTTGAATGGCCATGCCCATTCAATAAAAATATAAGAGGATGGCCGCTGTGTGGTAATTTTAGAGATCAGCAAAATGATTCTTACATCATTGACCTTGGAGAAAGGGTGCCCTTTAATTTTGCTGTAAAAGAAGGAAGCAGCTGGTGAGGAGTTGATAATGAGAGCTGCACTTTTGATGAGCAGCAAGCGGGAGGAACTGAGAATGGAATGACTAGGCAGCCTTTCCCACAGGAACTGAGGATGGAATGACCAGGCAGCCTTTTCCAGCATTTTTCCTCTTCCAACAGCTTGAGCCACTGGCAACCAATCCTGACCTTAGATAGGAAGGATTTTAAGATGTTTTAGTTCCATTTGAGATTCAGTACATCTGGCTCTGACCTTGAGCACAAGAAATAATCATGGGTCTTCCCACATATTCAGTCAGTTGTTCATTTATTCAACATATTTGAGTATCTATTATGTGCCAGGCACATTAGTGAACCAGATAAGCATAATGCCTGACAAAGGCAATACAATGAATAGTTTGGGAAGACTTTAGACACTCCACATCCTAAATTAGCCCTTCTACCCCACCCCAAGTAAATTCCTAGCCCTTCTTAAAACCAGATTGCCATTCAAATCCTCTCATAATGGAAATTCTGAAGCCACCACTGGTCTTGTCCCTGCCATCATGGAACTTACATTTAGTGGGTCAAGTGTTAACAAGTAAGAAGTCAGTGACATCCAAGTACTGTAAGTGCTCTGATGAGGGTACCAATTGGTGCTATGGATACTGAGAAGAACATCAAACCCAAGTGTCACAGGAATGATATCCAAGAAGATAGGTCCTGGAGCATGACAAAAGAGGCAGGGCAAAGAGTCCAAAGCAGAGGATTCAGTATCTACAGAGCCTAAAAGGAAAGAAATGACAACATATTCTAAGAACTAAGTGTTAGTTTTGGAGCTTAGAGTGGGCGAAGCGTAAGAAAAACAGAGTAAATCACAAGATATGATGATGGGGAAATGGCCAGGGCCAGACAAAGAAGGCTATTAGACATGATGTGAGGTTGGAACTCTATCCTAAAAGGGAAGCCAATGTGTTTGAAGCAAGCAAATGAACTGATAGGTTTGTGTTTAGAAAGATTGCTCTGGCCAGAGTCAAGGGAAGAGAAGCAAAGTTGGAGAGGAGGGCTTCATCAGTAAGCTGCTAGAGGCAGCCAGGCTGCAGATGGCCATGCGGCTGCAGCCAGGGCAGTGGCGATGGGGATGGGAAGGTGTATGAGTGTTGTGTTAATGTTCCAGGGCTGCCGTAACAAAGTACCATAAACTGCGTGGCTTAAAACAGCAGATATTTATTCTCTCGAAGTTTGAGGGGGCTAGAAGTTCAATGTCAGGGTGCTGGCTCCTCTGACATCTCTAGCAGAGAATCCCCCCTGACTCTTGTAGCTTCTGACATTTGCCAGCAGTCCTAGCTTGAAGAGGCACTACCCTAGTCACTGGCCTTCACGTCATCCTCCTTATGTGAGTTTCTGTCTCTCTGTCCAAATTTCCCCTTTTTATAACACCAGTTATGTTGGATTAAAGCCCACCCTAATGACCTCATTTTAACATGATTACTTCTGTAAAAACCCTGTTTCCAAGAAAGGTCATGTTCAGAGGCAATGGAGACTGAGACTTCAAAATATTTTTTTGAGGGACACATTCAACTCATTAGAGTTTTTTTGCCTAAGTCCCAGTCTCCTCCTGTTGCCCTAGGTCAGATGGGAATCTTGTTCCCTTGACCTGAGCACCTGCCCTCGAGGATACAGTAAAGCCTTATCCTTAATAGGCCTCCTTCCAAAGGCTAGAGACTTGTCTCAGTTGGGAAATGGAATCTTTGGGACTTTCCTACTACCACCACTTGCCATTTCACTCTCAGAATACTTTCTGTGTCTGAATTCCTCAGCCGAGTCTCTATTCATCTTCCATGGCAGCCTACTCCCAGGATGCAACATTCCTGCTGCCAGTTACTCTCCCTGACTATCACCTGTTACCCATTTTTCAACCACCCCCCCTGCCAAGAGCAGTGTTTCTCAAAGTATGATCCACAGGTCATCTGAAGCAGAATTATACAGGAGTATTGTTTTAACATATCATTTATTTTAACACACCTAATCCCACTGAAATTAAAAGCCATGAAATTAAAAGATGCTTGCTCGTTGGAAGCTATAACAAACCTAGACGGGATATTAAAAAGCAGAGACAACACTTCGCTGACAAAGGTCCATATAGTCAAAGCTATGGTTATTCCAGTAGCCATGAACCGAAGTGAGAGTTGGACCATAAAGGAGGCTGAGCACCAAAGAATTAATGCTTTCAAACTGTAGTGCTGAAGAAGACTCTTCAGAGTCTCTTGGACAGCAAGGAGATCCTAGTCCATCCTACAGGAAATCAACCCTGAATATTCATTGGAAGGACTGATGCTGAAGCTAAAGCTCCAATACTTTGGCCACCTGATGCGAAGAGCTGATTCTTTGGAAAAGGCTCTGATGCTGGGAAAGGTTAAGTGCAGGAAGAGAAGGGAGTGACAGAGGATGAGATGGTTGGATGGCATCATCAACTCAATGGACATGAGTTTGAGCAATCTCAGGGAGACAATGAAGGACAGGGAAGCCTGGCATGCTGTAGTCCTAGGGGTCAGAAAGAGCCAGACACAACTGAGTGACTGAACAGCAACAGGAACAACAAACCCCACTGCATCAGAACTTCTAGCTATGGGGTCCAAAATTCCGTATTTATAACTAGCTGTCCTAGTGGTTTTCATGAACACTCATGTTTGAAGACTGCTGCTCTAGGTTATGATTTCTGGATTTCCTGCCAGGACCTGCTGCAAGGTCTACCTCTCAGTGTTTGCACTCTTTCTGGAGGTACATTTCCTTCTAGGCTCTCTCCCTTCTCATCTGGTCCCATGCTACCATGGTTAAACAATTCCAAGGCACCAATATCTATCTTACAACCAGAGGGAGACAAACATACTAAAATAAACTATTCTTATGAAGAAAAGGCCCAAGTATCGGGATTTCACTTAGCCTAGTGAAGATGTGTCATTGTAGATTGCTGATGAAAATAATATGAGAATAACACTATTTTTTAATGACTAAGAATATCCCCCCCAAATTAAAATCCTGATAACTACAACAGAACCAGCTAATGGTAAAATATATTACATATATTTATGTATGTTCAAATGTGTATGTATGCATGCATGCTCAGTTACTTCAGTCGTGTCTAAGTTTTTGTGACCCTATGGACTGTAGCCCTCCAGTCTCCTCTGTCCATCGGATTCTCTAGGCACAAATGCTGGAGTTGGTTGCCATGCCCTCCTCCAGGAGATCTTCCCAACCCAAGGATCAAACCTGCGTCTCTTGTGACTCCTGCTTTGCAGGTGGATTCTTTACCTGCTGAACCACCAGAGAAAACTCAAATGTATGTATATCCATATCAAATTGAAAGTACAAGTAGGCTATCCAAAGTCCTGATTGCGTCCCTTAAGCACAAACACTCATCTCCACTCTACTTAAAAAAAAAAAATTCATAGTCTAAAAGCTCTCAATCACATGATATTTAGTTTAAAAGAACAAGTCTACCTTCTCTTGGTACTTTTAAGGATTTAGACTCTTATGATTTGGCTTCAGCGTAAGTGACTTATACTTACTTACTAAGAGATGTAAATATGTAAAAATACTCATTTTTAGAGCTCAGTACACAAGTGAATTCTTAGAATTTTCTTTGGGGAATTGAAGTTTCAACTCTCTTTCACCACCAGAAGAGAGTAAGCATGGAGCCCAGTGCAGAAACAACACTCCTAAAGGTATCAAATAAATATTTGATGATGTTGATCATATTCTTGCCCCAGACTGAGGGACTGTCACCAACAGAGGAATAGATGATCATCCCTCAAGTGGTTTGATCTCATCCATACATACAACTCATATCAGACTTTTACTTGTTAATAACATTGTACATTAGAAGGATAGAGGAGTTTTCTAAGCACAGATGTCTACTAGGTATTTGTAAGTAAAACCATATGTAGAATAGGGTTAAGAAACTCCAAAATAATGCATGGGCCTGATCTAACATTTAAAGTAA